>NW_022631124.1:1709575-1817885 GCF_010015895.1 Lontra canadensis
CCACCCCCCTCACGATTTGGGATCTCTTCTGATTTGGCTAAAGCATATTTTCCTGGGGTTGTTGCCACCCTTTTAGTATTTTACTTACTCCTTCATATACTCTTATCTGGACAAAATGACAAGGCGGAAAAATTCACCACAAAAAAAAGAACAAGAGGCAGTACCAAAGGCTAGGGACCTAATCAATACAGACATTGGTAATATGTCAGATCTAGAGTTCAGAATGACAATTCTCAAGGTTCTAGCTGGGCTCGAAAAAGGCATGGAAGATATTAGAGAAACCCTCTCGGGAGATATAAAAGCCCTTTCTGGAGAAATAAAAGAACTAAAATCTAATCAAGTTGAAATCAAAAAAGCTATTAATGAGGTGCAATCAAAAATGGAGGCTCTCACTGCTAGGATAAATGAGGCAGAAGAAAGAATTAGCGATATAGAAGACCAAATGACAGAGAATAAAGAAGCTGAACAAAAGAGGGACAAACAACTACTGGACCACGAGGGCAGAATTCAAGAGATAAGTGACACCATAAGATGAAACAACATTAGAATAATTGGGATTCCAGAAGAAGAAGAAAGAGAGAGGGGAGCAGAAGGTATATTGGAGAGAATTATTGGAGAGAATTTCCCCAATATGGCAAAGGGAACAAGCATCAAAATCCAGGAGGTTCAGAGAACCCCACTCAAAATCAATAAGAATAGGTCCACACCCCGTCACCTAATAGTAAAATTTACAAGTCTTAGTGACAAAGAGAAAATCCTGAAAGCAGCCCGGGAGAAGAAGTCTGTAACATACAATGGTAAAAATATTAGATTGGCAGCAGACTTATCCACAGAGACCTGGCAGGCCAGAAAGAGCTGGCATGATATATTCAGAGTACTAAATGAGAAAAACGTGCATCCAAGAATACTATATCCAGCTAGGCTATCATTGAAAATAGAAGGAGAGATTAAAAGCTTCCAGGACAAACAAAAACTGAAAGAATTTGCAAACACCAAGCCAGCTCTACAGGAAATATTGAAAGGGGTCCTCTAAGCAAAGAGAGAGCCTAAAAGTAGTAGATCAGAAAGGAACAGAAACAATATACAATAACAGTCACCTTACAGGCAATACAATGGCACTAAATTCATATCTCTCAATAGTTACCCTGAGTGTTAATGGGCTAAATGCCCCAATCAAAAGACACAGGGTATCAGAATGGATAAAAAAACAAAACCCATCTATATGTTGCCTACAAGAAACTCATTTTAAACCCGAACACACTTTCAGATTTAAAGTGAGGGGGTGGAAAAGAATTTACCATGCTAATGGACATCAGAAGAAAGCAGGAGTGGCAATCCTTATATCAGATCAATTCGATTTTAAGCCAAAGACTATAATAAGAGATGAGGTAGGACACTATATCATACTCAAAGGATCTGTCCAACAAGAAGATCTAACGATTTTAAATATCTATGCCCCTAACGTGGGAGCAGCCAACTATATAAACCAATTAATAACAAAATCAAAGAAACACATTGACAATCATACAATAATAGTAGGGGACTTTAACACTCCCCTCACTGAAATGGACAGATCATCCAAGCAAAAGATCAACAAGGAAATAAAGGCCTTAAATGACACACTGGACCAGATGGACATCACAGATATATTCAGAACATTTCATCCCAAAGCAACAGAATACACATTCTTCTCTAGTGCACATGGAACATTCTCCAGAATAGATCACATCCTTGGTTCTAAATCAGGTCTTAACTGTTATCAAAAAATTGGGATCATTCCCTGCATATTTTCAGACCACAATGCTCTGAAGCTAGAACTCAATCGCAAGAGGAAATTTGGAAAGAACCCAAATACATGGCGACTAAACAGCATCCTTCTAAAGAATGAATGGGTCAACCAGGAAATTAAAGAAGAATTGAAAAAATTCATGGAAACAAATGATAATGAAAACACAATGGTTCAAAATCTGTGGGACACAACAAAGGCAGTCCTGAGAGGAAAATATATAGCAGTACAAGCCTTTCTCAAGAAACAAGAAAGGTCTCAGGTACACAACCTAACCCTACACCTAAAGGAGCTGGAGAAAGAACAAGAAAGAAACCCTAAACCCAGCAGGAGAAGAGAAATCATAAAGATCAGAGCAGAAATCAATGAAATAGAAACCAAAAAAACAATAGAACAAATCAACGAAACTAGGAGCTGGTTCTTTGAAAGAATTAATAAGATTGATAAGCCCCTGGCCAGACTTCTCAAAAAGAAAAGAGAAAGGACCCAAATAAATAAAATCATGAATGAAAGAGGAGAGATCACAACTAACACGCAAGAAATACAATTATAAGAACATATTATGAGCAACTCTATGCCAACAAATTTGACAATCTGGAAGAAATGGATGCATTCCTAGAGACATATAAACTACCACAACTGAACCAGGAAGAAATAGAAAGCCTGAACAGACCCATAACCAGTAAGGAGATTGAAACAGTCATCAAAAATCTCCAAACAAACAAAAGCCCAGGGCCAGATGGCTTCCCGGGGGAATTCTACCAAACATTTAAAGAAGAACTAATTCCTATTCTCCTGAGACTGTTCCAAAAAATAGAAATGGAAGGAAAACTTCCAAACTCATTTTATGAGGCCAACCTCACCTTGATCCCCAAACCAGACAAGGATCCCATCAAAAAAGAGAACTACAGACCAATATCCTTGATGAACACAGATGCAAAAATTCTCACCAAAATACTAGCCAATAGGATTCAACAGTACATTAAAAGGATTATTCACCACGACCAAGTGGGATTTATTCCAGGGCTGCAAGGTTGGTTCAACATCCGCAAATCAATCAATGTGATACAACACATTAATAAAAGAAAAAACAGGAACCATATGATACTCTCCATAGATGCTGAAAAAGCATTTGACAAAGTACAGCATCCCTTCCTGATCAAAACTCTTCAAAGTGTAGGGATAGAGGGCACATACCTCAATATTATCAAAGCCATCTATGAAAAACCCATCGCAAATATCATTCTCAATGGAGAAAAACTGAAAGCTTTTCCGCTAAGGTCAGGAACACGGCAGGGATGTCCGTTATCACCACTGCTATTCAACATAGTACTAGAAGTCCTAGCCTCAGCAATCAGACAACAAAAAGAAATTAAAGGCATCCAAATCGGCAAAGAAGAAGTCAAACTATCACTCTTCACAGATGATATGATACCATATGTGGAAAACCCAAAAGACTCCACTCCAAAACTGCTAGAACTTGTACAGGAATTCAGTAACGTGTCAGGATATAAAATCAATGCACAGAAATCAGTCTCATTTCTCTACACCAACAACAAGACAGAAGAAAGAGAAATTAAGGAGTCCATCCCATTTACAATTGCACCGAAAACTATAAGATACCTAGGAATAAACCTAACCAAAGAGACTAAGAATCTATACACAGAAAACTATAAAGTACTCATGAAAGAAATTGAGGAAGACACAAAGAAATGGAAAAATGTCCCATGCTCCTGGATTGGAAGAATAAATATTGTGAAAATGTCTATGCTACCTAAAGCAATCTACACATTTAATGCAATTCCTATCAAAGTACCATCCATTTTTTTCAAAGAAATGGAACAAATCATCCTAAAATTTATATGGAACCAGAAAAAACCTCGAATAGCCAAAGGAATATTGAAAAAGAAAGCCAGAGTTGGTGGCATCACAATTCCGGACTTCAAGCTCTATTACAAAGCTGTCATCATCAAGACAGCATGGTACTGGCACAAAAACAGACACTTGGATCAATGGAACAGAATAGAGAGCCCAGAAATAGACCCTCAACTCTATGGTCAACTAATCTTCGACCAAGCAGGAAAGAATGTCCAATGGAAAAAAGACAGCCTCTTCAATAAATGGTGTTGGGAAAATTGGACAGCCACATGCAGAAAAATGAAATTGGATCATTTCCTTACACCACACAAGAAAATAGACTCAAAATGGATGAAGGACCTCAATGCGAGAAAGGAATCCATCAACATCCTTGAGGAGAACACAGGCAGCAACCTCTTTGACCTCAGCCGCAGCAACTTCTTCTTAGGAACATCGCCAAAGGCAAGGGAAGCAAGGGCAAAAATGAACTATTGGGATTTTATCAAGATCAAAAGCTTTTGCACAGCAAAGGAAACAGTTCACAAAACCAAAAGACAACTGACAGAATGGGAGAAGATATTTGCAAATGACATATCAGATAAAGGGCTAGTGTCCAAAATCTATAAAGAACTTAGCAAACTCAACACCCAAAGAACAAATAATCCAATCAAGAAATGGGCTGAAGATATGAACAGACATTTCTGCAAAGAAGACATCCAGATGGCCAACAGACACATGAAAAAGTGTTCCATATCACTCGGCATCAGGGAAATACAAATCAAAACCACAATGAGATACCACCTCACACCAGTCAGAATGGCTAAAATTAACAAGTCCGGAAATGACAGATGCTGGCGAGGATGCGGAGAAAGGGGAACCCTCCTACACTGTTGGTGGGAATGCAAGCTGGTGCAACCACTCTGGAAAACAGCATGGAGGTTCCTCAAAATGTTGAAAATAGAACTACCCTATGACCCAGCAATTGCACTGCTGGGTATTTACCCTAAAGATACAAACGTAGTGATCCGAAGGGGCACGTGCACCCGAATGTTTATAGCAGCCATGTCTACAATAGCCAAACTATGGAAAGAACCTAGATGTCCATCAACAGACGAATGGATAAAGAAGATGTGGTATATATATACAATGGAATACTATGCAGCCATCAAAAGAAATGAAATCTTGCCATTTGCAACAACGTGGATGGAACTAGAGGGTATCATGCTTAGCGAAATAAGTCAATCAGAGAAAGACAACTATCATATGATCTCCCTGATATGAGGGAGAGGAGATGCAACATGGGGGGTTAATGTGGTAGGAGAAGAGTAAATGAAACAAGTTGGGATTGGGAGGGAGACAAACCATAAGTGACTCTTAATCTCACAAAACAAAATGAGGGTTGTTGGGCAGAGGGGGGTTGGGGGGTGGTTATGGACATTGGGTAGGGTATGTGCTATGGTGAGTGCTGTGAAGTGTGTAAACGTGGAGATTCAGAGACCTGTACCCCTGGGGAAAAAACATATATATATGTTTATAAAAAATAAAATTATAAAAAAAAAAGAATAGTAAGTTACAATGATGAAACCATCAATAAGATTCCTTTGATAAGATCTGCATATATTTTCAACATCATATATTGTTTTTCTCATAAATGATAGTGTACAGATGTTATGGTTTTTTAAACATAAACATGTTAAAGAAAAAAGCCCCGGGGGGATGCCTGCATGGCTCAGTCAGTTAAACATCTGCCTTTAGCTCAGGTCATGATCCCAGGACACTGGGATCGAGTCTCACATGGGGCTCCCCGCTCAGCGGGGAGTCTTCTTCTCCCTCTGCCTGCCAATCGCCCTGGTTTTGCTCTCTCTCTCTCTGTCAAATAAATAAATTAAAAGCTTAAAAAAATAGCCCTGGGGTATGGGATGATGAATCAAGTTTCAAGAAAAAATGACAAAGGAATTGAAATGAAGAGGTTTATTATTCACATGTCCTAACGGAACAGTATGTTTGAGGGGCCATACTGGGAAGCCAAGGCAGGGTGCAGGCAGAGATAAAGGCAGATCCTGGGGCCAAGGGTGAACTGTTTTGGAGTTCCTGGGACAAGGCCAGAATGACCAAGACCCCAAAAGAATGGGGTTTTGGTAAGCTCCATGGGGTCTTATCTAAGGGGCAAAGTCCTGGAAGGCAGGGAAAACTTGGTCACAACGACCACTGGGGAGGTCCTATCGGGGACCTACATTTACCTGTGACCCTGCATTTACTGTCTAGTACATGAGCTTGCATGAGGGGCTAGTGTCAGTGTCACATCCCTGCAGGCCCTTTGGCCACACAGAATGGAAACTGAGGCAATGACACCATGGAGGAGCCAAGCTAAACTCTTGACCACAATCATTTAGGATACATTTTGAGATATGCTGCTCATTATCTAAATTCAAAAAATGAATACACAGAGATTGTGGGGAAAACAGAGATACTGGAGAACCCGGCTTCCCTGTCCCCTCACAAAAGATCAAGGATTAAACAGCAGCTACTGACCAAAACAGTTCTAGGAGACCTCTAGGATCCACTTCGCACGTTTTAGCTGCCCCATAGAACAAATTACTGAGAATCATGGCACAAGAATAAAATGTTTTCCCTGCATCATCTCGTCTCCCAAACTGGCATTGTTCAGCACCAGGGAGAAACTTCCCATCTAGAAAGAGTGCCTCCTACCGGGATAAGAAGAGTAGGGTGAGCCATCAGCTTGTCCAGCCTCTCCGGGCACTGTGGGAAGGTCCCCCTTTTAGTTTTACTCCATTCAGACTGGCAAAGCTGGGATATATTGAGTTGGGTAAGAACAAGGAAGAAAAGCGGAGTTTATTACTAGTAGACATGCTGTGGGAGCTGTTGTGGTTCACAGAGACCTGCCCTGAAGACAGACTCAGCAGATTTTGTCACTGATGAAGCCAGTGGTCAGCATGGCCCCATAGATGCCCTGCAGATCTCACTAGCTTTTGCCCCCACAGTTATTCACATTTGCTGACACCAGCCATCTGAGCCCTGTAACACTCCCTGTTCCCTCCACTCCTGCTGGAGTGTAGGACCTTTACCAGGAGCTGTCCAAGTTTTCTGTGGTTTGTGCAAATGTAAGATGCCAACCTCCTGAGTCCTCCCCTACCCTCACCAGAGCCTGGGAGCAATGTTCACAGCCAGATTGGGCTTCTGCAGATGCATGAGTGTCAAACACCAGCCTAGCCCCAACATCTGACTTCCATCAGTGTGCCTATACTTTGGACTAGACCCTCCAGCTGTGCATCAGTACTCTGGCAGCTTAACACCCCTCACTGATCTCTAATTTGGTACACAAGCATGAGAGGACAGTGTGCAGTTGCAGGAGAACATGCTGAGAACCAGGGTCCCTGTTGCTGCTGGTGAGCCCAGATTAGGCTCTGCCTTCTCTCACTGGCCACTACTGTGCCCATCTGTAGCTAGTCCTTCTCACTGTGTACCTGCATTCCCCAACCCAACCATTGTCACTGGCTTCCACTGCAGTGTGCGTGCCTGGATGTGAAGTGTGCAGCAACGGGAGCACGTACCAACAGACAAGACCCTGATAACTGTTCATAGGCTTGGATCACACACTGTCTTCTGCCACTGGCTGGCATCACTGTGTCAACCTGTATTTTGTTCCTCCAGCTGTCCACTGCATACTCCAAATTTGACCCTCATCGCCAACCTCCACTGTAATATGCATGCCTTGAGGGAGAGCATGCAGTCATTGGAGAACACATCAATATTCAGGGCCCCCAAGCTACTAGTAAGACCATAGTGTGTCTGCAACTAGGCCCTGCCACTACATAGGCACCTACAGCAGGTCCCTGCAGCAAAGTGTGTGTAAACCGCTGGCTCTGGCCAGCACCACTGCATACACTGGTCTCTAGCAGCTGACCTTTAGGTCCTGCTTAGGATCCCAAAGGCCTTGCAGCCACCACAGACTTCCTATAGTGCTCACCAAGAATTGTACAGTTTTTGAAACTATGGATCTCAGTGGCTTGAGTGAAAGAGACATCATGCCCCCCCAGATGTGATGACAACACAGCCCCCACACTTGGGACCCTGTAACACTAGATCTGGGGTTATGGCATGATTCAGAATGCCCCCAGACACAGGTGAAAGGCTTCTTTTATTTAAGTCAGTCCACAAAGTCTGGAAAAAAGTGACTACTTCTTCAAATGTACAGAAACATATGCAAGACAATAGGTATCACAAAAAATCAGGGAGGCATGTCTCCACCAAGGGAATGCAGTAAACTTCTAGTAACTTGCCCCCAAAGAAAGGTTATTCCAGTAATTCCTCATAAAGAACTTAAAATAACTGCTCTACAGATGCTCAGGGATCTACCAGAAAACACATATGATTTGATAACATCACAAAACAAGACCAAAAAAAGAGTTCAACAAAGATACAGATAAAATTAAAAAAAAAAAAAAGAACTATTGAAGTTGAAGAATATAATGACTGAAATGAAGAATTCAGTAGAGAGCTTCAACAGCAGACATGAACAAGTAGAAGAGAGAATCAGTGAGCTAAAAGATTAATTGAAATTATACAATCAGAGGAACAAAAGGAATAAAAAAAGTCTACGGAAATTGTGAGCACCTGTAAAGAAATAATGTATGCATCATTGGAGCCCCAGAAAGAGATGAGAGGAGGAAAGTTGGTAGAAAAATTATTTAAAGAAATAATAACTTAATAGATCTTGGATATCAATCTTTTGTCTGTACTGTCATTTGCAAATATCTTCTCCCATTCCATGGGTTGCCTCTTTGTTTTCTTGACTGTTTCCTTTGCTGTGCAGAAGCTTTTGATTTTGATGAAGTCCCAAAAGTTTATTTTGGCTTTTGTTTCCTTTGCCTTTGGAGACATATCTTGAAAGAAGTTGCTGTGGCTGATACCGGAGAGATTACTGCCTATGTTCTCCTCTAGGATTCTGATGGATTCCTGTCTCACGTTGAGGTCTTTTATCCATTTTGAGTTTATCTTTGTGTACGATGTAAGAGAATGGTTGAGTTTCATTCTTCTACATATAACTACCCAGTTTTACCAGCACCATTTATTGAAGAGACTGTCTTTTTTCCACTGTATGTTTTTTCCTGTTTTGTCGAAGATTAACTGACCATAGAGTTGAGGGTCCATATCTGGGCTCTCTACTCTGTTCCACTGGTCTATGTGTCTGTTTTTATGCCAGTACCATGCTGTCTTGGTGATTACAGCTTTGTAGTAAAGCTTGAAATCAGGTAAAGTGATGCCCCCAGTTTTATTTTTGTTTTTCAACATTTCCTTAGTGATTAGGGGTCTCTTCTGGTTCCATACAAATTTTTGGATTATTTGCTCCAGCTCTTTGAAGAATACTGGTGGAATTTTGATTGGAATGGCATTAAAAGTATAGATTGCTCTAGGCAGTATAGACATTTTAAGACTGATATCCAGGATCTATAAAGAACTCCTCAAACTCAACACACACAAAACAGATAATCATATCAAAAAATGGGCAGAAGATATGAACAGACAATTCTCCAATGAAGACATACAAATGGCTATCAGACACATGAAAAAATGTTCATCATCACTAGCCATCAGGGAGATTCAAATTAAAACCACATTGAGATATCACCTTACACCAGTTAGAATGGCCAAAATTAGCAAGACTGGAAACAACATGTGTTGGAGGGGATGTGGAGAAAGGGGAACCCTCTTACACTGTTGGTAGGTATGCAAGTTGGTGCAGCCTCTTTGGAGAACAGTGTGGAGATTCCTCAAGAAATTAAAAATAGAACTTCCCTATGACCCTGCAATTGCACTACTTGGTATTTATCCCAAAGATACGATGTAGTGCAAAGAAGGGCCATCTGTACCCCAACGTTCATAGCAGCAGTGTCCATGGTTGCCAAAGTGTGGAAAGAACCAAGATGGCCTTCAACAGATGAATGGATAAGGAAGATGTGGTCCATATACACTATGGAGTATTATGCATCCATCAGAAAGGATGAATACCCAACTTTTGTAGCAACATGGACGGGACTAGAAGAGATTATGCTGAGTGAAATAAGTCAGAGAGAGTCAATTATCATATGGTTTCACTTATTTGTGGAGCATAACAAATAGCATGGAGGACATGGGGAGTTAGGAGAAGGCATTTGGGGGAAATTGGAAGGGGAGGTGAACAATGAGAGACTATGGACTTTGAAAAACAATCTGAAGGGTTTGAAGAGGTGGGGGGGTTGGGAGGTTGGGGGAACCAGGTGGTGGGTATTAGAGAGGGCATGGACTGCATGGAGCACTGGGTGTGGTACAAAAACAATGAATACTGTTATGCTGAAAATAAATTAAAAAAATGAATAAAAAAATAAATAAAAATAAAAATAAAAAGGAAAAAAAAAAGAAATGGAAAGACAGTCCATGGTGATGGATTGGAAGAACAAATATTTTTAAATATTATTAAATATCTTTACTACCCAAAAAAAATAAATAAATAAATAAATAAATAAAAAGAAATAATAACTTAAAACTTCCCAAACATGGGAAGAAATTAGAACACCAAAGTTCATGAAGCTAATAGGTGACCTCCAAATTTCAATCCAAAATGATATTCTCTAAGCTGCATTAGAATAAAGCTGTCTAAAACCAAAGACAAATAATTTTCAAAGCAGCAAGAAAATAAACATCTCATATAAAAAAAATACCCAGAAGAATATTGGCAGATTTCTTAACAGAAATCTTGTAGACCAGGGAACAATGGAATGATATATTCAAAATGATTAAAAAGAAAAAAGAAAAGAAAAGAAACTGCCAACCAAGAATACACAACAAAGTTGGTCTTCAGAATGTGATAAACATGTGATGTGAATGTGATGGAAAGACTTTCCCCAATAAAATATGAGATAATTCATCATAAGCCTTAGTATCTTATAAGAAATAGTGAAAGGAGTTCTTCAAGCTGAAACAAAAGGATAATAATTAATCAGATGAAAACATATGAAAATATACAACATGCATAAACATATAATCATAATCAGAATACCCAAATACTGTAATTTTATAATGTGTTACCTTAACTCTATATGATAGTGAAAGACAAACTATTAAAAATAGCTCAAGCTTCAACAATGTTTTGATACATACACAACAAGAAAGTTGTAAAATGGTGACATCAAAAACATAAAAGGTGGAGAGTAAAAGGAGAAAGGTTTGTATGAGATCAAAATTAGATTTATCCATGTAAAATAATAAGAAAATTCTTTCGTACCTATAAAATGCTTTATGTAAGTAAACCTCATGGTAACCACAAATCAAAATCTACAATAGATACACAAAATATAAAGAGAAAGGAATCAAAACACATCACTACAGAAAATCACCAATTTACAGAAGAAAGGAGCAAGAAAGGAAGAAAAGAAAAATGGAACTACAAAACAGGCAGAAAACAATAAGTAAGATGGCATTAGTAAGTCGTTACCATCTATAATTAATCTAAACAATAATGGATCAATTTTCTAATCAAAAGGCATAAAGTAGACAAAAAATAAAACAAAACCATAAGACCCAACCGTATGCTGTCTATCAGAGACTCACTTCAGCTTTAGGACACACATAGTTTCAAAGTACAGGATGGCAAAATATTTTCCATGTAAGTGGAAAACAAAAGAAAGAAGGGGAGCTACTATCTTGGTATCAGATGAAATAGAATTTGCAACAAAATAATAACAAGAGAAAAGATGGGCATTATACAATAATAAGGTGGTCAGTTAATCAAGAAGTTAACATCTAACATCAGAGCACCTAAAAATATTAGGCAAATGCTAACAGATCTATTTTTTATTCAAATAAGTATAAATACAAATACAAATACAAATACACAACAATGAAATAATAGTAGGGGACTTCAATATCCAACTTTCAACAATTAATAGATCATCCACACAGAAAATTGGCAGGAAAACATTTGACTTGAACCATACTTCAAACCAAATAAAACTAACAGACATTTGCAGAACATTCTCTTCAACAGCAGCAGAATTCACATTCTTTACAAGCACACACGGAACATCCTCCAGGATATATTACATGATAGCTCACAAAACAAACCTTAGCAAGTTTAATATTTAATTCCTATTAGGTATTTTTTTCTGATCACAGTGGTATGAAGCTTAAGTTAATAACAGAAGGAAAGATGGAAAATATACAAACAAGTGGCAGCTAAATGACATGCTCCTGGACAAACAATGGGTCAAAAAAGAAATCCAAAGGAAAATCAAGAAATATCTTGAAACAAATGAGGGACATATATAGCGATAAATATTTATATTAAGAAACAAGAAAGACCTAAATAAACAACCAAACAACTTGAATTTACACCTCAAAAAAAAAAAAAAAAAGAAAGAAAGAAAGAAGACAAAAGTTAACAGAAGAGGGGTGTGCCTGGGTGGCTCAGTGGGTTAAAGCCTCTGCCTTTGGCTCAGGTCATGATCCCAGAGTCCTTGGATCAAGCCCCACATCGGGCTCTCTGCTTAGTGGGGAGCCTGCTTCCTACTCTATCTTTCTCTCTGCCTGCCTTTCTGCCTACTCGTGATCTCTGTCTCTCAAATAAATAAACAAAAATCTTAAAAAAAGTTAACAGAAGGAAGGAAACAGCAAAATCAGAGCAGGAATAAATGAAATAGAGATTGGGAAAACAATAGAAAATATCAATAGAACTAAGAAACTGGTGTTTTGAAAGAACAAATAAAATTGACAAGTCTTTAGTGAGACTAACACAGAAAAAAGAGGGAAGACTCAATAAAATAAAATCAGAAATGTAACAGGAGCCATTGCAACTGATATACATATATAAAGAATTCTGAGATGTTACAATTATATGTCAACAAACTGGATAACAACCTACTGAATCTGAATCAGGAAGAAATAGAAAACCTGTACAGACCCATAACAAATAACGGGATTGAATCAGTGATCAAAAACCTCCCAACAACAAAAAGTCCAGGACCAGAAGTTTTCACTGGTAAATTCTACCAAATTAAAGAATTAACACCAGTGCTTCTTAAGCTCTTCCAAAAAAATTGAAGAGGAGGTAATACTCTCAAACTCATTTTACAAGGACAACATTACCATGAGACTTGACACTAGGACACTACAGGTAAAGAAAATTATAGACCAATATTCCTAATACATACAGATGTAAAAATTCTCCACAAAATATAGGAAAACCAATAGCATATTAAAAAGATCATACATCATGATCAAGTGGAATTCAACCTCGGAATGCAAACATAGTTCAACATAGGCAAATCATTGACTGTGACACATATTCATAGCAAGAAAAATAAAAATCATGTGATCATCTCAATAAGATGCAAGAAAAGTATTTGACAAAATACTTTCAAGATAAAAATTCTCAATTAAGTGGTATGGAGGGAACATGCATCAACATAATGCAGGCCATATATGACAAGCTCACAGCTAATATCATCCTCAGTGGTAAAGTGTTGAAAGCCTTCCTTATCAGAGCAGGAACCAGACAAGGTGCTCACTCTCACCACTCTCATTCGACATAGTACTGGAAGCCCTAGCCAGAACAATCAAGCAAGACAAAGAAAGAAAATGCATTTAAGTGGAAAGAGTGAAACTGTATTTGTTTGCAGATGATATGATCTTTTATATAGAAATGCAACAAAAAGCTGCTAAAACTAATCAACAACTTCGTAAAGTTACAGGATTTGAAACCAACATATAGAAAACAGTTGTCCTTCTGTACGCCAATGACAAAATATCTAAAAAAGAGATAAAAAACAGTCCCATTCACAGTCACATTACAAATGATAAAATACTTTGGAATAAATTCAACCACAGAAGTGAAAGATCTGTGTGCTGAAAACTATAAGACTTTGATGAAAGAAATTAAAGAAGACACAAACAGATGGGAAGATAGTCTGTGTTTATGGATTGGAAGAATTAACACTGTTAAAAATGTTCACATTACCCAAACAATCTATAGACTCAATGTAGTCACTATCAAAACTTTAGCGGGATTTTTTTTTTTTCACAGAAATAGATAAAAGTCCTCAAATTTTTATGGATCCACAAAAGACCCTACTAGCCAAAGCAATCCTGAAAAGAACAAAGTCAGAAGAATCATGCTTCCTGATTTCTAACCATACTATAAAGCTATAATAGTCAAAAGAGCATGGCACTGGTATAAAAATAAACACATAGATCAATGAATTTCCATTCATTGGGAGAATTGGGAGCCCAGTAGTAAAATCTTGCATATGTGGTCAACTAATAATTGATAAAGGAGCCAAGAATACTCAATGAAATACTCAAAAATTCACTTTAAATGGATTATAGACTAAACATAAGACTCAAAACTGTAAAACTCCTAGAAGGAAACATAGGGGAAAAGTTCACTGGCATTGGTACTGGCAGCACTTTCTGATATGATATCAAAAGCACAAACAATGAAATAAAAAATCAGTAAGTGAGACTACATTGAATTATAAAGTTTCTGTGCAGAAAAAGAAACCATCAACAAAATGAAAAGCAACTTATGGTATAGAGGAAGATATTTGTAAGTCATGTATCTAATAAGGGGTTAATATCCAAAATATATAAAGAAATCATCATCCAGCTCAATGGTAAAAACAAAAAACAAAACCAAAAAAAAAAAAAACCCCAAAAAACCAAAAAACAAAGAAACCAACCCACAAAGAGAAAAAGAACAACAACAACCCCCCCCCAAATAATCCAATTCAAAAATGGGCACAGGAACTGAATAGACACTTTTCCAAAGAAGACTTTCAAATGGCCAACATGTACAGGAAGAGTACTCAACACCTCTAGATATTAAGGAGATACAAATCAAAATTATAATGAGATTTCGCCTTACACCTGTTGGAATGGTTATTATCAAAAAGACAAGAAATAATAAATGATAAGGATGTGGAGAAGGGGGAGTCCTCAGCCACTGTTTGAGGGAATGCTAACTGGTGTAGCCACTATGGAAAACAGTATGGAGGTCCCTCAAAAAATTAAAAATAAGTGATCTGCCAATTCCATTTCTAGGTATATGTTCAAAGGAATTGAATGGGATATCATCCAACGGATTATCATTCAGCCTGAGACAGACAGAAATACTGCCAACTGGGGTAACTTGGATGAATCTTACGCTAAGTGAAGTAAGCCTGGAAGGAAAATATATACTCTGTGATATTACTTTATATGTGGAGGAATATAAAAGATGAACTCAGAGAAACTGAGTATCATGGTGGTTACCAAGGGCTGGGGAGCTGGGGAAATGACGAGAATCTGGCCAAAGGGTACAAACTTATAAGTCTAACAAATTCTGGGGGTCTAAGTTACAGCATGGTCGTTATCGCTAGTAATACTGTATTATAAACTTGAATGTTGCTAAGAGAGTAGATCTTAAGTGTTCTCTTCATTAAAAATATTTACAATATATATATTTAAATTTATCATAATATATACATTAAATACTTTGCAATATATACCACATCAACCTGTTGTACACTGTAAACATACACAATCAATTATATTTCAATGAAATTGGAAAAATAAAATACAATAGAAACAAACAAATTCAAAGAATGTAAACCCATCTTGATTTCAAGAACACACAGACATACATCTCACCTTCAGATTATATCAAATGAGGCCAAATGATGTCTCCCATGGGATTTTGAAAATACTCTAGAGATTCAACATCTGGATACTGGAGTACATATCAAACCAATCTGAGCACATGTGACTTAGATAAAAAGAGAAACAGACTGGTAGTAGCTACCATTTATTGACCATATGCTGTGTGCTATATCTTTTATATTCATAATCCTTTTTATTCTCTCGACGATCCTGAGAAGTAAGTAATGTTGTCCTCAAATGTCAAAGCTTACAGAATTTTAGGGACTTGCTCAATTTCACATTCTATTAAGTGGCAGAACTCAGGAAGGTCTGACTCTGGAGGACTTGCTCTTCACAGTACATTAAACTACTGGGGATGAGGAAAACAATTAGGAAACTCTCTCATCTGCTATTTGCATTTCTCTTGTTGTGGTCTTTTCTCTTCTTTCTCTTAGGGAAAAAATGTCTACTTTCCTTAAAATTGATAATGCTCACAAACAAATGACAGAGTAAGGATGCTCAGCAAGTGTATCTAAATCTAAAATGTTTATTTTCTAAGGAGAGATTTAGGAGGGAGTCCATTCCTTTATTACATATGCAATATTCTACTGATACCTACAATCAGGACAATTATTTGTTACACACAAAATTAGGCTGTTATCTGCAAGCAAGGCAGAGAATTTTCAGCAAAATGACAAGTGATTACATTTTACAATAAGAACCTCCCCCCACACCGAGTCCTATAGAACACTCCTTAATTGTTTCTCTACCATTTTACTTAAAATATCTTATCTTGAATTATAGCAATGTGCTTGAAAGTCATTTCAAAGCTTATTAGGTTCATGAAGGTAGGGCCCACAGTCTGCTAACTTTTGAATACACTAGAGTATCCAGTCCTTTGCTCTTCCCAAAAGGGTGGGAATTTGGGGTAGTTCCTAAAAGTCTGGCATCACCAAGGAGGTAGGTAAATGGAGGAAGATTTGTCATGGTAGAGAGTAATGTTATTAAGGCAATGTCTGGGAAGCTAAATAGCATGTCAGGGCAGTGTGGGTGAATCTGTTTGCTGGACACTGAGGATGTTTCATTTGGGACAATTGCAGAGCTATGGACACAACCCGCCATGTCTGTCAATATATGCTGTGCATGGAAATGGAAACACTGTGATTATATGGGTGATCTTTGAGCTGTAACCAGGATAACAGGGAGCAGTTTCAATAGGCAAATCTGTTCAATTAAGTTCTTTACATGGAGGGGTCAAAAAAAAAAATCAATGTAGATTTTTGACCAACATTTCCTGGTTGATCCCAAAGAAAATTCAGGGGTTTGGGAGTGTAATGCTGAGCATCTTGCATTGTAGTGAAGACCTATTAAGTACATGCCTTCTTGATTGTTGATAAACCAGAAAATTGTGAAATGTGGACCGGCTTATTTGAAAGCACCATGACAAAGCCAAGAATGCACTTAAAAGTGTGTCTGAACATCTACTGTGTGCATCACACTTCTTTTCTCTAAGCCAGAGAGCAGCTCAGTGACTTCAAGGGAGGGAGGGAGACTCAGGGGGGCTAAACCAACCCAGTCACGGGATTGGCTGGACACAGTCCTGGTGTCTAGGAAGATTTTTATTTTTTTCCTTAAAAGGGATGTGTAGTTATTGTCCTTCAGCCCTACTATGATTATTACTCAAAAGATATTGATTCACTCCTTCACTCAGTAAATAATCATTGAGCTGATGTGACTAAAACCACCATTAGAACTGCAACTGGACTTTTAGGATTCCTTGTCACTTTTGTCATCATGAGCCCTTATTCTCTCCATTGGGGGAAAAAAGAAATCTAAACATTCTATTTTACAACTCTGCTGATATAAAATAAACATAATCCAGGCTGGATCCATTATTATATATCCATTACCATTATATTCATTTTGTCTTCAGATTTTAAATAAATTTAAATGAAAATCTTTTTGTGGACCCTAAAAGTATGGAGGGGCCTAGGCACTGTGTCCTGTGCCTAACAGAGAGGTTGGCCCTGACCACAGTTTTCACTCTCCTTTGCTATGCATGTGATCCAGTCTCCTGTGCACCCAGGGCATAAGTGGTAATACTTAACCACAGGTACATTATTTCTCATGGTCATACATATTTAATTTAGCAACTAGATAGATCATGTGAAAATGGAATCCACTCTTTCTATGGATTTTGTGGGTGACTTCCTCCCATTGTCCAGCTATGTTCCTTTATGGATAGCAGTGAGTATGTGAAGGTAAAATCAGGGTCAGGATTAGGCCACTTGCTCTACCTTCTCTAGTAGTTAGACGGTCAAGAAGATACAAGGGGTGACTGGGACCAAAGAAACTCCCTGCATTCATTCTCTTGTGACATCCCCTCTGCCTCAAAACTGATTTCCTCAAGTGGGATGAAACCAGTCTCAAGGTACAGAGGTGACTGCTCTTGGGGACTGATTTTGCTACCCAAGCCCACAGGAAGATAATGCATAAACAGGACTATGTCCCTCTGCCAAATTGCTTTCTTTGTCTTTGTCATAATACTTGTCATTACCCACAATTGTCATATTTATTTCTATATTAGTCCTTTTGTTTCTTCCAACTAGAATGTCACTTTCTGAAGCATCTTATATTTCTATCATTTGAAATAATGCCTCAAAAGTAGTGGGCAATTTCTAATTACTTAACTGTCTTACTCAGGTATTCATGTTTGAAAGTGTTGAAGAACTTTTTGAGGAAACGTACACAGTTCATTCTGTGTTAATCAGGGCTTTGTCAAAATACAACTTTGCTTCTGAGTTCCTTTCAAATACCCTTTTCTGAAGCGCTGAGTTGTTCCACAGATCCTAAGCATTTCAGGTTAAGACCTTTAATCACGATGCACCTTGACAAGTGAAGACTTGAAGTTTCTTGAAGTGCATTCATCAGAGATCAGTTGCTCTGATGGTTGGGCAAGGTCAAGACTTCCGAAAGGTGTGTTCTGTACAAACTGAAAACACTGCAGTCATGGAGGAAGGGCCTGGTGTGTGAGGCTTTCGGGAGACATTCAAAAATTCCTTCTTTGTCTACTGAGTTTATGTTGGCAGACCAATACCATCTGAGTGCATGAGTGGGCTGGCCCAGGCTTAACCTCAGTGGGACAGAGTAGGACCAGAGAGGGCAGGACAGGCTCGCTGAGTCTGAAAAGACAGTGCCAGTGGTAGATTCTGGACATCCTATCTGAACAAAAGGCAGTAAAAACAGATAGGAGGTAGAGTTTCTCTGAGCAGATGGGACACTTAGCACCACTAACCTAACATCCTGAGAGTGGGGCAGGCATAGAAAGATATGCATGACCTGGATGGACGAATAAATACTAAAGCTGAAGCCTGTCAGCCTTTAGAATTAACAACAAAACACAGCAAACAAAATCAAACAAGAAAAACAAAACCCCAAAATCAGACATCCCAGTGAAGAAGGCATTGGTCTTCTCTTGAAAATGGCCACTTTCTAGTTGAGTGGGCAATTCTCAAGTCTGATGGAACTGATGGGGATGACACAATTGCCTTTGTTGGCATGGGCTTTTTAGGACAAGATGTTTCTGCTGTAGAGGGCGAATGACCCTATCTTTCTGCATAGACCAGGCTAGAGAGCCCGTGTTTGTGTAGTCCCCTTCCCTGGTTCCTGTAATGCCTTGTGTTCACCACTAGTGTTATATAATACCCCGGAGTGTGTTGGCTTATTTACTTCTCTTCAGAATCTCAGAGTATAGGCTGGCTTAGGGAAGGGGGCAGACCTCTGTGTACCCAGTATGGTTTAATGCTCTTCTGCAGATGGCTGTTCTCTCCAGGTGTTCCAAGGAAATGATTTGTGTCTGTCCCTACCATTGGGCAGCCAGGTTGCTGCCTGGAGGTTCCTAACCCTTCTTGGCATACTTGTCTGCCTCTGCTAACAGCAGTTTACCTAGTGGAGGCAGTTATCCATCTGTTATTGGACCCCCAAGACCAGGTTCTTGAGTCTTAATGTCATAGAAATGAGCACTGAACTCAAGAGAGAGAAAGCAGGAAAAGTTTATTAGAAATAGCTGTGTAGGTGCTCCTGGGTGGCTCAGTGGGTTGAAGCCTCTGCCTTCAGCTCAGATCATGATCCCAGGGTCCTGGGATCGAGCCCCACATCGGGCTCTCTGCTTGGCAGGGAGTCTGCCTCTCTGCCTACTTGTGATCTCTGTCTGTCAAATAAATAAATAAAATTTTTTTAAAAATTTAAAAAATTTAAAAATTAAAAAAATAGCTGTGTACAAGGGAACTGACAAAGAAGAGAAATGTCACTCCCCAAAGGGGTAGTATGCAAGGCCTATGAAGGCACTTTTCCAAGGAGTCATGGGCTGGGTGTAGGCAAGCATCCTTCAAGCCCACTGTCATTATATTGTGGTTGTTACTTTCCAGTGGACACAGACAATTACAGGATGCCTTCCTCCATGGTCGGCATTCTTTTAGGGCTCCTGGAAAGTAGGAATACTTGTGCAAGCAGGCTTTAAATTGTTACTTCTAATTTTTCCCAGACAATCAGTACTCCTGCATGGCTGTTATCACTCTTCTTCTCTTTCCCAGGAGTATTTGTCTCAAAGCCTATGGAAATTTTTAACCCTTGCCTCAGCCCAGTTATGCCACAGGAGTTAAGCTCTTGCTTTCCCCATACTGTCTCACAACTGCCCACCACCCAGGCTTTTATAATTCATTCACAGCTACCATTCATTTGTTTGTTTGTCTGTTTACTGTAAATGTGTGTCAACATTGTGGGAGGCAACATAAGATGGTGATATGACCTTGAACAGACCTGATTTGAATCCTGATTGGACCATTAGACTACATAGCCTAAAGGAAACTACTTACTGATCTCTAAGTGTCAGTTTCCTTTTGATGGAGTTAATACTTGTCTTTCTCATTCCCCTTCATCATCCACTCACCCCAAGATGGCAGTCCAAACCAATTTGGGTTACGGACAAATAGTAAATATATTTTCAAAGGATGGACAGCAATAAAGAAATAGAAGGAAATGCACGATAAATTTTTAAAGGCAGCATTCAAATAAGCAATTCAAAATCCTAAGAAGCTGCAGTTCCATTAGAATAAGATGCACATCTCCTCAAGGTGACCCAAGGAAGGGAGCAAAATCTCTCTGGTTGTGAAAAATCAAGCCCATTTGTTTAAAAAAAAAAAAAAAAAGGTAGCAGGGAGAAAAAAGTCAGTCATCCTACTTTATAGCATGCCTCATACATTTTCTGTTTCAAATCTCACTTATACTAATAGATAAATGTTTCCTTGCTCCGCTCCAAAAATGCTTTACATTTAAATGCTGCATATTTAGCTCAATCCAGTTTTCCACTTAGAATAAATAACATTTTAAAAATATACAGTGAATGAGAATGGCGATTATACTGTCCAGCACTTGACATAAATCCACTCGTAAAATTTGGGACAAAATAATATAGTTAAATTTTCCTTTCAAATCATAAAGTGGAAGAAACTGCTCAGAATTAGCTTCATGTTTAGAGTGAAACTTTCAGTTATAAAGTGTACGTACATTTGCAGCCTGATCAGGGATTTGCCTTTGTGCCATCCTTGTTTCCCTGTTCCCCTAGTGATCCTTGAATTGTTAATGAAAAGAAAAAAAGAAAACAGAATGAAAGTGCTTTGGGCCTGATTCCTTTCCAGTCATCTGTACATTGCTTGACAAACCTCCCATCACCCTGCCCTCTTCTCTGTCAGAACTGATTGCCCAAATAGAAGCCAGAGATTAGAGCCCAGAGAGCACATCCACCATTCACAAAAATATGTCTTGAAATGGTATAAGTTTCCTGTGTTTTTAATTTTTGTGGATGGGTAATTATAAGAATGAAGACAATAAAAGGCTCCTTTCCCACCCTCCCCATGTTCCCTAACTGTTCAGTCTTCAATACCCTCATAGGATCATAGTTCATAGTTTCTTGTTATATAATTGTATATGCAAGCCTTTATAGGTACACACATACATATATACGTGCACAACCTCACAGACACACATAAGTTTATATGATTAGTTTTTTCTTGCTGTTATAGCAATGGCTTAAAATAATCACATATATTCTCATAGTGTTAGTGGGTCAGGAGACCGGACATGGTTGACCTGGGTCTTCTACTCAGGGGCTCACAAGACTGTAGTCAAGGTCTCAGCCAGGGTGTGTTGGGACCTTGGAGCCCTTCTCTGAGTACCCTTGGCTGTAGGTAGACTTCAGTTGCTTGTGCTTCTGTGGGCCTTACCTCTGAGGGACTGTGTGAAGCCCTAGCACAGGGTCTTATCTAGAAGCAGTTCACATCATGATACCTCATGACTACAAAGCCAGCAAGGAAGTCTTCTTAATTCTTAGGGAGGGTTAATTCTCTCTTTTAATTATTCTGCCTTGTTAATTCAGACCAAGCCAGGGTATTCACCCTTTTGATGGACTCCTAATCAACTGATTTGAGGCTTGCAGTTTCTGCTTTGATAGACAAAAAGCTTGGAAATCATTCATATATTAACAACAACTAACAACCAAGAGCAAACCAAATTAACACTTTTCTGAGATCAACCAGAGAGTTGAGGTTACAGGGCAAACTACTATCCCTAAAGTAGAGAAACAAATTAGAGTGAATCACAGCATACTGGGAGCAGAAGTCTGGGGGTGGGGGTGGTGAGGCAGTATAAACTGAGAGGAGAGAAATAATAATGGAGGTCCAAGATGGTGGCATACTATCACCTCCTCCCATGGACACACAAAATCTACAACTTTATATGGATCATTGTCTTCTAAAGATCGGAAAACTAGTTGGACTACTTCTCTACAACAAATTATCAAAGGAGCATGTCAAGATGGGCAGGAGAGGAAGTGATATGATCTCACAAAAATAACCTTACTCTCTGTATAGAGACACATAGTAAGGAGTGATCTCACAAGTTGGGCATTTATTCCTTCAGAAAGAGAGAAGGGTTGATGCTGCACATCAGAAACCTAGACCACTGGGATCTGCACTGAAAAGCCAACCCCCCTAGAACATATGGCTTGGAAAAACAATGGGATTGATGTCCAGGGGCCCCAAAATGCTAAAGGATACTGAGATTCTTCTCTTGGAGGACTCATATTAGGTCTCACTCACCCCAAGGCTCAGCAAAGAAATAGCAGTTTAAAATGCCAGGACGGGCAAGTGAGAGAGAGTCATTTGCTGATCTGAGGACATCAGCTAGAGGGGCAGGGATAACTGAAATGCTCCCTGGAGATGGAGACACTGGCAGATGCCATTGCTGTAAACTCTACACAGCCTGACAGCACAGGCTGGCAAACTTGGACATGACCCCGGTATTCTCTCACTCCCTAGCTAAAGTTGTGACACTTCCCTGTCCCCAGCAGGGGCTGGCAAACATGAATGGTAGCAGCATTCTCCATTTCCAGCCTACACCTGGTACTCAAGCACAGACAAGGCACTCTCCCACTGCCTTCCTGAAGCCTACAGGCCATACCACACAGATAATGTCCCCCTGTCTTTCTGAGGTTGGCAAATGTGTCCTACACTATACACTCTCCAGCTGCCTTGCTAAAGCCAGCAGGAGTGCACAGCCCGCACAGAGGATACCCCTAGATCTCCTGGCCCTGGTGACCAAGAGTTAGCATTCTAGAACTCCATGGGACAGTGACAATTGGAAAAATAGTTGTGGCAGGCCGCCACAATCAGGGCTCTACATAGATAAGCTAAAACACAACTACTATCTTCCTGTTGAAAGGATCTATTTACCTCACATGGAGCTTCAGCCTGAGGGATAGGCTTCAGGTGCCCCACACGTCCAGAGGCTAAGGAGGTGCTCCCAGGGAATGTAAACTGGGAGATGCCATGATTATGCACTCCCTTAGCCTCACTACAGCTTAATGAGACTTCCCAGAAAGAAGCTTATACACTTGTCTGGAGCCCTGAATTTTGCAACTGTTGCCCAGGAGAAACCTCCAAATCACCTTGTCTGGATGCCAGCAGGGATTATAATTGCAGCGCCACAGGACTGTATATATTTGCATATATTAAAAGCCTGCTGCCTAAGGGTCTGACTTCCAATCAGTCTGAAACTAGGTGCTAAATGAGATTTCTCCCCTTGGATCACTGACAGGTCTTGGCACACCCTCAACAATAGAGGTATATCAAGAATAAATCAGGGGGTTTAAACAATCACAATGGTTCAAGAGACAACCAAGGGCTGAAGAAAGGTTGAATGAGAAAGATCGTGATCTGCACAAGCCCATTCCTTCAAGACAGTGAGAGGTAGCTGTTTTCACTTAGTACATAAGAACATAGAAAGTCATACAAAATGAAAACATAGAGAAATATGTTCCAAATGAAACAACAAGATAAGAACCTTAATGATACAGGGGTAAGTAATTTATCTGACAAAAAATTCAAAGCAATGATCCTAAAGATGCTCACTGAAATTGGAAGAATGAGAATCACAGGGAGAATTTCAGTAAGGAAGTGAAATATTATATATATATATATATATATATATATATATATATATATATATGAAAACACTAGGGGTTCCTGGGCAGCTCAGTTGGTTAAGTGTCTGCCTTCAGCTTAAGTCATGATCCCAGGGTCTGGGGATCCAGCCCCACATCTGGGTCTCTGCTCAGCGGGGAGCCTGCTTTTCCTCTCCTTCTGCCTCCCGCTCTGCCTGCTTGTGCTCTCTCTCTCACTCTCTCTCTCTGTGTCAAATAAATAAATAAAATATTTTTTTTAAAGAAAATATAAGAGAGTACCAAACAGAAGTCACAGTACTGAAAAATATTGTAAGTGAACCGAAAAATACATAAAAGGGATCCAACATCAGACTTGATGAAGCAGAAGAACAGATCAGCAAGATGGCAGATAAAGCAGTGGGATTCATCCAGACAGAGAAACAAACAAACAAAAAAATTTATGAAGATGAAGATGAATGAAGAGGCCTATGGGAAAGGTTTAAGAGGGAATAGCATTATGGGGGTTCTGGAAGAAGAGAGAGAGAAGGGAGCAGAAAACTTATTTGAAGAAATAATGGCTGAAAACTTCCCTAACCTGGGGAAGGAAACAGACTTCCAGATCCAGGAAGCCCAGAGAGTTCCAAATAAAAAGCCACAGAAAACCACACAAGGTACATTACAAATAAAATGTTGGAAGTTAAAGATAAAATGAGGGTCTTAAAAGCAGTATGAGAAAAACAAGTTCTTACATAGAGTTAGAAAATAAATAAGGAAACATTGGCCTTAAATGAAATATTAGACCAAATGTACTTAACAGATACATATAGAACATTTCACCCCAAAGCAGCAGAATACACTTTCTTCTCAAGTGCACATGGAACATTGTCCAAGATAGATCGCATGTTTGGCCACAAAACAAATCTCAATAAATTCAAGAAGATAGAAATCATATCAAACATCTTTTCTGAGCACAGTTGTATGAAATTAGAAATTAATTACAAGAATGAAAACTGGAAAAATTTACATATACATGAAATTAAACACATGTTATTGACCAACTATTTGATCATAGAATAAATCAAAGACAAAATAGGTAAAATATCTAAAAACAAATAAAAACAGAAATACAAAATACCAAAATCTATGATGTAGAGCAAATATGGACTTAAGAGGAAAGTTCTTAACAATACAGACCTGCCTGAAGAGGAAGAGAAATCTCAAAGAAACAATTAAACTCTACACCTAAAAGGACAACAAAACAACATAAGAAGCCCAATGTGAGGAAAAAGAAGGAAAAATAAAATTCAGGGTAGTACTAAATGAAATGAAGACTAGAACAACTAAAGAAAAGTCAGTGAAACTAAGAACTGGTTCTTTCAGAATATAGAAAAAATTGACAAATCCTTATCTAGACTCACCAGGAAAAAAAAAAAAAATAAAAGGATGGGTCTCAAATAAATAAAAATCAGAAGAAAAACAGAAGTTACAACTGATTACCACAGAAATACAAAAGATCATGAGGCTACTATAAACAATTTCACATCAACAAATTGGACAACCTAGAAGAAATGGATAAATTCCTAGAAATTTAAAAACTTCCACAGCTAAATCATGAAGAAATAGAAATCATAAGGAGGTTATAAATCAGTCACCAGAAACCTCCCAACACACAGAAGTCTGGGAACAGGTGGCTTCACTGGTGAATTTTAACAAACATTCAAAGAAGATTTAGTGACTATTTTTTTCAAACTCTTCCAAAAAACTGAAAAGAAAACATTTCAAAATCATTTTATGAGACCAACATTATCTTGATAGCAAAACCAAATGAGGATATCACAAAAAAGAAAGTTATAGGCCAATATCACTATTAAACAGAGATATAAAATTCTCAACAAGATATTAGCAAAATGAATTCAACAATACATTTAAAAGGAACATATAACAAGATCAAGTGGGATTTATTCCAGAGATGCAAAGATGGTTCAACATTCATAAATGAATCAACATGATACACCACATTAACAAAATGAAAAATAAAAACTGTATGATCATCTCAATAAATGCAGAAGAAAAAATTTGACAAGACTCAACACTGATTTATTATAAAAACTCTCAAAAAGGTGGGTATGGAGGGAAAGTACCTCAATATAATAAAAACCATATATGACAAAACCACAACAAATATCCTACTCAGTGGTGAAAAGCTGAAAGCTTTTCCTGTAAGATTGGGAATGACAAGGGTGCCCACTATCCCCGCTTTTATTCAATATAGTATTAGAAACCCTAATCACAGTAATTAGGCAAGAAAAAAAATAAAAAGCATATAAATTGAAAAAGAAGAAGTAAAACTGCCATTATTTGCAGATGACATGATAGTATATATAGAAAATCCCAAAGACTCTGCTCAAAAAACTGTTAGAACTAAAAAATAAATTCAGTAAAGTTGCAGGATAGAAAGTTGATAAACAGAAATCTGTTGTGTTTCTATACACTATTAATGATCACAGAGAAAAATAAAGAAAACCCTTTCAGTTATAGTCACATCAAAGATAATGAATATCAAAGAATACATTTACATTTATTTAAAAATAATATGATCCTCTCAATAGATGCAGAAAAAGCATTAAAAGCACTGAGAACTACACGACCTTGGGGAAAGAAATTGAATACAAAATAAATGGAAAGATATTCTGTGCTCATGAATTCGAAGAATTAATATTGTTAAAATGTCCATACTACCCAAAGCAATCTATAGATTCAATGTAATCCCTACCAAAATTCCAATGACATTTTTTAAAGAACTAAGACAAATAATTCTAAAATTTATATGGAACCACAAAAGACTCCAAAGAGCCAAAACTACCTAGAGAAAGAACAAAGCTGAAAGTATCTTGCTATCTGATTTCAATTACACTACAAGGCTATAGCAAACAAAACTGCTTCAAGGCTCCAAACTTCTAGCATATGCTCCACTGTTTTGATAGACTTAACTTACAAAACAGAAATTCAAAGATAATAGTATTAAGAATTTCAAGATGGTGACCATTAGATAATTAAACTCCAAGTGTGAGGCTCTTCTGAGTTGGAGTGGGTCTACATTGATTCCTTGGTCCATGAAGCCAGCACTTAACAAAGTAGTGGTTTACAGAGTGCTCCCCCAAGCCTATTTCAGAGACTGTGTCAATGTGTTTTGAACTGTCCCAATAAATCTGGGGTGTGACTGGCATTTTGTGTGTGGTGGTCTGCCAGAAACACCAAACATCCTAAATGTGCAGAAAGAATCTCACATGAGAAACATTCGTCCGTGCCACATATCATGAATGCTTGTGGTCCCTAGGCAATCACAGGGTTGGAAACCTACTCAAAAGGATCTGAGTCTAGAACCTAACTCTGTTTAACATACATATTGAAAAGATTTTTGCAATTTTACTATACTTTGGATTTCCAAAGAAAGCAACTGTCAAGTAAATTGAGATAAAGTTGTACTTTGTGTTGTTTGGAATTTCCTTGACTGATTTATCATTGTGGAACATCATATCTCCAGTGATGCTGATCCTCGGGGTTTTTGAGTCCTGCCTCTCCTGGCTGTCACAAGTGCAAGGTCATAGACACTTATACCTACATGGACACGAGTGCGCTTACTTATCCCTTACATCAAAATGTCAAATATAAGGAAAATTATTAACCATATTGAGTTCAATATTTGTATTCTTTCCATTTACAAGTTATTTATTATAATTAGGCATGTACCTATGAATATTCCATTTGTCTTCGACTAGAAGAGTGACTACCATTTGCATATGAAATATAATCCATTTTTAAAATGTAAATTTTATCACAGTGTGCACGTAAGACTGATTGACATTTTCATTTGAACTTTTGTGCGGAAGTAGATTATCATCTATGAATTACATTCCAGAATGGGTTAGACTGCCACACAAACAGCATCCATGTCTCCATCCTTACCTGAGGGTGAAAACTGCTAGTGTTTCTCCATTAACAGTGTGCAAGCTTTGGGGACAAAATAGCTATTATTTTATATGTTTTATGGAATAAAATCTTTTTTTTGAATAAAATCTTTTAGATCAAGAGTGAATATTGAGTTTTGTCAAAACCCTTTTGCCATCTGTGCAGATAATAAAATGAGGTTTTTTTCTTCTTACCTAGTTGTTATGCTGAATTATAGTAATAGATTACCCAGCACTGAGCAAGGTTTCCTTGTTTCTCTGGTATAAACGCTACATATAAACTCTACCTCCTTATTGGGAGAAAATCAACACTAAGGGAGAAGCTGCGGTGTTCATGGTCATTCCAGCACACCAGTTTCTAAAATGTAATTTGTGTCTTGGTAAATTGACAAACACTGGCCCATCTGAGGATCTGGCCATTGAATCTGCAAATGTTCCAGAAGCTGGGATAATGACAGAGCATCTACTAACAAAAAGGTTTTGGAGAAAGTGAGAATGTCTTTATGCAATCCTCTTAAGTTCCCCAAGATGCTGTCCCTGGGATCAAGTTCTCTGGGGGCATTCTTCTTTTCCCTTCTATGAACCCCTCAGTGTTTGTGACCTCCTTGCACAATGCAAACAAGGTGAGTGGAGAGAATGCATGCACTGCAAACAACTCAGCCAGATTGAAAACACTTGTCCCTGCACACATGGCCTAGAACAGAAAGACAGACAATGAGCCAATCAACCAGATGACTGGATGTGAACAGCCAGTGTGTTTACAGAATGCCTTTCCAGGCAATGCCTCATTTTCATTCACAGCAACCTTTGTATAGGTACTGTTATGATTCCCAAGATACCCATCAAACATCTGAGACTCAGCCTTCTTGGGAGCTCAAGAACATGGTTAACAAAAGACAGAGGTAGGCCTAGGTCCTGGTCCAAACTCCTCACTCAAGAAGCATTCCTAGGGTATACACTTTGTGGCTGGCTGAGTGTAGTTATGGTGCCAAATGTGTTGAGTGTGGGCTTCTAGAAAGTGCAGAGGTAACCATAGCAGTGGGAAGGAAGATCATGGGACCCCAGTTGGGGGAGGACAGGGGCAGGGAAGGTGTAGGAGAGGTCCTGCCTTTCCTGAGCCACTGCTTCTAGCTTCTTCCCATCCTGTGGGTCCTGGGAAGCTTTCCACGGCTCGCTCTCTCTCCATCCAGAAAGGAGGGAGAAAGGGAGAGAACGGAGGAATGACTACATGCAATGAATTGTTACTATTTTATTTTATTTTTAACATTTTACTTAAAGCTGTAAAACAATATAAGCAACACCTATATACATTTTATTCAGGTTTCACTTTGCCGATCTTTTATTCCAGTTGTTTTATCATTCTCTCTCTTTCTCCATGAATGCGTGTACATCTGTGTGTGTGAACACATGCTCAGAGACTCACGTAGCATGTTATGAACCACCTGAGTACAAGTTATATTCTGGCCCTTCCCAGCTAAATAGTCCAGGGTATATTTTTTTGCAAATAGAAATATTCTCCTACGTAACTATAATACAGTTAACAACCTCAGTAAATTCAATAAATTTAACACCGATACAACATTTTCATCTAATCCATTGTTCATATTCCAATTTTGCTCATTGACCCACTAGTGACCTTCAGAACATTCTCTCATTTTCCTTGTTATGGTTGTCATGTCCTCTAGTCTCTTTAATCTGGACTTCTTCCTCAGCCTTTTTTCTTTACAATATTGACATTTTTGAAGTACCTCTGATCTTGGTTTCGTTAGAACATGTCTCGTCTCAGCCTTGTCTGATGTTTGCCCCTCATCTGAGTCAGGTTGTGCGTTCCAGACAGGAATACTGCGTGACATTGTATCCTCAGAGTACTGAATGTGGAAGCTCACGGTACAGTTGCAATTCCATTTTAAAAGGAGCTGAAATAAAATTTTATTTAAAAGGGGTGGGTGGGTGCTGGGGTGGCTCAGTCAGTTAAACATCTAACTTCAGTTCAGGTCATGATCTCAGGGTCCTGGGATCCAGCCCTGCATTGGGCTCCACGCTCAGTGTCCCTCTCTTTCTGCCACTCCTCCTGCTTGTTCTCTCTCTCTCTCAAATGAATAACTAAAACCTAAAAATAAATAAATAAATAAATAAATAAATAAATAAATAAAAGGAGAGGTGGGAAGGAGTCCCCAGTCTCCTGGCTCTGCTCACCCTTCTCATAGGTGCCCACATGATCTTTTTAAAATACCAAGCAACACTACCCTCCGGAAATTCCTTCAGAGACCTGATCCCACACTTCCTGAGTCAAGTCCCATATTGGCCAAGCTTCCATTCCCATACATGCATGATTCGTGTTTGTCATTTTGGCACATAGGTGTAAATGCTCAATAAATTGAATCCACTAATGGGTAAAAGGACAAAGCTTTGCCAATGGCAAAGTTCATCATTTGGCTCAAGGTATGCTTCCTTCCTTTTATGACAGAAGAGTGTGATTGCGTCAGTTGCTCTGGATAAAGTAGCATTGTGGCCAAAAAAGAAGGAATCAGCAAGAAATTATCAATTCAGCCCTATATGTAAAGACTGCTGGAGTTATAGATAATGCTTTCAAGTAATTTCATGGTTTCAGTGGCTTTACAACCAATGATAAAAACTTTTTATTTTACTTATTTTTTCTAAGAAAGCTCATCATATATTCAGTACTAACCTCTATTTCTGGAAATACTATCGCAAAAAACATTGAAAAATGTTTATGTTATGCCGTACTCATATACGGCTCATTCTAACACACAATGACCAGGTTATTTAAAGAAGGAAACTCACCTCTGTGCACTGTTGATGAGCTATAAATCGGTGCAGCCACTGTGGTAGACAGTATGAAGTTTCCCTAAAAAATTAAAAATAGACGTGCCCTATGATCCAGTAATTCCACTGCTCATTATTTATTACTCCCCCCAAAATGGAAACACCAATTCAAAAAGATATACACACCCCTATATTTATTGCAGCATTATCTACAGTAGCTGAGATATGGAAGCAGCCAATATGTCCACTGATAGATGAGTGAATAAAGAAGATGTTGGATATATACCCAATGGAATATTATTCAGTCATAAGAAGGATGAGATCTTGACATTTGTGACAACATGAATAGATCTAGAGGGTACAATATTAAGTGACATAAGTCAGACAGAGAAAGACAAATACTATATGATTTCACATACATGTAGGATCTAAAACAAAACAAAAAATGAACAAAAAAACAAAAAACTGAATCAAATACAGAGAACAAACTGGTGGTTGCCGGAGAGGAGGTGGGTAGAAGGATGGATGAAATAGATAAAGGGATTAAGAGATACAGACTTCTATCAATAAAATAAGAGATGAAAAGTATAACATAGTTGATAATAACGTTAAAACGTTTAGTGGCAGATGGTGGCTACACATACCTGAGAAGCATTGAGTAATGTATAGAATTATTAAATCATTATGCTGTGCACCTGAAACTAATATCATATTGTATGTTAATTATACTTCACTTAAAAATAAGTAAACAAATAAATAAAAATAAAGAAGGAAACTCATTCACTTGTAGTGACCTTAGCCAGCAGCTAGTTTCATTGTTTCAAATTAGGCAATTCTCTTCCTTTTTAACTCTGAACAGCTTGGGCTGCTTGGACTGAGGTTTCTTTGAATGCAACTTACCCTTGTCCAGCTACATATCTATTCCTCCCTTGTTCTCCCATGGAAACTACCGGGCTCTCTCTCAGGTTCTCACTCTCCTTTCCACGTTTGTTTATTGTCGCTTTCCCAAACTAAACAGAGAAATGTCAGGAGACAATTACTTTTTTCAGTTTTGTATCTCTTGTGCTGAGGGGGAGCCCAATGGGAACAGTGAATATTTGTTGGTTGAATGGATGGAAGGACAGATAATGTTGGACATGAGTTTTGAACGATCATGGAGGTAGTCCGCCAGAAAAGGGAAAGATGGAAGACAAATGCAGAACTCCAACTTTTCTTTTCTTTTCCTTTTTCTTTTTTTTTCTTTTATTTTCTTTTTCTTTCTTTCTCTCTCTCTCTCTTTTTTTTGAGAGAGAGAGAGAGTGCACATGAGCAGGGGATTGGGGCAGGGGGTGAGGGAGAGAAAGAATCCCAAGCAGGCCTCACCCCCAGTGCAAATCCCAGTGTGGGGTTCGATCTCATGACCCTGAGATCATGACCTGAGCTGAAATCAAGAGTCCAATGGTCAGCTGACTGAGCTGCCCAGGCACTCCTTCAACTTTTTATTAAATCCTACAACCCTTGTTTGCAGGAGTGGTTCTAATGTGGATGACTGTGCACACCAGTTGTCTAAGGAGGCTATCTGCTTATTCCAGGGACTCCATCATGCTTCCACACAATTTGGGATCATCTCTGCCAAAACTGGTTCTAAGTCTTCAGCATATTTTTCTGAAAGTTATTTTTGCTGGCACATCTTTGTTCTTTGAGATGTAATTTAAATTTTGGAAACAGGTCAAAGATATTTCAAGCAGAAACTTTTTACTGTGGAGTTCCTAATACATAGAGTAGTGCTGGGCACGTGGTGGGTGTTCAAAAATGTTTATTGAATATATGAATGAAAATATTCTTTTGCTCTGAAATCAAGCTGGACTAAAAATACTTATGCTGGTTTTCTCATGTGACTCAGAGGCTCAGTCCAAGGGCTGTTCCCATGGAGAATTCCAAAAGTATTCGAGGAGAGAGAGTAACTGAATTAAGAATACAGCCTCCAAAGTCATTTCCCAAAAGACTCAGATAAATGATCATTGAAGAAATATTAGTATTTGTATATTGTAGTTGCACCTATAAATAAGTATTTAATATCCATTTTCAAGGTTCAAATGAATTACTCAACACTGGGCCACTGAATGGTTGGGCTGAGGATTTCTGAGGTTACAGGTAGATGTTGAGTGGCCTCCAATACATTTTCAGAAAATGGTTTCGCTATGTGAGATTTTTAAAAGTTAATTTCTTTACAGAGAAGGATCTTGAAAAGGGAGTAAGGACTCAGAAGCAAGTAAGGTAAAAGGTAAAAATGAGTAAATGAAGACATAGAAGACGTAAGACACAGATTTTTTTCCAGCTTCGTCCAGGAGAAATATACAAACACCTTTCTTGACATGAAGATTGGAGCCAGACTAAGAAGTGACTACGTTTTTTGGATGATAAGGATGCTAATTGTTCATGCTAAGTTATTACTGGTTGTAAAGAATGTTCAGATAAAACATTCACAGTCATCCTTTACTCGTAGATTTCTCTCAAAACTTTTATGGAAGGCATTTGAAATTCTGTTAGAAATTCTGTTAGTACAATATTAGAAAGAAATCAGACCACTTTAAACCAAAATTCCAATCCATTAACACTGGCATTTAATTTCATGACCCAAAGTTTGAAAAACACTGCTCTGGACTAAGCACTTCATAGAATTGTCTCCTTTTTAAGCTTTATCACATGACCTAGTGTCATCCTTTTATGATGTCCTTAAGAATCTTTATACCTCCTGTCATTTCCACCTTGTTCAAATGGTGTTTGTGCTTAGCCAGTAAAAAATCAATTGCCCTTCTTATAGTAAAGCATTTGTTTCATCCAAAGAATATTCTAGGTATTTTTTAAAAGGTATCCTGAGTTTGTTAATTGATTTAAAGTCACGTTCTCCCTCTCTATTTGTTACAGTGGGGAAAAAAAATTGAATGTTGTATTTAGTCCAAATGCACAGCAACAAAAGACAGAAGGATTTTGCAACTCCAGCACCTCAGACTATAAGAGTGTAAGAGCATCGTTTGTTGCCTTCTCTCAGATCTAATTAGACTTCTTTCTCTCACTACTCATGTATTGTTTGGAAAGGAAACTTGTGATTTCCTTTGTTGAAATTACTTGATGACTGTTAGAGTAGAGGAAAATATTTGTTTTACCATTTGCTGGAATAAAACTGCCTTTCTTCACACTCAGGGGAAATGTTAAGTCCTTAGATTGCTTTCCTCCTGCTTCCTGTACAGTCATTCGCCTAGCTTCTGTGAAGAATGTAACGCATTAAAAAATACTTTATGGAACTCAACTAGAGTATTTATTGATTGAAAACCAATGGCGTCTCAGTGCAATGCTGTGCAGTTGGTCCATGTCTATACCCTGGCTAACGTTTTGTCTATGTCCATAGGACTTTGGAAAACTAGTGAGAGCTTGAATTTCTTGCAGTATATTTCAGGAATAAAAAGTAGGACCTGGGCAGGGTTGGCTGGTGAGAGAAACATTTCTGGGTTTCCCTGTCCTCTTCAGAGAGAAATGATAGGTAGCTAGGATCAGGATTACATATGAACTATGGGATTATTACTTTTTCACATCAAGGGGGCTTTTTGTACTGGTATTATATTTGTGTTATGTTATCTGTGCATATGAGTCATTTCCCCTTTGTCCTAGGGGTTCTCTGTGAGGGGAGGGCCCCATCTTGATGTGCTTTCTCAACCAACTTGACCTACAACAAAGTCTAACGTAAAGCAAATGTTCAACACGTGCTGGTAAATCGCTGAAATAAAAACGTGCATTAATATGCTGCTGTGATGGACAGCCTGAAACAGTGCAAAATCTATAAAAGAGACATGACACGTGAGCAAACACACAGGAGAGCATCTTAGAAGGAGCAAGTGCAGAATAAAAAAGAAAACGAAGAATAATGGAGGCTGAGAAACAAAGTGGTTTGTTTTCAGACACTTTCTTAAGCCCCGCATATTTTATTTGAAATGGAAGAAAATTCCATTCTTTCCTTTATTATGATAGACACAAAGGGAGTGCCAGAAATTTCCTCCTGGAATGACTATTTGGTAAAACAGATTGAAAGACCCACCCAGGTCATGCCAGGGTCCACTCCTTTCTGGCAACAGGTGGACGCTCACTGTCAGCCTTGGGAACATTCTGGCTGCTCTTTGGGGAAGTTCTACTCTCCCTCTCACTTCTAGGCTGATGCTAACACTTTCTGCCACACCCCTGCCATTCTCATTCATTTTCTAATGTTCCTGGTACTGCCTCCTTCCTGCCTGGCCCTCAGGCTCAAATCAGTAGCTGGGATCTCACCTCTACCTACACCATGTCTCATCCCCACCAGATCGACCTCCACATCTCAGTATAACTGCACTGCTCCTGGCTCAGCTCGGCCCACCCCTGGGTTTTGATGCCTCTCATATTTCTTTTCTGGTCCTGGTCTGTCAAAGGCATTCTCGGTCCATTTCAGGGCAGTTGGTTCTTTATCTCCTAAACACATTTCTATCAAACCTTAGAAGACCCCCAAGATGTAAAAGGCCAGAAGTGCTGGCCTTTTGCTGTAGCATCACCTGTCTCAGGCAGAGACAACTCATAGGTGGATGACATCGTAACCTGCACAGAAGGTCACTGGGAGGTTGTAAGTTTAGCAGCAGGCACTGGAGGGAAGGGAATTCGGGGGGTGAGAGGCCCTAGGACTAGAAAAGGGGAAGCCAGAGACCAGGAAGCTTCCAAGATGGAGAAAGGCTAGGGGTAGTGGCAACTAGTGTCACTCCCTGATGTGGGACAGCTACCATGTCTCAGATCGTGTCACTCTTGATGACAACAGTTCATTTCTACGAGTAATACCTTTTCAGATCTCCTCCAAAAATATTGCATTATTAGGCAGGCTTTGAGGGAATGGGCTATTTTGGGGGAAGCTCTGCATGTAGGACCAAAGCTCTTCTATGAAAGCAAGCAGGAGTTTGCAAAAGTAGGAAAACAGGTTACAAAACTAAAACAGGAGGATTGGGAAGGCTTGGAAAAGGTGGTTTCAAGGTGGGTGGATGATCAAATCTAATGAAGTCTAGATTTCCAAGAAATTCTGAGCCATAGCTGATAAGAGATGGCACAAATATTTTGTTTTACCAAGTACTCAAGGATCTTGGCCCTCGTGGACTTTCAGAAATTTTTACTGAGAGGTAGAGTTTTAAACGTAATTTTCTTTATGTTATAAATAGACAGTAGGCCTTGGGATTTCAGGGAACAAATTGGGATCCTTTGATCCAATGTTGTTGCACATCATGGTCTCAGTCTTTTATTGACTATAAAATGGGTTTAATGGGTCATCAAAGAACACAACAGAATAGGAAATGCCAGCATTCGTTCCCCCATGGTAAAAGTACATATTGTTTAAAGAAATTTCCATTTTCTTTACATGCATGTGTTTATACCATGTGCATGTGTATTTACCTGTACATATGAGCTCAATAAAGCACTTTTCTTTTGGCAAACTGCTAACTGTCAAAAATCAGTATTTGGCTGAAAGAGATAAAACTTGATGACACTGTGAAAAATAAATTTCTGATATATATGAATAAATCTTAATTTAAAAACATGCAATTCTCTACTTTATTATAAGCCTTTCAATGACCATATTTTTAGAAGTATTTTATGTATTCACTTATTTTAGAGAGAGCGAGCATGAGTGGAGGGAGAGGCAGAGGGAGAGAGAGAATCCCATCGCCAATTCAGGGCTCAATCTCAACAACCCTGAGATCGGGACCTGAGCTGAAATCAAGAGTTGGAGACTTATGCACTGAGTCACCCAGGAGCCCCAGTGGTCCTGTTTTTTTAAGGTGGGCATTAAGTACAGAAACAAATGTTGAGCATCACCAGTGGCTGGACTGCTTCTAAATTCACTGCACTGCACGTTTGCAATACCAGAAAGGACTAACTTTAATTGAGGTCGGTAGATGGCAAGCTATTTTGTATTATTAATGTTTTCTTGTAATATTAATGTTTCCTGTATATTTCAACTGACTAAGAATGCAACTCATGGACGAGTCCCATTGAGTACCTGGGCAGTTTTAGAAGAGTACAAATAAATGATACCACAGTGTTGGCCACCACATTGAGAAAGGGGTCTGGACTTTGTACCTCTGGGTCAGTCAGTTGCAGGCGGCGGGCTTTCCCGTAGAGTTGTGGTGTGGGGGGCAGGTGTGGTAGCAAATGACTCTCTGGGACAGGATGTGCTTTTGGACAAGTGCATTTTCAGAAGAAGAATCGGAGGCATCTGTGATTCTTTAGCAAGTTAAAGAGGACAGAAGAGGGTACTGGGGATGTCACAGCGGCATCCCTCCACCTTTAATTCATCTTCTCATACCTAGATTGTGAATTATCCTAGCTTCCTGTTTATTTGTCTCTCTACCAACTCTATCCCCTCTTATGGCTAGGCCCCAGCCACTTCCCTGAACTCCATGTGAATGCTGTCTAATCATGTGCAGAATGATAGAGTCTGTTGACAAGGTGTTATACTTTAATTAATGCAGCCCATGAGCTCATTATCTTTCTTGGCACCACCTCACCAGTAAACCCAACTTTTGTCTTTATGTGCAGCAGCAAAGCGATATTTGTTCCATCTTCCATTTCTAGGACTATTTTTTGGACCCAAGTGCAAGTCATGTCATCTTTTCCCTATTAAATTTCAACTTGTCAGATTCTGCCTATCATTGTATCCTGGGAACTCTATTCCTATCAGCCAAAGCATTTGCTATCCTGTTGAGCTATAAAAAAGACCAAGTATGTGATGATCACTTCTCTAAATTTTAATCCAATCTCTCTTTCCTTTTCTACATACTCATAAAATGTCCTGGACATTAACTTCGTTATAGTTTATGGCCACCGCTGTCTCCTTCAAAGGCAAAGCCATGTCTATCCATCAGCTGTTATGATGTGTCTTTCCCATTCTTCGCCCTCCAATAGGGATCGTCAATAGAGGTGTGATGATTTCATTCACAATTTCCTTAGTGACTGGCATATAATCCATTTTTGGTATCAACTTCAACCTGTTGATTGTTACTGGATACAATCACACATAGGCACAGACACGTACACACACATGTGCACAAACCTATTCCATGTAGCTTGTATTTCAAATCTCTTTTATGTTATTGCTTCATTCCCTCTAATCTCCAAGTCATTTTCCTCAACATGGAAGCTATCAAAAAATTGTTAAGATCCAAGTTTTCTTTTGACATCAATCAGACTTCTTCTAACAATGAGACATCTCCATCTTTGTTATCTTTGTTCTGAATTTAACTTCTAAGAAGTATTTTTGAATCATTGGTTTGGTGATTTCAGATGGTTTTTTTCATTTTGTGAATCCTTAGGACCATACTTCCCTTTATTTTTTATCATTTAATTCTTTCTTTCTATTTCTTCTTGGACAATGTTGAAGCCCTCCTTCTTTGTTAGTCCAAGTGTTTCTTCATAGTTTTCCAACTGTCTTCCTTGGACCAGTCAGTGGATTCCCCTGTTGGCTGCTTTTCCAGCCAATGTCTGTGACTTGCCTGTTTGCATGCATATACCCTCACTCCTAACTGGGAAACCATAACCTGAGAATTCAGTTGCCTCTTCTTTCCAAACTGTTGCTGTTCTGATACATTATCTTTTTCTACAACATCAAATTAATCCCTCTTCTCTGAATTCTTCTGCTGCACTTGATTTCTGCTGTCACTTGATCTCCCAAAACAGCATGGTATAACCCTTCTACAAATCAGGTAACACTCTTTATAAATAAACATTGGAAATGAAATAAAATTTATGTAACTGGGTAACCCCTTTGCTTCCTTTGCATTTATCATGTTTAGACTATTCTTTTGTGTCAATGTCAGAACTAAATGAGAGTTGGGGAACAAAACAGAGAATAAGTACTAGGAAATTCATTAACTAAAGTCATGTTTGCATTCTTACTGTCAATTTTATTTGAACCAAATTCTCCTACATTTAATGTGATTCTTAAGCTTTCTTAATGAGAAGTAGTATGTCCAAGTTTTTGACTATGTGCCAGTGCAGGAAACTTGACTTTCTAACAGAATATTTAATGAATTAACTGAATGAAAGACTTTGAACAATCCCTGAAATGTGATAAGTGCTCAATAAAAGCTAGTTTTTAGAATAATATTTTTTTTACTCCATTCGCATTTTCACATTATGCAAGCATGTCACAGTTTCATTTAATGATGGATACAATTATTTTAACAGCAATAGAACAGGAATCTACACAATGACTCTGCCGATTGTTCTTACCCTATTCTATCTTACATTACTTATGACCCTTCATATAACATTGTCATAATCTACACTAGAGTTAAATATAATGTTTTTAAATGTCAATTGTTAAAGAAATATCCTTGTCCATGAAGCCTTATGTACTGAATCCAAGAATAGAAAATATATAACTCAAACCAAAGAATTTTTTACCAAGAAAATTTACTTGTGGTTTTCTCTAAGTAACCATGTCTACCAGAGTAGCATCAAATCCTTAAAGTCTGAGATCCTGGTTAATGTGTAGTTAGGGGACTTGGGTCAGAATTGCAATTAACACACGACTGTCTTCATCAGAAAGGCCTTTCTACCAAAAAAGAGTCAGAAAAATAAAGAAGGTGCTTCATAATGCCATCGATTTGTACAAAACCAGTTGGCAGTAGCGAACCATTGACAAATTGGCAATGGTCTACAGAACACATTTTTGAGCAGTATTGCACTAGAATATTTAAAATAAGTCCACTTCAAAATTTACTTCATAGATAATTCAACCAGTAAGATGTATGTTGAGGGGCAATAGTTTTATAAAAATAAAACAATAAAATGACATGACTTTTTTTTCCCTTTGGCTGAACAGCATTAGACTATGAATTTTATTACTGGTATTCCGGCTTTGCTTGTGATTATTACACAGGTAGGGTTGCTGGATATAGCAAATAAAACTACAGAACTCCCAGTTAAATTTGAATTTTGGATAATCAATAAGTACTTTTAGTATAAGTGGGTTCCATGCAATATTAAGGACATACTTTTACTAAAACAAAAAAAAAATGTCGTTTACTTGAAAAATGAACTTAACAGGGCATCTTGTATTTTTTCTGGCAAACCAATAGACAGACTTATGAGCTTACTTTCTTGGAAGTACCTTACTGAAATACTTTAAGTGGTCAATGGTCCCAAAAATACCCCCTTTTTTCCCCCTCCAAAATCTCTGATTTTAATTTCCTGGATTGAGAAGAAAGGTTAATTCATTGATGTTGAGTTAAGAAGGATGGGTAAATGGTGAAAACTTTCATGAGAAGGAATTTTCTGTTTCATTATCCTCTAATCTTGATAGGGCAGGTAACTAGGGAGATTCCTTTCTAATATTGTTCAAGCATGAAATGACAAAGCTGATAGACAATTGAAGCAAATATCATTTTTGATTGCTTAATGAGTTTTGGGCATATTATTAGTAACCATTTTACTTACATTAATTACAGGAGTTTTATTTCTCCTGCTGGGTTTTTAGGATAGATAGTATGCTTTAAGATTCTCTTTCAATTTAAGAATTCAGTTGAGTGAAATATGGAAAACAGAAATTTGAGTCTGATCCAACTAATTATATCAGTTAATCATATTTGAGGATAAAAAGAAATGAGATGAGATCATTTTAGCTAACTTATTTCTATTCATTTATTTAAAGAAATCTACTATGTGTTAGAGAGTTTTACCTGTATTTATTTTACTTAAATGCATAATAACACCTAAAATATATTTAGCCAATATTTGGTCTTGAGTCCAGGTATGACTGCTTTAGAACCCACACTTCAAACCGTGGTGTCTCCCTACCTCCTTGCCCTAGGCTAGAACAGCAGCTGGTTTCAGTGTTACTAATGGCAATAGCCAATGATCTTCATTTCCTACCTCATTCCCCTAGAATCATGTCATTATGTGTGTATTCTGTGTTCATGCTTTCCACAATTCCCTGTATCCTTAAATTACTTACTACTTCATATTAGTCTTTGAGTCTACTTTAAAAAAAAAAATCAAAATTTTATGGTAATCTTATAGAATAGGAATTTGGGGCCAAGTGACCTGTCTAAGCTTCAACTGTTTATCATGAGGCACCAAAGTCCAGAATATGTAGGGGCACCTGGGTGGCTTCCATGGTTAAGTGTCTGACTCTTGAGTTCCACTCAGGCCATGATCTCACACTCCTGGGATTGAGCCTAGAGTCCAACTCTGCACACAGTAGGGAGTCTGCTTGAGCTTCTCTCTCTCCCTCTCCCTCTGCCCTTCCTCCCACTTATGCATGTAGTTTCTCTTAAAAAAAATTAAAAAATAAAAATAAAATAAAGTCCAAAATATCTAACTCTATTAAAACAACAACAATAACAAAACCCAATGTATTGTATTTACTTATACTGTAAATACATTTTATTAGAGAAAAATATGCTTGGTGAATTTTCTGTAAATGAACACATTCATATAACCTTACCTACATCAAGAAGGCAAATAACCAGGATGTCAGAGGATGTACTCTCTGATGCCCTTCTGATTCTTATTTATCAAGCTTCTCTGGAAATAACCACCATCCTGATATTTTACTCCATAGATTAGTTGCCCCTAGTTTTGAACTTTTTTTTTTTAAGATTTTATTTATCCATTTGTCAGAGAGAGAATGAGAGAGCACAAGCAGGCAGAGTGGCAGGCAGAGGCAGAGGGAGAAACAGGCTCCCTGCTGGCCGAGCAAGGAGACTGACGTGGGACTCAGTCCCAGGACCCTGGGATCACGACTGGACCCAAAGGCTGCCGCCCAACTGACTGAGCCACCCAGATGTCCAGAAGTGGGTTAATGCATTACATATTTGTAAAGAGCCTCCTTTACTCAAGTGATATTTGCATGATTCATCCACACTTTTGCATGTAGCAGCAGTCTGCTCATTTCCATTGTTGGGTGGTACACTATTGTAGGAGTATATCAACCCTCAGTAAATCTGTTATGCTCTTTCCATTTTTAAGGTACTATAAGTAATGTGGCAATGAACTTCCTTTTACTTATCTTTTGGGTATAAATATACACATTTCTGTTGATTTCATATTCAGAAATCTAATTGTAGAATAACAGGATAAATGAGTTAAAGTTTGTGTGAGAAAAAATGTGGCACAAAGAAACTGGAGATATTCTTGCTTTTTTTATTTCCATGTGAATTTTAGGATGTGCTTGTAAAAAAAAAAATCCTTGGTGATATTATGATTATAATGGCATGACTCTATTGGTTAATTTGGGGAGAATTGACACTTTTATAATATTTAGGTGAACACGGATTATTGATCTCTTTATTTAATTTTTTTTTCCTTCAAAAAATTTTTTTCTTAAAGTAGGCTCCAAGCACAGGATGGAGCCCAACCAGGCCTTGAACTCAAGACCCTGAGATCAAGAGTCAGATGCTTAATTGACTGAGCCACCCAGGTGCCCCTATTTATTTAGGTTTTTTTTAAATAATGGTTTCAAGTTTTTTTCTGCAGAGAAAAACTTTTATTTTTGAATTGATTCTGCTTTATTAAAATATAGTTACCATTTGTATCTGGATCTTATATCTAGCACTCTTGTTTAATTCATGTGTTAATTTTAGCAGTACATCTATGAATTCTTTTGAAATTACTATATATGCACGAACTTTAGTTCTGTGAAGAATGACAGTTATATATTTTCCTTGCAAGTGTCATTTTTTTCTTTTTTCTCCTTTTTTTTTTTTTTTTTTGGTCTTACTGCAATGGCTATGGCTACCAGTACAATCACTGTTGAAGAGATACTATTATGTCAGATAATCTTATTTTATTCTTTGGTTTAAGGGAAAAATTTTAATAGGTTACCAGTAAGTATAATGTTCACTTCAGGGTTTTTGTGTATACCTTTTATGAAATTAAGAAAGTATCCTTTATCAAAATTGTTTTTCTGTATCACTGCAATGAATACACACACACATACATACAGAGTTAGTGAATGGTGAATTATAGTTATTGATTTCTAACCTTGTACTTGAGGAATGTATCTTTCTTGGTTCCGATGTATTGTTATTTTTATATTACAATATATTCAGTTTGTAAATATTTTCCTTTGTCATTTCCATATGGTTTTGGAAGAATTCACCTGAATTTAAGTATTTGATTTTTTTTAAGTTTTCTTGAAATTCCAGTTATTTAACACAGAGTGTAATTAATTTCAAGTGTACAATATAGTGATACAACACTTCCATACATCACCCAGTGCTCATCAGAAGTGCACTCCCTAATCGCCATCCCCTATTTCACCTCTCTTCCCACCCACCTCCCCTCTAGTAACCATCAGTTTGTTCTCTATAGTTAAGAGTCTGTTTCTTGGTTTGTCTCTTTCTCTTTTTCTTTTTCCCTTTTTCTTAACAGCCACAGAATGTCCTTTTCAGAGATTGGTACCAAGGTTATGCTGCACTCATAATAATTTGATAAATGAGCACTTGTTTCTATTTTCTAATGAAATTAGGTAAGACTAGTATGATATCTCTCTAAAGCATTGGGTACCGTTCATCAGTGAAACCAGCTAGGTTTATAGTTTCATCAGTAAGAATGTTTTAAATTATAAATTCAATTTCTTTAATAGATACAGCATCTCTCAGATTCTGGTTTTTTGTGCTACTATAGGACATTGTTTTACTTAAAATTTTACTAAATTGAGAGTAAGAAAGTTTTCATAACATCATATTATTACATTTTAAGTTTTATAGACTACTTCTCTTTTTATTCCTGATATTGGTAATTTTGCATTCTTTCATTTATACTTGATCAGTCTTTAAACTGGTTTATCAATTTTATTTGACCCCCCAAAATAATTGATTTTTGCCTCTCCCATCATGATTATACATTCGGTTTTTTCTTCAGTTACATTCATATCTCCGTCATTTTCTCCCTCTCTATGGATTTAATTTATTGTATTTTTGTTTCTTTCTTTTCTTTTTTTTCCTAGCTTTTTGCGTTGCAAATTAGGTCCCTGTTGGCCTTTCTTTTTCCAATATATGCATTTTATTTCAAACATTTCTCTCAAAATACAGCTTTAGCTACATACCTCGCGTGTTGATATATTATTACCATTATAATCCACTTCAAAGTATCTTCCACTTTACATTGTGCTTGTTTTACCTGTGGATTATTTGAAACTGCTGTGTTTTATTTTGCAAAACATGGGTATTTTCTTGACAAGTTTGTGTTAATTTCTCTTTAATAATTGTGCTTATTTTTGCTATGATCAGAATTGTATTTTATATGATACAATCCTTTAAAATTTGATGAAGCTTACTTTCTGATTCATGTATGGTCAGTTTCAGTAAATGTTTCATATGCAGCAGAAACAATGTATATTGTGCACTAGTTGTGTACAGTTTTCTTTTTTTTGAGATTTATTTTTTTATTTGAATGAGAGAAACAGAGAGGAGAGAGCACAAGCAGAGGCAGAGGCAGAGGGAAAGGGAGAAGAAGACCACCCCCCAAGCTTAACACAGAGTCAGAAGCCCAAAGCTGGAAGTGGAAAACCGGAAGCAGGACTCAAACCCAAGACCCTGAGATCATGACCTGAACTGAAGTTAGACACAACTGACTGAGCACCCACGTGTCCCTGTGTACAGTCTTCTATGTAAGTGAACTATAGTAGGAATTGTAAGGTCAAGTTGGTTAATGGTATATTTCAAATCTTTTATTTGTATTTTCTCCATAATCATCCTATCATATACTAAAGGTGTTTATTAAAATTTCCCATAATTGTGGATTTATTTCTTTTAATTCTGTGTATATTTGCTAAATATATATCGAGGCTATATAATGAAGTGCCTATATATTTAGAGTGATTTGGAGGTTTTTTTGTCTTTCTAGTGATTCAATGATTTTATCGTTATGAAATTTCTTCTTTTTCTCTAGTAATACATGCTGCTTTAGTATTTACTTGGTTTTGAGTAAATTATAGCCACACCAACTTTATTTCTTTTTAGTCCTTTTACTTTTCACCTTTCTATATCCTAATATTTTCAAGTAGCATATGGTTGTGTTTTCTAAAATTTTGAACCTTGTCAGTCTGACAATCTTTGTCTTTTCTTTAATACATTTTACTTAAGGATAACTTACATACAAGAAAAGTGCTTGCAACAGAAGTGTATAGCTTTTTTTCCACTGTATATTTTTTCCTGCTTTGTCAAAGATTATTTGACCATGGAGTTGAGTGTCCATATCTGGGCTCTCTACTCTGTTGCACTGGTCTATGTGTCTGTTTTTGTGCCAGTACCATGCTGTCTTGGTGATCACACCTTTGTAGTAAAAGATGCCCTTCAATGGATGAATGGATAAGGAAGATGTGGTCTATATACACTATGGAGTGTTATGCCTCCACCAGAAAGGAAGAATACCTAACTTTTGTATCAACATGGATGGGACTGGGAGATATTATGCTGAGTGAAATAAGTCAAGCAGAGAGAGTCAATTACCATACAGTTTTACTTATTTGTGGAGCATAAGGAATAAAACGGAGGGCATTGGGAGATGGAGAGGAGAAATGAGTTGGGGGAAATTGGAGGCGGAGGCAAACCACAAGACACTGTGGACTCAGAAACAAACTGAGGGTTTTGGAGGGGAGGGATGTATGGGGTGGGGTGAGCCTGGTGATGGGCATTATGAAGGGCAGATATTGCATGGAGCACTCGGTGTGGTGCATAAACAATGAATTTTGGAATGCTGAAAAAAATAAAATTAAATTTTAAAAAAAGTGTATAGCTTCCTACAAAAATAAACTATTGAGACTAAATGAAATTAAAAGCTTCTGCATGACAAAAGAAATAGTCAACAAAATTAAAAGGAGATCTACAGAATGCGAGAAGATATTTGCAGATGACATACTCAATAAAGTGTTAATATCCAAAATATATAAAGAACTTAACTCAACACCCCCAAAATAAATAATTCAGTTAAAAAATGGGCAGAGGACATGAACAGACATTTCTTCAAAGAAGACATTCAGATGACCAACAGACACATGAAAAGATGCTCAACATCACTCATCATTAGGTAAATACAAATCAAAACATCAATGAGATACCATCTCATACTTGTCAGAATGGCTAAAATCAAAACCACAAGAAACAATAAATGTTAGCAAGGATGTGGAGAAAAGGGTGCTGTCTTGTACTGTTGGTGGGAATGAAAACTGATGCAGCCACTGTGGAAAACATTATGGAGTTTCCTCAAATAGTTAAAAATAGAACTACCCTATGGTTCAGTAATCACATTACAGGGTATTTACCCAAAAAATACAAAAACACTAATTCAAATGGATCCATACACTCCTACGTTTATTGCAGCATTATTTACAATAGCCAAATTATGGAAGCAGCCCAAGTGTCCATCCATAGGTAAATGGATAAAGAATATGTGGTGTGTGCCTTCGACCTGGGTCATGATCCCAGAGTCTTGGGATTGAGCCCCACATCAGGTTCTTCACTCAATGGGGAGTCTGCTTGTCCTTCTCCCTCTACCACTCCTCCTCCTCATATTCTCTGTCTTGCTTTCTGTCTTTTTCTCAAATAAGTAAATAAAATATTTAAAAATAAAAAAGAAGATGTGATACATACAATGGAATACTATTCAGCTATTTAAAAAAAGAGGAAATCTTGCTATTTGCAAAAGCATGTGAGGAACTAGAGAGTATAATGCTAAGCAAGTCAGTCAGAGAAACACAAATTTCATAGGATTTCACTCATATGTGAAATTTAAGGAACAGAACAAATAAGCAAGGGAAAGAGAGATAAATCAGAAAACAGAATTTTAACTATAGAGGACAAACTGCTGGTTGTGAGAGGGAAGTGAGTGGAAGGATGGGTGAAACCGAGGATGGAGATTAAAAACTATTCTTAACATCATGAGCACTGAGTGATGTACAGAATTGCTGAACCACTATATTGTACATCTGAAACTAATGTAACACTGTATGTTACTGATACTGGAATTTTAAAAAGTAATAATAAAATAAAATCCAAAAATTAATGAACTAATTAATTAATTAGATTTTTAAAAGGTTAAGGCTTCCTTAATTGCCATGATGGAACACACCTGTGTTACCATGTCTTGAATGAAAGAATAAAATGTAACCAGCACTTCAACAGTCCTTCCGTGCCCTCATTACCCATCCAAGGGCACCATAAAATAAAGGAAGCCGCAGCTGTCCCTGTCATTTCAGCATTCCTTCCAGGGTTTTCAACTCTCACCAAGTTTTTCACATAGACCCTTCTCTATGGAGGATCTTGGTCTCCCTAGAACTGGGCAATCTCCACTCTTCCAGAAAATTCCAATCTTCCTCTCTGAGGTCAAGTTCAAATGCCCAGAATCAGTGCAGCCAAAGGGCAACTGAAGGTCGTCAAGTCACCTCTAAAAGTTTCTCCTCTTTCTCTGGAACATGTGCTCCTCTAGATTTTGTGCAAACAACTTTCAAACTTTTTTTTGATTTTTATAATGGAATCCGTTGTTCTCACTGGGTCTGTTAGAATGCCATGACCTATTTCATCTTACCTGACAGCACAAGCAAATGTACATTTCTCATCTTTTTGTCTAGTCTGTTTAAATTGAACCTAATGACACATAGTTGGTTTTAGACTTTCTATCTTTCTACCTGATTTTTACTTTACCCATCTGTTCAATATTCTACAGCTATCATTCTTTGCCTTCTTTGGGATTATTTAAGCATATTTTATTACTATGTATTTTTCTTCTAGGTCTATTGTCTTTTTTGTTATATACATGCTTATTATTTTAGTTGTTACCCTAAGCATTTCCACATGCATTTTTGTGACATTTTGAACAATAGGAGGACCTTAATAAACATAATTACATCTACTCTTCTCCACTGACTTATTATGTCTGTGCTTTTCATTCTTTTATCATTTAAATGCCACATTATTATTATTGTATTTCCTAGTATACATACAGATATTTTTACATATATTTCCCCTTTCTGTCACTTTTTATTGCATCTCTGAGTTGCCATCTGGGAACATTTTCCTTCTGCCTGAAATTCATCATTAATATATCCATTAGTGCAGGTCTGCTGGTGATAAATTATCTGACTTTTTTGTTTTCCTGAACAAAATGTTCTTTTTCCATTTTCAATTTCAAAGGGTGTTTTCACTCTAGGTTGCTGCTATTCTTTTTTTTCCCAGCAGTTTGAAGATATTTTACTGTCTTCTTCTTTCCTGGTTTTCTGTTGAAAAGTTGGATATTAGTCTTATTGTTTCTCTTCTGTTTTTAATTGGACGCTTTTATATTTTTGTTCTTTGCTGATGGTTTTTAGCAGTGTAGCTAGCATATGCCTAGGTATAGTTTTTTGTTTTGTTTTGTTTTGTTATTGTTTTCTTGTGTGTATTTATCTTACCTTGGGGTTTGTAAAACATTCTGAACTCATTTCTAGATACAGTGCTATCAGTTTTGGAAAATTCTTAGTCATTAAATCTTTAAATAGGTCTTCGGTCCATTCATTCTTTGCTTTCCTTCTGGAATCCCAACTACAGATGTTGTAGAACTTCCAGCCTTGAGGTATGTCTCCACTGCTTTTAACCCCATCCAATGAATTCTTCATGTAAGAGGTTTTTTGTGTTTTTTTTTTTAATTTTATTTAATTTTATTTATTTTCAGTGTTCCAAAATTCATTGTTTATGCACCACACCCAGTGCTCCATGCAATATCTGCCTTCCATAATACCCACCACCAGGCTCACCCAACCCCCCACCCACCTCCCCTAAAAAAACCTAGTTTGTTTCTGAGTCCATAGTCTCTCATGTTTTGTCTCTCCTTCTGATTTACCCAACTCACTTCTCTTCTCCATCTCCCAGTGTCTTCAATGTTATTCCTTATGCTCCACAAGTAAGTGAAACTATACGATAATTGACTCTCTCTGCTTGACTTATTTCACTTAGCATAATCTCTTCCAGTCCTGTCCATGTTGACACAAAGGTTGGGTATTCATCCTTTCTGATGGAAGCATAATACTCCATTGTATTTATGGACCATATCTTCCTTATCCATTCATCTGCTGAAGGGCATCTTGGTTCTTTGGCAACTGTGGCCATTGCTGCTATGAGCATTGGGGTACAGATAGCCCTTCTTTACACTATATCAGTATCTTTGGGGTAAATACTGAGTAGTGCAATTGCAGGGTCATAGGGTAACTCTATTTTTAATTTCTTAAGGAATCTCCACACTGTTTTCCAAAGTGACTGCACCAAATTGCATTCCCACCAACAGTGTAATAGGGTTACCTTTCCTTCACATCTTCTCCAGCACATGTTGTTTCCTGTCTTATTGATTTTGGCCATTCTAACTGATGTAAGATGGTATCTCAATGTGGTTTTGATTTGAATTTCCCTAATGGCTAATGATGATGAACATTTTTTCATGTGTCTGTTAGCCATTTGTATGTACTCTTTGGAGAAGTGTCTGTTCATGTTTTCTGCCATTTTTTGACGTGATTATCTGTTTTGTGTGTGCTGAATTTGAGAAGTTCTTTATAGATCTTGAATATCAGCTCTTTGTCTGTAGTGTCATTTGCGAATATCTTCTCCCATTCCGTGGGTTGCCTCTTTGTTTTGTTGAGTGTTCCTTTTGCTGTGCAGAAGATTTTGATCTTAATGAAGTCCCAAAGGTTCACTTTCGCTTTTGTTTCCTTTACCTTTGGAGACATATCTTGAAAGAAGTTGCTGTGGTCGATGTTGAAGAGGTTACTGCCTATGCTCTCCTCTAGGACTTTGATAGTTTCCTGCCTCACATTGAGGTCTTTTATCCATTTTGAGTTTCTTTGTGTATGGTGTAAGAGAATGGTTGAGTTTCATTCTTCTACATATAGCTGTCTAGTTTTCCCAGCACCATTTATTGAAAAGACTGTCTTTTTTCCATTGGACATTTTTTCCTGCTTTGTCAAAGATTAGTTGACCGTAGAGTTGAGGGTCCATATCTGGGCTCTTGCTCTGTTCCTCTGGTCTGTGTCTGTTTTTATGCCAGTACCATGCTGCGTTGGTGATCACATCTTTGTACTAAAGCTTGAAATCAGGCAACGTGATGCCCCCAGTTTTGTTTTTCTTTTTCAACATTTCCTTGGCAATTCAGGGTCTCTTCTGGTTCTATATATAAGAGTTTTAATTGTTTCTTTAGTTCTAGAATTTTGTTTTTTTTATAGTTTCAATTACCCACCCAAATATTCTTATTTCTTAATTGCTTGAACATATTCACTATACTTATTTTATTCTCTGTTCTGAAAAACCTTATCTAAATTTTTATAAATCTCTTTTTTTGTCTGCTTTTTCTCTTAACTTCTGTTGTTTTGTTTTCTTGTTATTTCTAAGTCTTGTTATTTGTTATTGAATGCCAAACCTTGTGTATAAAAGTTCTAGAGACAAACTGAGATTTTGAATAATCTTATTTCTTTAAGAAAGTTTTTACTTTTGCTCCCAATGACTTTTAGGCTGTAAATCTAGAAATCCTAAAGTATCTTAATCTAATTAGTACCTGAGATGAATGAGACGGGTTCTGACACAGAGAAAATTTATTTCTGGTTCACTTTTACTCCTAAACATAGCCTTTCATTGTTTCAGCTGTAAGTCTGGGATATCAAAATGGTACTTCCTGTTTGGCATTTCCTGATTCCACTTTTACCCCTTTAATTGGAAATTCTGCTCAACTGCTCAGTCTTTTAAGGATTCCTTTCAGAATTGACAAATACTCTGGAAAGAAAAACAGCTCAAATCCTTGTCTTTTCAGTCTCCATTATGTAAATTCTTTGTGCTGTTCAGGTTACTTTTCTTTTTCTGTCTCTTTCTTCTTTTTTGTCTAATTAATCTTGTTTTTCTTTTTATGGCTGGTTGAGTTAATGAAAACCTGCTATTTTATGCCTAGAAACACAAGTCCAGTTAGTGGAATATTTATGTACCAAGCATCTGAAATTCTAAATATATTAGTCAAACATTGATAGAATTGATTGAGAAATAGCAGCATAATAACAGAGATGTTAATACCACCTCTCAATAATGAATAGAAAAATTAGGCACAAGATCGATGAGGAAATAGAATATTTGAACAACTCTACAGAACAACTAGACCTAACAGAACACTCTTTCCAAGATCAGCATAATAAACATTCTTAAGCACATATGAAGCATATCTCCAAGACAGACATATGAGACCACAACATAAGTCTTACCTACGTAAAAAGATTGAAATTAATATCTTCCTGATCATACTGGAATGAAAGTAGGAATCAGTAGCCGAAGGAAAACTGGGAAATCCACAAATACACAGAAATTAAACTATACATTCATACACAACCAAAGACTCATAGAAGAAACACAAAGAAAATTAGAAGTTCCCTTGTGACAATTGAAAACAAAACCATAACATAACAAAACTTATGAGATGCCGTGAAAGGAGTACTAGGAAGGAATTTTATAATGATAAATACTTACATGAAAAAAGAAAAAAAGATTTCAAACCAATAATATAACTTACATTTCAAAGAACTACACAAAAGAACAAACTAAACTTAAAGCTAAAAGGAAGGAACCAATAAAGATTATGGCAGAGAAAAACAAAAGAGAATAGAAAACAATAAAAAAAATCAAAAAAATCTTTGAAAAGATCAACAAAATTGACAAAATCTTAGATTAAGAAAAAAGGGCTCAAATAACTAAAATCATAAAAAAGGGAGGGTTTGCAACTGATACCACAGACTAAGAAGACAAATTCAATAGCATGTTAAAAAAATTATTCACCATAACCAAGAAGGATTTATTTCTGCAATGTGGAGATGATTCAACATATGAAGATCAGTGAATGAAGTATAATACATTAACAGAATGAAGGACAAACCATATGATTATTTCAATAAATGCAGAAAAAGCATATGATATAATTCAACACTCTTTCATGATAAAAACACTCAAGAAACTAGGGACAAAAGACAATTACCTCAACATAATAAAAGCCCTACATGAAAAACCCAGAGGTAACATCAGACTCAACAGTGAAGGACTAGAAGTACTTCCTTTAAGGTAGTGACAAATGAAGGATGTCACTGTCACCACTTCTATTCAGCACAGTATTGGAAGTCCTAGCCAAAGCTACCAGGCAAGAAAAAGAAATATCCAAATCATAAAGGACATGGTAAAATTATATCTGTTTGTAGACAACATGATTTTATATTTAGAAAACCCTGAAGATTCCACAGAAAAAGCTATAAAAATTAATGAATAAGGGGTGCTGGGTGGTTCAGTTGGTTGAGTGGCTGCCTTCAGATCAGGTCATGATTCCAGGGTCCTGGGCTCAAGCTCCGCATTAGGCTCCCTGTTCAGCAGAGAGCCAGTTTCTCTCTCTTCCTCTGCCTGCCACTCTGCTTTCTTGTGCTCTCTAGCTCTCTGTCAAATAATAAATTAAATCTTAAAAAAAATAATGAATGTATTCAGTGGAATTACAGGGTAAAAAAATGCAAAAGTTATTTTTATTTCTATACACTAACAGTTAAATTCCTGAAAAGGAAATTAAGAACACAATCCCATTTACAGTGGCATCAAAAAGAATAAAATATCTAACAATAAAAATCACCAGGAGGTGTAAGACTTGTACATTGTAGTTTTCAATATTAATTCTTCATATATATATGAAGAATTAATATTGTTAAGATGTCAATACTACCTGAAATGGTCTACAGATTCAGTGTAATCCTTATTAAAATCTCAATGGTATTTTTGTAGAAATTAAAAAAAAATCCTAAAATTCATATGGAATTCTAAGAGATTCCAAATAATCAAAACAATTTTGAAAAGGAAGAACAAAGTTAAAGGTCCTGGTAATCAAAATAGTATGGTTCTGGCATAAAAATAGACCTATAGATCAATGGAATAGACTACAGAGTTCAGAAATAAACCCTTGTACATATAGTGAAGTGCTCTTAGACAAGAAAGCCAAGACTACCTAATGGGGAAAAGATAGTCTCTTCAACAAATGGTGCTGGAAAAATGGTATATATGTGGTAAAGAGTGAAGTTAGATTCTTATTTTACTTAATAAACAAAAATTAACTCAGTGGATGAAAGATTTAAATGTATGACCCAAAACATAGGTTTTATAAGAAGAAAACATAGGGGAAAATCTTCATGGCATTGGACTTCACAATGAATTCATAGATTTGGACCCAAAATCACAGGCAACAAAAGCAAAAATAATCAACTGGGACTACACCAAACTTTAAAACTTCTTTGCATCAAAAAACACAATGAACAGAGTGAAAAAGGAAACATGTAAAAATGGGAGAAAATATTTGCAAAAAAAATATTTGGAATGTATAAAGAACTCCTTTGGGTCAACAACAAAAAAACCAAATGACCCCATTTTAAAAATGAGTGTTTTCTAGCTATATTATAAAGCTATAGTAAACAGAACAGTATGGTACTGGCATAAAAACAGACACATAGAACAGAACTGAGATCTCAAAAACAGACCCATGCATATTCAGTCAACTAATATCTGACAAATGCCCCAAGAATACTCAATGCAGAATAGATACTCTCTTTAATAAATGGTGCTGGGAAAAGTGGATATCATATGTAAAGCTATGAAACTAGACTTCTATTTTACATTATACACAAAAATTAAGTCAAAATGGATCAGATATTTAAACAAAGACCCTGAAACCATAAAATTCCTAAAAGAAACACATTAATAAAGGCTCCCTGATGTGGTCTTGGAAATGAATTTTTGGATATGACATCTAAAGCACAATCAACAAAATAAAAAATAAAATAAAATAAAATAAACAAGTAAGACTACATCAGTCTAAAAAGCTTCCTCCCAGCAAGAGAAATGCTCAACAAAATGATAAGGCAATCTACAGAATGGGAAAAATATGTACAGATCATATTATCTGATTAGGATTAATACATAAAATATTGAAAAACTCATACAACTCAATAGCAAAATAATAATAATAATAATTTAATTTTAAAAGTGAACAAAGAACCTGAATAGACATTTTTCCAAAGAAGATATACAGATAGGCAACAGACACAGGAAGAGATGTTTAACATCACTAATCACAAGGGAAATGCCAGTTAAAACCACAATGAGATATCATCTCAGACCTGTTAGAATGGCCATCACCAAAAAGACAAAAGGTAACAAATGTTGGCCAGGCTGTAGAGAAAAGGGAATACTTTTGCACTGTTGGTGGGAAAGTAAACTAGTGCAGCCACTATGGACAACAGTTTGGAGGTTCCTCAACAAATTAAAAATTAAATTTAAGAATTTTTTCTTTTTCTTTTTCTCTTTCTTTCTTTCTTTCTTTCTTTCTTTCTTTCATGATCCAGCAATTCCACTTCTGGGTATATATACAAAGGAAATGAAATCACTATGTCAAATAGATATCTGAACCCCCATGTTCATTGCAGTATTATTTGCAATAGCCAAGACTTGGAAACAACCTAAGCGTTCATTGACAGATGAATAGATAAAGAAATTGTGGTGTATATATACAATGGAATACTATTAAGGTATACAAATAATGAAAACCCATCATTGACATCAACATGGATGGACCTTTAGGGCATTATGCTAAATGAAATAAGTCAGACAGAGAAAGATAAATGCTGTATGGTTTTGTTTTTATATAGAATATATTTTTTTTAAAAACACACAAAACTCAAGAAAAAACTATCAGATTTCTGGTTACCTGAGGCTGGGAGGGGTGGGGTTTGGAGGGGGAATTGGATGAGATGCTCAAAATGCACAAACTTTCAATTCTAAGATACATGGATACTGGGGATGTACTGTGTAACATGATGACTACAGTTAAAACTGCTGTAAGGTATATTTAAAAATTACAGAGTAGACCCTGCAAGTTCTCATTATAAGGATATAAACACGTTTTTTCTTTTCCTTTTTTCCCTCAATGAGGTAATGGATGTTAACTAAATGTATTGTGGTAATAATTTCACAATATATGTAAGTCAAGTCATTATACTGTACACTTAAAACAAAAATATGAGGGTGCTTGGGTGGCTCAGTGGGTTAAACTTCTGTCTTCAGCTCAGGTCATGATCTCAGAGTCCTGGGATCGAGTCTCTGCTCAGTGGGGAGCCTGCTTCCCCCTCTCTCTCTGCCTGCCTCTCTGCCTACTTGTGGTCTCTCTCTGTGTAAAATAAATAAATAAAATCTTTAAAAATATATGATATCACCTCACATCCATTAATATGACTACTATAAAAAGCAAAAAATTCAGAAACTAACATATATTGGTAAGGATGTAGAAGAATTGGGACCATTGTGCACTCTTGGTGGGAATGCAAAACTGTACAGCCACGGTGGAAAATGGTGTGGCAATTTCTTGAAAAATTAAAAATGGAATTATAAGATCCCTCAATTCCACTTCTGAATATCTACCTAAAAGAATTGAAAGCAGGGCTTCAAAGAGATAATGTACACCCATGTTCATAGCAGCATTATTCACAGTAGCTAAAACATGGAAGCAAGCCACTTGTCCATCAATGGATGAATGGATAGGTAAAACGTGATATACACATAAAATAGACTATTAGCCTTAGGAAGGAGATTCTGACACCTGCTATGGTATGGATGAACCTGGAGAATATCATGCTAAGTGCAACAAGCCAGTCCAAAAGTGACAAATAATGTATGATTCACTTATTCACTTATATGAGCCATGTAAAGTAGTCAAATTTGTAGAAACAGAAGTTAGAATGGTCCTTATCTGGGGTTAGGGGGAGGGGGCAATGGAAAGTTCCTGCCTAATTGGTACAGAGTTTCGGTTTTACAGGATGAAATATTTCTAGAGACTTGTTGCACAACAATGTGAATATACTTAACATTATTACACTATATACTTTAAAATGGTTAAGACACTTAATATTATGTTATTTTTTTTACCACAACTTAACAGGAAAATACTTGAATGATTAAAAAATAAATAATAATAATCACTGCAGTCCCTGAGCCCACAGTATTACCACACTGGTATTAGAGTTGGGTTGATAAATCTCCAGAAGGAAAAAGGAATGAGGGCTACAGTAAAGCTAGCAGAAGGAAACGTGATAACTGAAGTACAACCTCCATGCCATGATGGAAAAGGAAAAAAGTGCACGTCCATGCAAAGGATGGACAAGGTGGGACATCAGAAGGGCCTTGAAGCATGCCTAAGATTTTGTCCAGTGAAGTTGAGGGGGGAAATCCCGCTCATGCCCACAGAATGGCTCAAGAGCATTGCTAGATGTGGATGGATGGTAGGGGTTGAAACTGGAGATGTTTGCTGTAGTCAAAGCCCTGAGTCCAAGACGAATGAGCAAGGTGAAGACTTGGTAATGGCCAAGAGCAGATGGAGGTAGGTCAGGGTTCATGTTATTTGGCAGAGGTAGAACACCCAGCAGGAATGGATAGGCAGACAGGCTGTGATGTGGGAAAGGAGTCTAGTCAAGAGGCTTACAGCCTGGTGACCAGGACACTGACACACCAAAGGGACTTTTGTCAGGGGCCATGGCTGCCTACCCTGTGCCTGACATCATGGAGCTCTGCCGAGGGGATGGGGTATCTGGAAATAGCTTGCTGTCTGCTCTCCAAACTCTCCCCCTATGCAAGGGAGGCCTTTGCTTTATCTGCAGGGTAGTGCATTATGGGATGGCAGTGACCTGGGTCTAGAAGACACTGAAAAATGGGGCCAGACCTAGAGACACTGGTTTTAGGATGAATCACAGATGCCTTGGAAAGTTCCTGTCAATGAGAATGGAGGTGATAGTAATAGAAATTGGCCAGGGAGCAGGGGGAAGGGGGATTCGGCAGGAGAAGATGGGTATGTTCAGGTGTGCAGGGTTTTTAAGAGAAATGTTCAGAGCTTCAAATATTGCGAAATAACAAGACAACAAGATCTAATGAAAACGCATTACAATGAGGCATGTATATTCCATACAGTAGATATTAATGGAGGTCTGCAGATACTGAGTAAGAATACCTCTTTGGACGTGGTAATAACGTATATTCTCTCCATTTCTTTTTTACCATGCTGACTAACAACTGGGTGATTTTAGAGAACCATGGACAAAAAAAATTAAAAAAAAACCAACTTTTTGTCACTCCAGTAAATTACAAGTAAAAGTGTAATTTATTTACAATTTATCTGAGTTGTAAAAAAAAATAATACATTTTGATTTGCAGCAGCTCTAGAGAGAAGTGGTCTGAATGGAAGAAGTAGGAAGCATTCCCATAAACGCCTTTGTTTTTCTGAATAATATTGTTGCAACATTTTATTTAAAAAAAAAGTTTTAGGTAGCTTTAAAATTTAATTAAACTTTTTAAATGGAAAATTACAACTTACACAAAACTTGTAAGAATATTACAAAGAACTCACATATATCTGTTTCCTCCATTCACATCTTTTTAGCATTTTCCCTTATCTCTCTCTCCTTTGTATGTATGAACACATTGCAATTTTTATTTTTTATGAACTACTTGAGAGTAAGTTACATAGATCATGACCCTCCATTCCTAAATGTTATCTTAAAAAATATATTCTCTCATATGTAAATGCTTTTAAAAGGAAAGGAAGAGAGGGAGGGAGAGAGGGAGGCAGGAAGGCAGTAAGAGAGGGAGGGAGGATGGAAGAAAGGGAAGGAAGGAACAAGGGAAGGAGAGAAGGAAGGAATCAGGGAGGCAGAAGGGGAGGGAGAGTAGAACATTTAAATAATAGAGGAGACTCACCCTTTCATTCCATACAGTGAACTTTTATCTGAGGGAGCATCACATGGAGATATGGGTCCAGGTCCCTTTATTTGGTCTAAGGGCCCAGAAGCCTCTCGTAGGATGAGCATCTGGGTGCACTGAGCCTAAAGAGGTCCTTTTAAAGAGTAATTTTGGCTGAATGTAAATTTTGTTTTGTGCACGGCCTCTAAGGACCTAAGCTCTATGAAGCACATGAGTCCTCCGTACCAACTGACCACAGGACATTAGTAGCAATTTTATAACGAGTGATCAAATCCATTTCTGTGACAAGTCTTTCTTGCTGCTTTTTCAAAAATGTTCTGGTATTGAATCAAATTGGTCTATAAAATGGACTGAAAGGTAAAAAATCAGAGACTCATGGGTGGCTCAGTCGGTTAAGCATGGACTCTTGATTTCAGTTCATGTCATGATTCCAGGGTTGTTAAGATCAAGCCCCATACTGGGGTCTGCACTGGGTGTGGAATCTGCTTGGGATTCGCTCTCTCCTTTCTCCCTCTCTAAAAAAAACAAAGCAAAAACAAAAACCCCAGATCAAAAATAAATTTATTATAAAGTAAGAAAAAGAATTTGAATCACTTGAATCCTAATCCATTTTGTGATTAAAAGCAAAACAATCAAGTTGATAACTTGAATCAGAAGACATGATGAGTCTTTCTACTATTGGAAACAACTTTGGTTTCATTTTTTAAAAATTAGATTTTTTTAAATATTTATTTTTATTTTATTTTTTTATAAACAAATATTCTTATCCAAAGGGTTACAGGTCTGTGAATTGTCAGGTTTACACACTTCACAGCCTTCACCATAGCACATACCCTCCCCAATGTCCATAACCCCACCCCCCTTCTCCCAACCCCCCTCCCCCCAGCAACCCTCAGTTTATTTTGTGAGATTAAGAGTCACTTATGGTTTGTCTTCCTCCCAATCCCATCTTGTTTCATTTACTCTTCTCCTACCCCCTTATCCCCCCATGTTGCATCTCCACTTCACATATCAGGGAGATCACATGATAGTTGTCTTTCTCTGATTGACTTATTTCGCTAAGCATGATACCCTCTAGTTCCATCCACGTCATCACAAATGGCAAGATTTCATTTCTTTTGATGGCTGCATAGTATTCCATTGTGTATATGTACCACTTCTTCTTTATCCATTCATTTGTTGATGGACATCTAGGTTCTTTCCATACTTCGGCTGTTGTAGACATTGCTGCTATAAACATTCGGGTGCATGTGCCCCTTCGGATCACTACGTTTGTATCTTTAGGGTAAATACCCAGTAGTGCAATTGCTGGGTCATAGGGTAGTTCTATTTTCAACATTTTGAGGAGCCTCCATGCTGTTTTCCAGAGTGGTTGCACCAGCTTGCATTCCCACCAACAGTGTAGGAGGGTTCCCCTTACTCCGCATCCTTGCCAGCATCTGTCATTTCCTGACTTGTTCATTTTAGCCATTCTGACTGGTGTGAGGTGATATCTCACTGTGGTTTTGATTTGTATTTCCCTGATGCCGAGTGATATGGAGCACTTTTTCATGTGTCTGTTGGCCATCTGGATGTCTTCTTTGCAGAAATGTCTGTTCATGTCTTCTGCCCATTTCTTGATTGGATTATTTGTTCTTTGGGCATTGAGTTTGCTAAGTTCTTTATAGATTTGAGACACTAGCCCTTTACCTGATATGTCATTTGCAAATATCTTCTCCCATTCTGTCAGTTGTCTTTTGGTTTTGTTAACTGTTTCCTTTGCTGTGCAAAAGCTTTTGATCTTGATTAAAGTCCCAATAGTTCATTTTTGCCCTTGCTTCCCTTGCCTTTCACGAAGTTCCTAGGAAGATGTTGCTGAGGCTGAGGTCAAAGAGGTTGCTGCCTGTGTTCTCCTCAAGGATGTTGATGGATTCCTTTCTCACATTGAGGTCCTTCATCCATTTTGAGTCTATTTTTGTGTGTGGTGTAAGGAAATGGTCCAATTTCATTTTTCTGCATGTGGCTGTCCAATTTTCCCAACACCATTTATTGAAGAGGCTGTCTTTTTTCCATTGGACATTCTTTCCTGTTTGGTCGAAGATTAGTTGAACATAGAGTTGGGGGTCTATTTCTGAGCTCTCTATTCTGTTCCATTGATCTATGTGTCTGTTTTTGTGCCAGTACCATGCTGTCTTGATGATGACAGCTTTGTAATAGAGCTTGAAGTCCGGAATTGTGATGCCACCAACTTTGGCTTTCTTTTTCAATGTTACTTTGGCTATTCAAGGTCTTTTCTGGTTCCATATAAATTTTAGGATTATTTGTTCCATTTCTTTGAAAAAATGGATGGTATTTTGATAGGAATTGCATTAAATGTGTAGATTTCTTTAGGTAGCATAGACATTTTCACAATATTTATTCTTCCAATCCAGGAGCATGGAACATTTTTCCATTTCTTTGTGTCTTCCTCAATTTCTTTCATGAGTACTTTATAGTTTCTGAGTATAGATCTTAGACTCTTTGGTTAGGTTTATTCCTAGGTATTTTATAGTTTTGGATGCAATTGTAAATGGGATGGACTCCTTAATTTCTCTTTCTTCAGTCTTGTTGTTGGTGTAGAGAAATGCAACTGATTTCTGTGCATTGATTTTATATCTGGACACTTTATTGAATTCCTGTACAAGTTCTAGCAGTTTTGGAGTTTTGGAGTGGAGTCATTTGGGTTTTCCACATATAGTATCATATCATCTGCAAAGAGTGATAGTTTGACTTCTTCTTTGCCGATTTGGATGCCTTTAATTTCCTTTTGTTGTCTGATTGCTGAGGCTAGGACTTCTAGTACAATGTTGAATAGCAGTGGTGATAATGGACATCCCTACTGTGTTCCTGACCTTAGCGGAAAAGCTTTCAGTTTTTCTCCATTGAGAATGATATTTGTGGTGGGTTTTTCAGATGGCTTTGATGATATTGAGGTATGTGCCCTCTATCCCTACACTTTGAAGAGTTTTGATCAGGAAGGGATGCTGTACTTTGTCAAATGCTTTTTCAGCATCTATTGAGAGTATCATATGGTTCTTGTTCTTTCTTTTATTAATGTGTTGTATCACATTGATTGATTTGCAGATGTCAAACCAACCTTGCAGCCCTGGAATAAATCCCACTTGGTCGTGGTGAATAATCCTTTTAATAGACTGTTGAATCCTATTGGCTAGTATTTTGGTGAGAATTTTCGCATCTGTGTTCATCAAGGATATTGGTCTGTAGTTCTCTTTTTTGATGGGATCCTTGTCTGGTTTGGGGATCAAGGTGATGCTGGCCTCATAAAATTAGTTTGGAAGTTTTCCTTCCATTTCTATTTTTTGGAACAGTTTCAGGAGAATAGGAATTAGTTCTTCTTTAAATGTTTGGTAGAATTTCCCCGGGAAGCTGTCTGGCCCTGGGCTTTTGTTTGTTTGGAGATTTTTGATGACTGTTTCAATCTCCTTACTGGTTATGGGTCTGTTCAGGCTTTCTATTTCTTCCTGGTTCAGTTGTGGTAGTTTATATGTCTCTAGGAATGCATCCATTTCTTCCAGATTGTCAAATTTGTTGGCATAGAGATGCTCATAGTATGTTCTTATAATTGTCTGTATTTCTTTGGTGTTACTTGTGATCTCTCCTCTTTCGTATATGATTTTATTTATTTGGGTTCTTTCTCTTTTCTTTTTGATAAGTCTGGCCAGGGGTTTATCAATCTTATTAATTCTTTCAAAGAACCAGCTCCTAGTTTCATTGATTTGTTCTAATTTTTTTTTTTTCTATTTCATTGATTTCTGCTCTGATCTTTATGATTTTTCTTCTGCTGCTGGGTTTAGGGTTTTTTTCTGGTATTTTTTTTTTTTCTGTTTTTTTTTTTTTCTCCAGCTCCTTTAGGTGTAGGGTTAGGTTGTGTACCTGAGACCTTTCTTGTTTCTTGAGAAAGGCTTGTACTGCTATATATTTTCCTCTCAGGACTGCCTTTGTTGTGTCCCACAGATTTTGAACTGTTGTGTTTTCATTATCATTTGTTTCCATGAATTTTTTCAATTCTTCTTTAATTTCCTGGTTGACCCATTCATTCTTTAGAAGGATGCTGCTTAGTCTCCATGTATTTGGGTTCTTTCCAAATTTCCTCTTGTGATTGAGTTCTAGCTTCAGAGCACTGTGGTCTGAAAATATGCAGGGAATGCTCCCAATCTTTTGATACCGGTTGAGACCTGATTTGTGACCCAGGATGTGATCTATTCTGGAGAATGTTCCATGTGCACTAGAGAAGAATGTGTATTCTGTTGCTTTGGGATGAAATGTTCTGAATATATCTGTGATGTCCATCTGGTCCAGTGTGTCATTTAAGGCCTTTATTTCCTTGTTGATCTTTTGCTTGGATGATCTGTCAATTTCAGTGAGGGGAGTGTTAAAGTCCCCTACTATTATTGTATTATTATTGATGTGTTTCTTTGATTTCGTTATTAATTGGTTTATATAGTTGGCTGCTCCTATATTAGGGGCATAGATATTTAAAATTGTTAGATCTTCTTGTTGGACAGATCCTTTGAGTATGATATAGTGTCCTTCCTCATCTCTTATTACAGTCTTTGGCTTAAAATCTAATTGATCTGATATAAGGATTGCCACTCTGCTTTCTTCTGATGTCCATTAGCATGGTAAATTCTTTTCTACCTCCTCATTTTAAATCTGGAGGTGTATTTGAGTTTAAAATAAGTTTTTTGTAGGCAACATATAGATGGGTTTTGTTTTTTTATCCATTCTGATACCCTGTGTCTTTTGATTGGGCCATTTAGCCCATTAACATTCAGGGTAACTATTGAGAGATATGAATTTAGTGCCATTGTATTGTCTGTAAGGTGACTGTTACTGTAGATTGTCTCTGTTCCTTTCTGATCTACTACTTTTAGGCTCTCTCTTTGCTTAGAGGACCCCTTTCAATATTTCCTGTAGAGCTGGTTTGGTGTTTGCAAATTCTTTCAGTTTTTGTTTGTCCTGGAAGCTTTTAATCTCTGCTTCTATTTTCAATGATAGCCTAGCTGGATATAGTATTCTTGGCTGCATGTTTTTCTCGTTTAGTGCTCTGAATATATCATGCCAGCTCTTTCTGGCCTGCCAGGTCTCTGTGGATAAGTCTGCTGCCAATCTAATATTTTTACCATTGTATGTTACAGACTTCTTTTCCCGGGCTGCTTTCAGGATTTTCTCTTCCTCACTAATACTTATAATTTTTACTATTAGGTGACGGGGTGTGGACCTATTCTTATTGATTTTGAGGGGGTTTCTCTGCACCTCCTGGATTTTGACGCTTGTTCCCTTTGCCATATTGGGGAAATTCTCTCCAATAATTCTCTCCAATATACCTTCTGCTCCCCTCTCTCTTTCTTCTTCTTCTGGAATCCCAATTATTCTATTGTTGTTTCGTCTTATGGTGTCACTTATCTCTCGAATTCTGCCCTCGTGGTCCAGTAGCTGTTTGTCCCTCTTTTGCTCAGCTTCTTTATTCTCTGTCAGTTGGTCTTCTATATCGCTAATTCTTTCTTCTGCCTCATTTATCCTAGCAGTGAGAGCCTCCATTTTTTATTGCACCTCATTAATAGCTTTTTCTATTTCAACTTGGTTAGATTTTAGTTCTTTTATTTCTCCAGAAAGGGCTTTTATATCTCCTGAGAGCATTTCTTTAATATCTTCTATGCCTTTTTTGAGCCCGGCTAGAACCTTGAGAATCATCATTCTGAACTCTAGATCAGACATATTATCAATGTCTGTATTGATTAGGTCCCTAGCCTTCGGTACTGCCTCTTGTTCTTTTTTTTTGTGGTGAATTTTTCAGCCTTGTCATTTTGTCCAGATAAGAGTATATGAAGGAGCAAGTAAAATACTAAATGGGTGGCAAAGACCCCAGGAAAATATGCTTTAACCAAATCAGAAGAGATCCCAAATCGTGAGGGGCGAGAAAGGGGATAAAAAGAGGTTCAGAAAGAAAAAAAAAAAAAAAGAAAGAAAGAAATAACTAAAAAAAGAAAACGAATAAAGAAAAAATATAAAAAGGTAAGAATATATATATATATATATATATATAGGATAAACTAGTTAAAAAAGTTAAAAAAGAAAAGGGTAAAAGTTAAAAAAAATTAGCAGTAGAAGAGAGAAAAAAAATTGAAAAAGAAAAAAAAATAAATTAACTGCAAGACTAAAGAATCATGGGGAGAAAGCCATGAGTTCCGTGCTTTGCTTTCTCCTCCTCTGGAATTCCGCTGCTCTCCTTGGTATTGAAACTGCACTCCTTGGTAGGTGAGCTTGGTCCTGGCTGGATTTCTTGTTGATCTTCTGGGGGAGGGGCCTGTTGTAGTGATTCTCAAGTGTCTTTGCCCCAGGCCTAATTGCATCGCCCTTACCAGGGGCCAGGCTGAGTAATCCGCTTGGGTTTGCTTTCGGGAGCTTTTGTTCCCTGAGCGCTTTCCTTAGAGTTCTCGAGGATGGGAATAAAAATGGTGGCCTCCTGGTCTCCATCCTGGAGGAGCCGAGTGCTCAGGGCCCCACTCCTCAGTGCGCCCTCAGAGAACAGCGCCCAATTACTCCCGTCACTCTGGCCTCCGGCCGCGCTCCGAGCTCACCGAGCCTGCGACTGGTTCAAGGTAATCCCGAGCTGAGAGCTCACTCCTCAGCTCTGTCTCTGTAGCCGGCTTCCCCGTTCTAATTTTGCAAGCTCTGCAACTCTCAGACACCCCCGATCCTTCTGTGACCCTGCGGGACCTGAGGTCACACTGACCCCGTGTGGGCTTCACACCGGTTAAGCCTCTGGAGTGATGTCCCTCAGTGGAACAGACTTTTAAAAGTCCTGATTTTGTGCTCCGTTGCTCTGCCGCTTGCCGGGAGCCGGCCCCTCCCCCCACGGTCTATCTTCCCGTCGCTTTGGATTCACTTCTCCCCCAGTTCTACCTTTCAGAAAGTGGTTGATTTTCTGTTTCTAGAATTGCTGTTCTTCTTCTCTTCAATCTCCCATTGGATTTGTAGGTGTTTGCAATCTTTAGATAAGCTATCTAGCTCATCTCCTGCTACCTGAAGTAGTCTCAGCCTGCTACTTCTCTGCCATCTTGACTCCTCCCCCCAAAATTAAATTTTTTTTTAAATGGAGATTTAAATTCTATTGGTTATCTCATTTTATTTATATGGAATTTATAAATTAGCTTCGTCTTCATTGCTGTATGAGAGATAGACACATTAGACTGTTAACTTTTTTTCTTGATGCTGGTAACATACATTTATTGACTGAACTTCAACTAAATATAAATAACCATAAAAGGCAAGGTTATCCATGGGATATTTCATTAAAGGCCACAAGAATTTTCCTTTCTGCTTTTATATGAGGGGATTTTTTCATCAGTTATGTTTACATATTTAACATCATAAAAGTTGATACTGGTGTTTCTTGAGAATTCTTCCACTGGAAGCGAGAATACTATTCAAGGTTGAGATGCAGTTTAGGAGCCCAGTGTAGAATATGGGCTCCACTCTGCATATTCAAACTTGCATCTGACTCTAAACCTCCACTTACTTATCTATAAAATAGGGAACATACGTCATAGGAATATAGGGAGCTCTGCATGAGGTCATGTGAGAGCTTATCAAACCAGGCCCAGTGCAGAGTAGCATCAACTCCTCCCACTTCCCTTCTGCTTCAGCCGATGTGCACCCACCACTCCCCTTCTTTCCCTAGCTCACAGGGCACAGTGGCCAAGGCACAACAAGGCTGAGTTCTCTGGGCCCAGTCAGTGGTTGTAACCCTTGTTCCTAGAGATTAGTGGGTGGCTCTATGTGTCCCCTCTGTAGGGATCTTCTGCTCTGTTCACAAATTTTTCTATTCCAGGCCCCAACTCTTCTTAGTTGTTTGAATGTCTTCCTTTCTGTCTTCCCATCATCTGCCTCTCTTCCTGGGTGCCTTCCTTCTCAATCTTTTTTTGTCTGGCCCTGCATGATTACTCATTGACTTATTATCCACACACATTTCTTTAACGCTCTGTGCTGGGCAGGATTCTAAGATATTCCCCAAGATCCCAGCCCCAGGTATGCATGCCCTGTGCAATCCCATCTGCCTGGCATGTGGGTGGGCCTGACCTAATCAGGGAAACACTCTTAGAAAAGGGTTACAGGTCAGCAACAAAAGTCAGAGAGACTCCAAACTGCAGTGGATGCTGTCTGTTGGCCTTGAAAGAACAAACTATCATGTTGTACAGAGGATCATCGGGTGGGAAACTTTGGGTGGCCTCTAAGACCTGAGCACAGGTCTCTGCTGATGGCCAACAAGAAAGAAGTGACCCATGACTACAAGGAGCTGAATTTTGCCAACAGCCAACAACCTTTCTTTTTTCAAAAGAAAACCCAGATGTGTCTACGGCCATACCACCCTGAATGTGCCCGATCTCATCTGATCTTGGAAGCTAAGCAGGGTTGGGCCTGGTTAGTACTTGGATGGGAGAAAACCCAGATGTCCAGTCTCTTGAACCCCTGGGTAGAAGATCCAGCTAAACTGAATTAACATTTCTGATCTATAGAAACTGTGATGATAAATGGGTGTTTCTTTAAGCCTCTATGTTTGTAGTAAGTTTTTGCACAGACATGGAAAATTGATACCGGCTGTGTATGATTCCTGTTAGTTTGAGTTCTAGAACTACCCAATTCCCTAGTCCTCCAACCCAGTGCTGGTACCACTATCCTCGTTTCCAAAAGCATAACCAGGATTCTTGATTCCCTGGCCTTGCACAGAATTCTCTCTTGGGAAACACATCTCTGCTTTGCTGATCTCCCTGTTTTGATATAAAGGCATGACTCATGAGCCAATCTCTGTACTAAGTGACCTCTTGTCTGGTTCACATTTGCTCACAAATTTTATGCCCATCCTATGCCTTCCCAGTCTCTTGATAGAGACCAACCCTTTCTTGTGGCTATTCTGAGATCTGCTATTAAAGAGAAGAAGGACTTTTGACCGATAAGCAAAAACAAAATCATCTTTAGAAAAATAGATGTGATTTTTCTTTTGGTTAAGATAACCATCTCATTTAATGAAATAATAATAATGCGTCATCAACTGTGAACAACTAGTTCCTTAGCAAGAGTAATTTTGAGCCTCTCGGAAATGTTTGAGAAGATCTTGGGAATGCCAGTAATTTGGAGGTAAATTCAGGTGGCTGAGGAGCTTTGTTGCAACAAGACCTCCCTTGGTGAGGCCACAAAGCCTGCCATGCCCTAGCTGAGTCACGTCACTCCCATTCCTGGAGACTGCTAGTGCCCCTGTTTTCCACCCAGCATAGTAGCTGCTCTGTTTGGATAAGAGAAGAATAGGTCTTGAGTGTCAGTTCTCATAGAAGTTCTAGGGAGAGGCAGGAGTCAGGTTCAGAGACTTGTCTGTTGCAGCAATTCAAATCCTAGAATTCATTTCTAAGGCCCTGTAAAGTAATAGAAAAAAAAATATACTCTACTGTTGGTTCTTGTTACAGAGCCCTTAGGACCCTTGTAATTTTCTAAATGGTAAGAGGACTAGGAGAATCTTTTGTTCTAAAATTGATCTTGGACCTCCAGTTACTGACACACAGGTCCTAAATCCCTTTGAATTTCTTGGCTAATAGGAGTCCCTTCTGCTCTTGGTGGGCTTCTGGAGGGGGGCTGGTCCACCAAAAGGACGAAGCTGTGATTACAAACTTGGAATTTTCAGCCCTGCCCCCATTCTCCAAACAAGGAAGAGGGGCTGGAAGTGGAGTTAATAGTTGACCAGGTCTCTGTGATGAGGCCTCCCTAAAACCCCAGGAATAGGGGTTTCACAGAACTTTCGGGTTGGTGAACACAACCACGTATTAAGAGGATGACACACCCAAATTCCACTGGGACAGAAGCTCCTGAATTGGGGACTTTTCTAGACCTTGACCTGTGTACCTCTTTATCTGACTCTTCATTTATGCCCCTTAATATGTCCTTTATAAGACACCAGTTACTATGAGGAAGTGTTTCCCTGAGCTCTGTGAGCCATTCCAATGAATAATTGATCCCAAGGAGGGGTTCACGGGAACCCCAATTGATAGCGAGTCAGTCAGAAGTACAGGTGACAAGCTGGGACTTGCAGTTAGTATCTGAGGTGTGTGGGAGGAACAGGATCAGGGTACTAAGCCCCTCGCCTGTGGGATCTGACGCTATCTAGGCAGACACCTTCAGAACTGAGTTCACCTGGGGGATACCCTGCCGGGCTCTGTGTGGGTTTTCCCCAGTCAGAAGTTAGCATGGTAGTGGTGACAGTAAAGAAAACGTAGGAGGAGCTAGTGTTTTTCTTACTGCAATCTGGAGTTCTCTTACACTGGTCTTTTCTCCCCCTTATTCCTATCCCCCTCTTTTCCCTCTGCCAGTGTTTTTTAATTATTGTTTTTTACATCTATAGGAGGAGAATACCATTCACAACTCAGGTGATGAGTCATCTTTCATTTACACTCATGATTTGGGGAAATTGTATGATGCTTCATAAGGCAAATGTTCATAAAATAAATTGCATGACATGACTAGATAAGGAAAAGAATTTTTTTTTTAAAATAGCTACTACTTTGGAAGAAAATGACTTAAAAATTTCAGCATAACTTTTTCAGGAATTTTTTTTTTTGAGGGGTGGAAAAAATCCTAAAAGAACAGAAATTAATGACAAAGAGGATGAACACATTTTCCAAAAATATCTCAGTACAAAAGTCATTCAACCCAAGTGAGGGAGTGGAATATTAGTAATATTTTCGTGAGGTGAATTATATGGAGATAGTGTCTGCATTTGCCACAGTTAGAGTATAACAAGTAGATAAAGCGAAGGTTAGAAATGTTTAATATATTTTCCAGATTTCTCTGGGTCTCCACTGCTTGATTGGTAGTCATTTAGAGGAGACCAGGTCTGAAGGGTGAGGGAAAAATCTCAGACATTGAGAAAGAGGTAAATGAGTCTTCGCCCCTGCAACAAAGTACACCCTCTATCTTTTGCTCCCTGGCAGCATGTCGGGCAAGGTCATGGGCCTTTAGAGTGTGGGCTCTTCTGACCAAAGTTAGCAGCAAAAATTTGGAGAACCACTACAACAGATTTTTTTTTATGGGAAAAGTCACATTGAAGATGAACTAAAATTAATCACCCTAAGTACAAACTTCTCAAATTGTTATTACATATTAAGACTTTAATCTCAAGAAATACAGTCTATGGATTTAAGCAAAATGAATGGTTGGAAAATCATCAAGTGGCTCAAGTTGATCACGAATGCAAAATAATAATAATAATAATAATAAAATAAAAAGGTGGCATGTTGACTCTTTGATCAGCTCATTTAGAGAAGGCCCAAAGCCATTCTAGATAAACCATATATACAGTGAACTCTCTGAGTTTGCCGTCACAGATTAAGGATCCCACTGGCGTTTTCCCACTTCATAAAGAACTAGCTTTGTGCTTCCTATTTATAAAAATTCTTGCAAAACCAAGTAGCAATGGGGACAAATCTAAGGGTCAGAAATAGGGAAGAGCTTGCCCTGCCTCGGACTAGGATTGTTAATTCTACGAAGTACAGTGAACTAGCTGTATTTGGCCATTTGCAAGCTCTTGTTTAAGAGTAAAAAGGAATCTGTAACTTTAAGAAACAACAAAAACCGAGATAACAAACACCACATAATTCAAATCTATATATCTCCAAACCTGCAATTGCTGCCCTGTTACATTTCATTAACTTTGAAATGAGTTTACAATTTATTCTAAAATGTACCAAATGTAATTTACTTGGAGCTGTGAGCAGCTCAGAGTGGATTGTTAGCCTGGGCTCTGAACCACTGAATAAGATTCGTAATGGGCACGCAGACACATTCTTAACTCCATAGCAGGGCCCACTAAATTGTGATAATTACTCTTTGGTCATTTTCAGCTCTTAGGTATCACTTTGATGGTTGATTCAACAAAGCTAGTTCTTTTTCTCCTTTGATCATAGAAAGTTGGATTTTTAGTGATTACAGTTTTGAAGGTTTTTCTCCTTGATGAAAGCATAAAGGAGGTCGGAGCCTTAATTCTGTCCATTAAAGTAAGACAGAAGCCTTGTCACAGGAGGAGGACAATCATTGAAAAATGGAAGTTCATGTTACTGGCCTCCATTGGGCCCTGCTTTGGGGGAAATGGTTGAGTTCTGTATGACTTCAATCCCACCCTTTCATTTTGGCATCCTTGACCATCCACTGCCTTTCCCAGATCTAAAATCATTATGGGGACCATTTTAGTGATTTCTGCCATTCCTTTTCTCAACACGCTGTTCTTTCCTTCAACATTCCACTCTCCATCTCTGTAACTGTGCTCCTTTCTTTTATCTACACCTTGTTCTTCCTAGGACCACTTCCATCTACTCACAGTTGAGCTGGTTTGTGTCTCCGACCCTTGAGTTTGTCCCCACAACTGTGCACATAACATCATGATGCTAAATGGCCCTTTCCTTTAATGCAATTGATTGAACAACTTACAGGGTGCCCTGGACTTGCAAACATTGTGCAGGATCCCCCAGGACTCTTTCTTTCCATATGCTAGTCCCCTTTAAAAAAAATTTTGGTTTCAAGATCTGATTGGTAGCGACTTCATGGGATAAACTAAACAGCAGTTATACATTTTTTTTTTTTTGTCTGTAATCTGGCACTTTGCATGCATGTTTTTGGGAAGTATTATATTTTTTTAAACTCTCCAGCTGGCTTAAAAAGGATGGCCCACAGCTTCTCACACATTACTGAGATGGCTGTTTGTGCTCCCTGCTATTTAGAGTCAGGAGTTAAATGACAGTCCTGAGCATTTTTGCAGTCGCCCGTGTTGTGATGTGTTGTATCTCTGTCAGACACATTTCGAACCTGGAGCAGAGACAATAGGGAAAATGTGCATAATTTTAAAAATTAATGCTATCACAAAGCTACCTTCACACCTCGAGTCTTAATGGTAATTTTAAGTCAAATTCTGAGTTCCGTGGAGGATTTTCCTAATTAAGATCTTTTTGTTTTTATATATATATATATAAAACTCATCATGGTGCCTAAAAGTGTTGTCTTTTCCCCCTGCTAATCTTACTGAGTCTAAAACCTTTCCAGCATGCTGGGACTATTAACTGCCTGAGGGGAAGAAAAAAAAAAACAAAACAACAACAACAACAAAACCTAAAACTATCTGTAATTAGTAGATCCTATTGTGAAACGCAGCCAGCATACATGGGGTATTCTCAGGCTGTGGGAAATTTAAAAAATTGGTTATAAGCTATAAAGAAGAAGTTTTTGAGAAAATTTCTTGACATTATAAGTCTCTTTCCAGATTAGTTTTTCAACAAAGACAATCCTGCTGGAGATGGGAAACATAGTAGTGAAATGCGATGTGAAAGCATATGGATTCTGAAGCAGGTCAAATTTTTTCTTTAGTTTCATCCCAGTCACTCCTGTTTTCATTCGTTGCATTCCAAACAGACGCACGAATAATCATCTCGATAATGAGAGAATAATACCAGTCATGCCATCAGAAATGTGTTTTAATGTACAACAGCCAAGATTCCTTAAGGGGGGAAAAAAAGTCATTTTAATCATAGTAGGATGATTAACTCACCAGCTGCTTGTATATGGCAATCCTTGGGAGACCCCGTGCCAGCCCAGCGGTGGGGAGCTCAGGGCACATGTGGGCAGTTACAGGGAAGCCTCACTCAGAATCCTGCACAGCTTGGGCTCTCAGGTATTGGCTGTTTGGAGAGTAGGATTCCCAGCCCCCTGGGGTAGAGCCCCAGTAGTAATGTAAAGAAAGTCAGGGTCTCACCCGAGGCTACAACAGGCTAGAAACTTGCTGGACATTGAGTGAACTTCTGCAGAAGCGGTAAACTCCATCCCTTCCATCTACTCTCATGCTTTTCCCATATTAGCTCATTTTTAAACCATTAGTATTAATGGTTGCATTGTAATAACACAGACCAAGTTTTTGAAGACCTTGCTTTTGTCCTTCAAACTTCTGCCCCGGTCTTGTGTGAGATCACGTGCAAGACAGGGATGCTCTCTTACTAGGCAGTTAAATACAGAAGATTATCAGTAATCACTTGTTTCTTTTCCCAGCCCTTTCTGGTTGCATAAGAATTAGCTCCTCCCTTTCAATGTCCACGCACAAGTGCTCCCTGCTAAAACCAAACCCGGAGAAAGACAAAAGCGGTTGGGTAAGGTCTATTCTTTCTGGTCTTGGGCGCCAGGAAAAGCATCTAATCCTGAGGGTGCGGTGTCATACAGCGTGCCAGTCCTCCATGCCGTAACACGGTTGCTGAGAACCTGGGAACATCATGCACAAGGGTCCATGAAATATGCAAAGGAGGTTGGGTCTGTGCAGCCTCTCCTCCAAAGTGCAGAGAGTAGGTTGACTCTTATTTCCAGGGGTTTTGTCATTCATGTAGTGTAGAATGCAACGGTATGTCTTTTATTGTTTGCTTTTTAATTTTGCACTCCATCTTTTTAGCAGTCATGAGCTTCAAGAATGAAAATGTAAGTTTAATGAAAAATAAAGTAGGAAATCGTTTCTCAAGAGAGTTGATGATAGACATGTAATCTGTACAGAATGTTTTTTAATCTTTACAATGCACCGTAGGGATGTAGTGATTTCGTAGATGCTCAAAAACCAGAAGACACACATCTGCATCTGGTTATGAAACATCAGCTCCTCTTCCCTTAGTTAGTAGTCATTTTGCGAAGTCTGTGCCCAGAGATGATGCTTAAATGAGTCCAACTGCAGAAGGTGCTCTGTATCTCACTCAGTGAAATATGGCTTTGCATTTAGATCACATGTCTCTTATTCCAAATTAGTTGTGCACACTTTTCTCTACAAGATTCTATACATGCATGCAAAGAGAGCTAATAGCTTTCGATGGGTTTACTAGGAAAGAACCTGGCAAACAGTTAAATTCTTCCACTTTTAATCAGGCATGTCAGAGGCATCAAATATAAAAATAAGGTAAAGCTGAAGATTTTTTTAATTTTTTAACCCAATTCATGAAGCAAAAGTAAACCTTTTACACATTTTTTTTTCTTTTGAAAATATCTGGCACAATTCGTGCATGCCGTTTTAAATTTAAGTAAAATTGAACTTTGAAGATAAAACTACTTATTTTTGTGATTTTACATTATGAATATCAATTTCACTGGGTCATAATATCAAACAAATAATGTTCTTAACTAAATTAAAAAAAAAAACACAGAGCAGACATGTACTTGAAATTAACTGTAGCATAAACATAGTCTATGATGCATCCAAACAGCGTACATTATTCTACCAACTGAAACAGGTAGAAATTTATAAACCTTTATATGTCAAAGTATATATGCATATATATGTATATATATATATATATACATACACACACATACATCTGAGCCACAACTTTTTTCTGATAAAATTCATGATGAATAAAAATACATAAAAGTTAAGGCTTACCATATAAGTTTTCTCTCTTCGCTGTGCATTGAATACTATTTTAGAAATGTTTGAGCCTTTACAAAGGATTACTTTCTTCCTTTATTTTTTACCACACACCTTTCTTCCCTCTAATAACCATCAGTTTGTTCTTTATAATTGTCTGTTTCTTGATTTCTATTTATCTCTTCTTCTTTTGCTCATTTGTTTTGTTTATTAAAGTGTACAAATGAGTGAAAATGTATGATATTTCTCTTTCCCTGACTTACTTGGCTTAGCTTTTATACTCTCTAGCTCCATCCATGTAGTTGTAAATGACAAGATTGAATTATTTTTTATGGTTGATAATATTCCATTCTATATATATATACCACCTCATCTTTATCCTTTCATCAATCAATGGATACTTGGGTTGCTTCTGTAGCTTGGCTTTGTGGACAATGCTGCTGTAAACATAGGGGTGCATGCATCTCTTTGAATTGGTATTTTCATATTCTTTGTATTACTCAGAAGTGCAGTTGCTGAATCATGGGGTAATTCTATTTTTAATTTTTTGAGGAACCTCCCTATTGTGTCCCACAGTGGTGGCACCACCCTGCATTCCCACCTAAAGTTCATGGGTGCTCCTTTTTCTCAGCATCCTCACCAATAGCTGTGGTTTCTTGTGTTGTTGATTTTAGCCATTCTGACAGGTGTGAGATGATCTCATTGTAGTTTTGAGTTGCATTTCCCTGATGGTAAGTGATGATAAACATCTTCTCATGTGTCTGTTGGTCATTTTTATATCTTCTTTGGAGACATGTCTGCCATTTTTAAATTGGATTATTTGGTCTTTGGGTGTTGAGTTGTATATGTTCTTTATATATTTTGGATACTAACCCTTTATCAGGTATGTCATTTATAAATACCTTCTCCTATTCTGTAGGTTGTCTTTTAGTTTTGTCGATTGCTTCCTTTGTTGTGCAGAAGCTTTTATTTTGATGAGGTCCCAATAGTTTGATTTTGCTTTTGTTTCCTTTGCCTCAGGAGACATACCTAGAAAAACAGTTGCTACAGCCGATGTCAAAGAACTGCTAAAACTGATAAATGACTTCAGTAAAGTTGCAGGGTAGAAAATCAATCTACAAAAACCTGTTGCATTCTATACATCAGTAATGAAGCAGCAAAAAGAGGGATTAAGAAAACAATCCCATTTACAATTGCACCAAAAATAATAAGACACCTAGAAATAAACCTAACGAAAGAGATGAAAGACTTGCATTCTGAGAACTATAAAACACTGATGAAAGAAATTGAAGATGATGCAAAGGAAGACTTTTAAATCAACCTAAGTGTCCTATATGATATTGAACATTTTTTTGATTGAACTTTACTCAAAGCTAGTTGGAAAATTTTAATTAAGTAATTTGACAAATGGAGCACTAAAAAAATCAGCTTTCAAAGCTTTTAGTATATTGTCATTATTAACAAAATTTGCAAATAGAAAGGTAATACAGTTTATTCCTACAAAAGCAGAAGAAGAGAAGAAATCAAATGATGAGAAATCACATAGTATATAAGAAATGATTTTGGCATTTGATACCTTTGGAATACCTTGAATGATATGAAGAATATTTTGATAGTCTTATTTTTAGTAGGAAACTTTGTATTTTGAACTAGTGTATAATAGAAACAGGAAGATCTACAATTCTATATCATCAAATTGGACACAATATTCCAAAACATCATAGAAATAAATTTCATATGAGTTTTATCTTTTAAAAACATTTAGAAGAAAACTTTATTTAAATACTAAGTAACATTTAAAATTACTTATTGAACTGTGTATATTTTTTGATACACAAATGATTTTAATTGAGAATGTCTTCCATTTTGTGGACTTTTATCTAAATTTGTCAAGTATCTGAGCACTGGTAAGACTATTTTCTCCTTTGAAAGTACAATTGTGGGCCACCTGGGTGGCTCAGTAGCTTAAGAGTCTGCCTTTAGCTCAGGTCAGGATCCCAGGGTCCTGGGATGGAGTCCTACATAGGGTTCCTCATTCAGCAGGGAGTCGGCTCCTCCCTCTCCCTCTGCCCCTCCCCTGGCTTTTGCTCTGCTCTCACTCATTCTCTCTCTCAAATAAGTAAATAAAATCTTAAAGATAAATAAATAAAAATACCATTGTCTCTGAGGATGAGCCACCTAAAGGTGTCAACAATTTCAAATGTATTAACCATAAACCTATATTAAAAAATCACAGGTAATTTTGTGAAAAACACTTAAAAATTAAGATTGTGTTGAAATTGTCAACTCCAGAAAATTAACAGTGACATGATACAGGAGAGATATTTGGCTCAGAAACCGACTGAAGTATTGACTACGTTTCAAGCTTTGTCTATATATCTTTTTAAAAAACTAGATAATCACTCTAAAGTTCTTTAAACTTTACTTACTATGACCATATTTGCAGACATATGCAAATAAATTACTTAAAGATTTTGTTTATTTATATATTTTATTTATTTAGAGAGAGAGAGAGAGAGAGCATGAATGGGGGAGGGGCAGAGAGAGAGGAAGAAGCAGATTCCCCACTGAGCTGAGAGAGCCTGACGCAGGGCTGGATCCCAGGACCCGAGATCATGACCTGAGCTGAAGTCAGATGTTAGACCAACTGAACCACCCAGGTGTCACAATTATTTAAAAATAGATTTAGAACAAAACTATTGTATAGGTCGATATGATAATAGATTAAGACCAAGTAATCAATGAATAAATATAGCAGTAGTATTGAATTTGCATGATCTCAGGCATCTCACAGTTTGGATGATTAATTATCCAACCATGTCAGCATCAGCGACTGGCAGCTCCCCCGTGTGTCTCACTGCTGTTGCAAGCAGCACACGGCACTCATGCTCACGCCACATGGAGCATTTCTTCCTCTCTTGCCTGCCCAGCATCTAAGCCCTACTCTTGTCTAGGAGGGAGCCTTGACCTCATAAGTGGTGGAGGAGGCCAAGCTCAACTCCCACTAGAGCAGGTAAAAAGGTCAGATGCTCGCTTTCCAGTCGCTCATGCTCTCCGGGCCAATACATGGGACTCAGGCTTGGCTTGAGAGGCATGGAGTTTGGACAGGGAGCCAGTGAGGCAGCAGAGAAGCCAGTGTGGTAGTGGGTGGTGAAGGCTACAGCAGCCACGACATCCAGATGGCAAGGACAGTTTAGCGTGGGCTCCGGCAGTGGTGTGCAGAGTCCTGGCCCAGTGGCCAAAGGGGATGCTGCAGCAGAACATGGTGGCAGGTGCAGTAGCAGGTGCAGGGAAGCACAGGGTTCCTTGGGCCTCCCAGACTGGCCCTGTTTGCAGATTTGGCTGAGACGGTATCTCCTGCCCAGCCTTTCTGTTGCCACTCCTTCTTGAAGCCTTCTTCTCCTGGTGGCTCTGTCATTCTGTGATCAACCCAACTTGTAAGAGCAACAAAAAAGAATAATTTTCTTTTCTGCTTTTATCAACCAGGTTCATTTTCTGTGGCTCCATGAACATTCAGGAGCATCAAGTGAAAGGAACAACAAAATCCTATATCCCTAAAATTCCCCCTCAGTCATTTTTGCTGGCCAAACCCCCATTAAGACCTTGCCTTCCACTTTCTTGCTGAGTATTTCCAACTTCTTCCCTTATTCCCAGAAATCCCAACTGATGACTTTTATTACATTGATCAAATTATTCTTGTTTCTTTACTTTTTTCAGGAGAGCTATGTCCTGAATCTCCTTTTTCCCCTAAGTACATGACTCAACCATGTATTTGCTGAACAAAAAACTATTTATTTTAATGGGTGACTGTACTTCTCCAGAGAAGATAGAATTATGGTTAAAAATACAAGGGATTTTTTTCTTCTACTACACTAGGAAGTGTAGTACAATTAACTGTATTGTACACAGTATAATGCAATACAGTACAATACAAAACAATACACAAAACCAGGAGAAAGCCAGTTTGAACACCCAACCAGAGAAAACCATTTAGATGGGTCAGGCTGAGTAAGTGGAAGTGGAGGAGAGAGGGTCACTTGGGTGGCTCAGTGGGTTAAGCCTCCAACTCCTGGTCGCAGCTCAGGTCATGATCTCAGGATTCTGAGATCCTAGCCTGCACCAGCTCTGCACTTATCGGGGAGTCAGCTTGCCCCTCCTCCCACTCATGCTCGCACTCTTTCTCTCTCTCTCTCTCAAATAAATAAAAGAAGAAGAAGAAGGAGAAGGAGGAGAAGAAGAAGAAGAAGGTGGTGGTGGTGGAGAGGAGAGCGGGCTGTGTGGAGGACATGTGGGTGAGTGAAGGAAGCCCAGGGCAGAGTGCCTCTGTCTTCAGGGTGTTGGGATTCACAGGGATGAAAGCAGCCGCACACCTGAGCCAAAGTGAGCAGCTTGGGGAAAGGTGTGGAGACCGGCAGAAACATTCCAAGAGAGGAAGGGAAGGGGGTTCTGGTGAGACTGAGAAAGCTAACAGGCCCAGTGGTCGCTACACTTGAGTGGTATCTGGATAAGAATGAGGGCAGCAAATCCATCCTTCGTAGGGTTCTTTCTATCCCTTGGTGTCTCAGCAATGTTACTTTTGAAAAATTCAATAGAAATCAGAAAAACCACATCAAGGGAATGTTTTCCATGTCCAAGTGGAAACACCGAGGGAGACAGAATGTTCTGAGGGTGTGAGAGAGTCAGCAACGGCGGGCTAGAAAGGGGCAAGCGGTGCGAGGAGACAGAGGTGAGAAACAGAGGAGGTGAGAGAGATGCAGAGGAGGGATGGAGAAAGGGGGCCAGGCAGCGGTGGCAGAGACACCACAGAGCCACGGGAAGAGGGGCTCGCTTGTGTCTGGCAGTTCCTCTCCCTCCTGGATATGTCAGCTTCCTACGCAGATTCGCCTTGAGAGCAAGGACGCATGGAGCTGTGTTCAAGAAACCCACGTGTCCAAACAGTGGAGACTAACTAGTGACCCAACAGAATGAGACTGACGAGTTCCCTTAGCTTAAGGGGGAGGATTTGGCTGGAAGTCAGAGGTGCTCTGTCTCTCAATCCGAGCTGTAGCACTGGCTTTCCAGGGGGAGTTAGGGGATGTGCCCCCAGGGTTCCTCAGGCGTCCCACTGAACTAGAGATTCCACTGGCAATTTGTGGGGTGGGTCACATTTTGTTACTTCACGTTTTGTTACTGTCCTGCAATCCACAGGTCAGCCAGATCTCCTGCAAAATGCAAATTGTAACCCCTCAGGAGAAACACTGGAAAAAAGCAGAGGTGGATTCGGAGTGAGGGTAGAGAAGGGAAACCGAGGCAGGGGAGTTGTAGGAGCGAGAAGAGATGGGGAATAGGTGCTGTGAAATGTCACTGCATTTCCATGAACGCCTTGCTGGGCAGTCGCCCTGCTGAAAATGAGCCCACGGTCATCCCTGCTATGGAAAGGAGGACTGTAGGTAAGGGGAGCAGAGGAAAGAGGGCAGAAGATGGGAAGTGGAGAAACAGGTGCAGGAAACACCAGTGAGGGCCACGCACATCACCGTCTCCTTCAGGCACAGAAGAACTTTATATTAGAGTATTTCCTAGTCAACCCCATTGGCTTCCTTTCTCCACCTTCCCTCTGTCTGGGTTCTTGGAGAGGCAGATACTAAGACTGTTTTTTGTTTTGTTTTGTTTTGTTTTGTTTTGTTTTGCTTTGTTTTGTTTTTTAATGTACTTGAGATTTGTTTTTATTCTGGGATGGTGAGGCCAACAGATGACTGCCACTAAAAAGACAGCTTTTTACTCACAGATCCACCATGCCACATGGGGCCACATGGGGAATCACCAGGTCAGTCGGGTGGTAGAGGGAAAAGAAAGGACTGATGGCAAGAGTCTTTATTTTGGTGGGATGAAATGGGCAAGATCAAGAGAGCAGGGTTACGATTGGGTGGTTTGAATAATTTCATCAGGCTTCGGAGGATCTGGGTGGTATCCAGTTGTCTGATATTTGGCCTTGGGGCGATTTAGGACAGGAAGATGATGTCGCAGACTTTAGGATCCTGATAAAAGGAGACAAGTAAAAGTATGGACCCAGGATTGATTGGTTTGCATACCAAAGTTGGGCAGACTGTCTCTAGGAATTAGCTAATGCTGAGAGGAGCAGTCTTTTCCTGAGTCTTCAAAGCCCCAAGAAGCCCAAGCATCATAAAACTCAGGAAGTGAAAACAAACATGATTGATACAGAGACTAGGGTGGTAACAGAACAATGCTCATTTTTCATTCTGGCCCCCAGAAGTGGATGGGGGGGTGCATTCTGGTTGCACCTGCTGTCTGGTTTCAGCTTGATTAGCCAAGTTCATTTGTATGGACTTGCCAGTCTCAGCTGCTATATGAATATCACTGGTGACATTTAAACCTTGGGACACTTACTTTAGTTTTCCCACACTTGATTCATTCAACAGAGATTTCTTGCACAGCCATGCACGCAGTAGGCCCTGTAGGATAAGTCATAGATTGATTGAATCAATGGCTCTGACTGATGGTCTCCCTAAATGTAGGATCTTTATAAAATGACTTTCCAGCTCCTCTCATTGAGAGATAAAATCTATCACCCTGGTTAGCCTTAGGCTTTGCCATGGCCAAAAAGAATGCAGCAGAAGTTGTGTTCTAGTTCTGAAGCTGGGTTCCTTCTGTGATTCTGCTTTCTCTCTGAGAACTTCACTTCCACCAAGAGAACTATCTGAGCTAGCCTGCCAGAGGACATCCTAGCCAGCCAGTCTCTGTCTGCGGGGCCACTGACAGCAGGTGCATAAGTAAATAAACCCAGCCACTAGCAGAACCATCCAACCAACCTTGGATTCATGAACAAAATGCATGTCTGATGTTGTGTACCAGTGAGGGTTTTGAGGTGTTTGATATGTGGCATATAGATAACTGATACAAAATATGTAGGTAGAGGACAAACAGTAGTGGAGACAGTAGTGGAGACAGATAGCTCAGATCAGAGCAGAAATCTTGGGCTCTATGGTATTGTATGGAAGAGGTTTCCAACCCAGAAGCACTGGTCGAGAGAGATTCTAGAGGATTTGATGTCTGAGACTGGAATGAAAGAGAAGATAACCAGTGACAGGAGGTGGGTAAATTGCAGGTGGAGGAACAGGTACATAAGTTCACGGGTGAGAGAAAGAATGTTGATTAGCTACATGACATGACCTTCAGGACAGCTGGTGTTTACTCGTGTGTGTGTGTTTGTGTGTGTGTGTGTTTGCACATGTGTGCACAGACAGAAGAGGGACAAGCATGGAAGCAAGGATCTGTCAGGTCATCTTGGAACTGGTGTCATGCTAAAGACTTTGAACTTCATTCAGAAGCCAGTGGGAATCCCCTGAAGGGAGTGACAGGATTCGGTTGACATTTTGAACTGCATTTCTGGCAAAGCCTTAATAGGAAGTGGCCCTGCCAGGATCTGTGAGACTGATGAGGAGGTTATGGCTTTAACTGGAGGAAACAATGCTGAAAACCTGATATAAAGTGATGCCTTGGAGATGGATAAACGAGGATAAAATTACGTACAAAATATGTGAAACTTGCAAAGCATGTAAAATAATGTGCAAAATTTTTTAAAAGACAAATTAAGAAGTGTCATTAATGGCCAAAACGAATATTGCCAACCACTCTGACTCTTCTTCTCTGTAGCAGGTTGGATCTCTGGGCCAGGCATATTTTGGTTAATGGTAGAGCTAGCACTTAACTGCGTGACTGAGATCTCTCTGGCTGGCCTCTCCTGGATGTTATCTGTGTCACTAAGTAGTGCCTGTCACATTGCTTTGGCAGTTCTCTGGCTTTATGCTCCACGGAGTTGCTGAGACACATGTCTACCTCAAGTCGTCAGATCATCGTGAAACTTGCAAGCATGGTTGGAAGGGTGCTTCTGTCACCAAGGGATGGCAGAATGGCTTTCAAGGTGAAGGTTTTTAAGACATAGCCCTTGACTGCTCTGGGGAGTTGCCACTGATGCCCAAGCAGAAGCTGCCTTCAGTCCAGGAGGCAGGATTCTAAACTGCACTTGCTCTGTGCAAATCGGTCATACTGTCGATATCCCAGGAGGGGCCCCATGAGGCGCAGCCAACTGCAACGGGGTGGGCTGGGTGGAGGCTCCAAGCCAAATGCATTCAAGTGCACTGATCTGTTGCAAATTTCTGCAGAGTCCAGCAGGGGCTCTGTTCCAGTACAATACCGAACAGAGGTAAGCAAGTGGTGGTCTAGCATGGAGGAAATGGTACCTGGCAGGGTTGGGTTTGACCCTGGGAGAAGGCTGTGTCCAGATCCTGGTTCTAGTTCCTAGAGATGGTAAGAGGGGTGGGCAAGCAAAATCTCAGGTCTTAGACCGGGAGACACATACAGAATAAGATATGCCAAAGGTGGGAAGCTGTGCATAGGGTAGAGTGTGAAGATTCACTAGGGACCCTAGGGCCGGGTCACCAGAATTGTTGTTAGACCTGCTTCAGTCCCCCTGACTTCTGCTGGAACTGCATTTATAGGTGAGTGGTTTGTCCCACAAGAGTAGCACGGACATGAAAATAATTGCTAAGTACCCCTTCCTGACCACCTATTTCCCTCCTTTTATATCAGAACTCTAGCTTTGAGTATAGCACCTGGTGAGACTACATAATAAATCCAACCTGTCCAGACCACCTTGCAGCTGGGTGTGGCCATGTACCTAAATTCTGGTCATCAAAATGTAAGAGAATGAAATGGGCATTCTCTCAGAAGTGCTCTTTTAGAAGACTGAGCATGTTATTTTTGGTCACTTTCTCCTTCCTGCAGACTAGAAGGTGGACGTGATGGCTGGAGTGCAAGCAGCCGTTCCGGGCTAGGAAGTGCCATGTAAAAGTGAGATCCTCGTGGCCTCCACTCTTTATATATATATATATATATATATATATATATATATATATATATATACATATGTGTGTGCTCTATATATATATATATATATATATATATATATATATATATATATATTTAATGAGTGGGAGTAATAAATGTGTGTCTTGTGTGAATACATGTGAATACATTATATCTCAGCAAACCCAGTCCTTCCTGAATCGCTAAGTATCTGATTCCTTTTTGACTTCCAGACTAAGGAAATATTTCCTTTTCAATGATCCATTCAGATCAGTGAAGTGTTTATATGGGGCTGGGGAATGGCAGTAGGAGCTGTTACATAGATGCATTCTTTATTATCCTGTCCTATTTCAGCACTAACTTTTTCTGGAGATGGTTTTAGAAGTTAAAAGAATTGTCCTATTTTAAACCCCGTTTTCCAAATTCAGTTCTCCAATTGCAACTTTAATGTTTAACACAAAAACTGTTTGGAGAAACTAAACTAATACAGTTGGCATGCATTAACCAAGATGCACACACTCCTTAATGACAGAAAAGAGGCACTCACTCCAACTGCAATGTCCAACAGTTCCCCAGAAGATTCAAATAAAATATCACAGGATCTAAGAATGGAGGTTTTATTTTTTTTTCAGCCCAACAAAGACCAGAAATTCATTTTAACCCCTGTCAAATATAAATCTGAAAGAAGTTACAGAAGCTCCTCCATATGCCCAGGCACCCCACTATTGAGAGCTAAATGCTAGCCACAGTCTGGTCATGTTTTCTCTAGTTTCACGTGGAGATGAAGGAAGATGGGGGCAGATGCTGTGTTTGGGATGATGGATGGGTTCATGTGTGTTTCCTTCTCCATCCTGAGACATGGGATCTTCTGGTATGGTTTGCATGTCTTGTGACCCAGAGATACCCCAGAGTGAACTGTGATCTGGCTCAGATCCCAGGGAGTCGGTAAGTGTCCACTTGATTATCTGGAGACAGGATAATGGGGTGCATCGTAGAATTGTTTAGAGGGTGACATGATATAATCAAGTGAAAAACATGTATTCATGGCCTTTCTTCCCTTTCTTGTCTAGTAAATGTACTGTAGACTGAAGTCCATTCTGAGGGAAAACAATTGTTTTTTTTTTTTTTTTAATGTCTCAATAGTTATTTATTTGAGCATAACCCCAGCTAAGGGAGAGGGTGCGAGGGCACAAGCTAGTTCTTTTAAGGCTGGGTTCAGGTACAGAGCCTTATCCACTCAGTCTGAATCTCTGAATTGTAAATTTGGGTTGTCCACCTCTACATAATGACAGCACCCTCCCTCCCCACCTCTGAATAATGACAGTGTCCCCCACCTCTGCATACTGAGTGTCCCCCTCTTCCCCACATCTGCATAATGACAGTACCCCCTCTTCTCTATCTCTGCATAATGACAGCACCCCCTCTTCTCCACCTCTGCATGACAGCATCCCCTCTTCCCCACCTCTGCATAAGGACAGCACCCCCTCTTTGCCACCTCTGCATAATGACAGCATGCCCTCTTCTCCATCTCTGCATGACAGAACCCCCTCTTCCCCACCTCTGTATAATGACAGCACCCCCTCTTCGCCACTTCTGCATAATGACAGCACCCCCTCTTCTGCACCTCCACATAATGACAGCACCCCTCTTCTCCACCTCTGCATAATGATGGCACCCCCTCTTTTCCACCTCTGCATAATGACAGTGCCCCCTCTTCCTCACCTCTGCATAATGGCCCTCCCACCCCCGTAAGACTGTTCCTTGTGCCTAAAGCCTGGCCTGGCTTGGAGCTCCCGTGGATCTCTGGCTTTCTTATTTCCAAGGTGTTTATCTTGGTGCTCACTGTGCTAGCAAGCGAATATTTGGCAGATGTGAGCCCACTCACATCATCTGGAAATAGTCTGAGCAGACTGTGCATTCGCACCCTCTCTGGGGTGGCTCCGCTTCTCGGTTTTCAGCGTGGCTTTCCAGTTCTGCTGTATGAGAGCTCCGGCTCCCTTTAGAGCCATCTTATTGAATTTGCTTCCATGCATATAGCAGGATCATGGAAGAATTTAATTGCCTAGATTGTACCAAAAAGTCATCTTCCTGAAGGCTACTAATCTAAAAGATGTTAGCATGTCATTTACCCTAAATCTTCATGGTTCATATTGATATTGGACCAAGTAAAGTCTCAAAAAGCTGTCGTTTTATGCTTTCATGCCACCAGCCCTTCCAAAGGCCTATCTGCCCACTCTTTGGAAGGAAGGAAAACACAGGTGTTCACACATACACACAGGCACATAAAAATATTTGAGGTCTTCAGATACTCTTTGTGGGGAGTGGTGGTAAAGCCAACTGATTGGCAAAATCTTCCCTTTTCTTCCTTTTCAGAGTACTTGGCAGTTGAATATAAATGAAGCTTGTTGAAATGGAAAATGTTCTCCGTGCATAATTAGACTAAATGAAACATGAGTCTATTCTCAATGTGTTTCTTTTATTTTGGGAAACTTTAATTTCTAAAAAAAAAAAAAAAAGAAAGAAAGAAAGTAAAAACAGTAGAAAAGGAAGCCAGAAATATGGAAGAAACAAGCAGTATCTTAAAGAGAAATGTGAAATGACTGTATTTTGAAGATACAAGGACTAGTGTAGGTTTGCACATAACACATTTGAGCTTTCTGTCATAGAGAGACAGTAATTTCATTGCACTCAAGGCTGCATGTTATAAAAATCTTACACAAACTCCAGAATTCTGAGTATATTCCCACCGTCTTTCCTAACTTCTGTGAAAACATCCACTTCTTTTAACGAGTATGTCCCTGAAAAATGAATAATCCCAGACCTCAGGTGTTATCAGACTGATGGCTATTGTAAACATTTCTTTAAAAATTCCCTGAGCATAATAAGGCATGTGAAGCCATTTTCAATGACCTGAAAGATTCTAAAATCAAACTTTAGATAAGAATAAAAACATGGGGCTAAAAACATGTATAAATTAGTGAGCACATGGGCAATAAATGTCCCCATAGGAAACTATTTCTTTAATCATTTGCTTTTGTATTTTCTCACTTGTCTGATATCTCACATACTTATATATTATGTAAATATAAATATGTAGCCCTGAAATGATTTCTAGTACCCTGTTTGAGGAAGAAAAACAATTTATTCTAGAAGAAGTATAATACATTCTGGTTTATTGAATCTTCTTTTGGAGAATGCACTGTTTTTTTTTTTTAAATATTTTTGTGAATCGTTTACGTTTTAGAATAAGTGCAGTAATAGCCTATCACATATACAATTCCACATGAATGAATGAACACAGTTAACGAACTTAGGAGTACTCACCATGTATTGGAACATCAGGTTCTCGGCTTTAGCCCAAATGAGTTTGGGGGTGGGGCATTCTTTGTCATCGGGCCCACCCCATGCAATTTAGGATTTTGAGCAATGTGGATGACCTTTACCGCCTAGATGCCATAACACCAGCAACCCCAGCGTGACTACCAAAACTATCTCCACGTGTGGCCAGATATCCCTTAGTTACAAAATTGCATCTGATTAATAACCACTAGGGTTATTTTCTCTGGAATCATCCACATGGTTAATGACTTGTTGATTGTATGTTTGGTCATGGGAAATGCTCTTTCCCATCTTTACGTAGCTAAGTATGCTGGCATGACTTGACCAGGTACCAGGCCCATGGACTTCACCAATCTGTGGCTCAGGTTTTCAGCGGTATAGACATCCCACTTGTTCTTAACAGAACTGAAGAGCATTAATAATTATCCCTCTACTTAGTTGTCCATTTTCTTCACAAAGATACCGAAGTCGCTTTTCACAAGCTGTGCATTGTTGTAGGTTCTGGAGATACGTCAGTAAACAAACAGGCCAAAGTCCTTGCTTTCATGGGCTTTATATTCCAGAGACTACGCAGTAGGGGTAGAGATGGCAGAGAAAGAACACATAAGTGAATTATATCATACAGGAGAATATGCTGAGTGATGTAGAAAAAGAAAAGGAGATGAGGTAAGGATTTGGAAATTCAGGAAGAGGCTGTTGTAAATTACATGGGGTCATCCAGGTAGACTTCATGGAACAGGTGGACATTTGGGCACAGACTTTAAGGAGTTGAAGGCATGAGTGTTGTCCTGCCCATGGACCTGAGGTAGGGGCACAACTGGTGTTCAGGGTCGGTGAGCAGGCCAGCCCGGCTGGACAGGCACATACAACAGCAACATCGCGGGAAGTTAAGTTGGGGGCTAGCCAGGGGTCTGGCCATACGGACCCTTGGGAGTCACCATGAGGACGTTGGCTTTTTCTGTAAGAGGAGTGAGGACCCATGGGACAGCTAGAGCAGGGACATGACATGAGTTTGCTTATGGTTTAATAGGCTTCCCCTTGCTGTTAAATAGAGCATCAGCTGTAGGACAACAGGGGTGGGAGCTAGCTGTCCATCCAGGACCCTATGACAGTGATTTAGAGTCACAGACATAGAGGCTAGGCCTGGGTAGAAGCCAAAGAGGCGGCAGGGTGTGTGAGAAAGAAAGTGGCCTGATAGACAGCAGGGCCACTGAGGCCACTGAGGCCTAGCTCTTTCTCAGGGCCCAGAACCCAGCTTAGTAAATAGGTTTCATGTGCCCGTGGAAAACTAGAATTCTGCCTCCTCTCATGCAAGTATTTTTGTGTTCGATGTGATTTAGAAGTGCTGGTCACCTTCCAGGAAGCAGGAAAGGGAAGAACAGGCTTTGAAATCAATGGCACTTCAACAGTGTGCCTGACCTGTCCCCTTCACTTCCCCCTCCCATCCATCTCTTCATGCCTTCCTTCTTTCCTTCCTTCCTTCCTTCCTTCCTTCCTTCCTTCTTTCCCTCATTCATTCTCTCATTCAACAAGCACGTACTGACCTTCTTTGGCTGTAACCTAAGAATCCCAGCAGAACCATCAGGAGAGCCATCCAGGGGCCCAAAGGAATGGAACTCTCCAGGGTCTTGAGTAAAGGTCCTGAATCTTCTCCTCCCACCCACTCTGCTTCCTACTGATGGATGCGCATTCCACATCTTAACATAAAGCTAGGGTCTGCCTGCTCCCTGCAGAGGTGGATGCACCGAGCTGCAGAGGTGACAGCTTCTGTCTGGAGTCACAAGGCCCATTAGTGTCTTCAGCAGAAGCCCAGCTTCTGGTGAGGGCGCCTCTACCGAGAACTTGGCCATCAAAACTCCAGCCATGAGTTGCTTGGCCTATGGAATCCCAACATCATCTTTATGTGCAATCATTCTAATTGGAAAATAAGCAGAATTGTAAAGGCTATGTTAAAAAATAGCATTTGTTATTAACATCAGCTTGTTATTTTTCATATTCACCATATTTAAAAAATATTTGCTGTAGGGGAGGAGTCAAGATGGCGGAGATGTAGCAGGCTGAGACTACTTCAGGTAGCAGGAGATCAGCTAGATAGCTTATCTAAAGATCGCAAACACCTACAAATCCAATGGGAGATTGAAGGGAAGAAGAACGGCAATTCTAGAAACAGAAAATCAACCACTTTCAGAAAGGTAGGACTGGCGGAGAAGTGAATCCAAAGCGACGGGAAAATAGACCGCGGGGGGAGGGGCCGGCTCCCGACAAGCGGCAGAGCAACAGAGCACAAAATCAGGACTTTTAAAAGTCTGTTCCGCTGAGGGACATCACTCCAGAGGCTTAACCTGGTTGAAGATCAACAAGGAAATAAAGGCCTTAAATGACACACTGGACCAGATGGACATCACAGATATATTCAGAACATTTCATCCCAAAGCAACAGAATACACATTCTTCTCTAGTGCACATGGAACATTCTCCAGAATAGATCACATCCTGGGTCACAAATCAGGTCTCAACCGGTATCAAAAGATTGGGATCATTCCCTGCATATTTTCAGACCACAATGCTCTGAAGCTAGAACTCAATCACAAGAGGAAATTTGGAAAGAACCCAAATACATGGAGACTAAGCAGCATCCTTCTAAAGAATGAATGGGTCAACCAGGAAATTAAAGAAGAATTGAAAAAATTCATGGAAACAAATGATAATGAAAACACAATGGTTCAAAATCTGTGGGACACAACAAAGGCAGTCCTGAGAGGAAAATATATAGCGGTACAAGCCTTTCTCAAGAAACAAGAAAGGTCTCAGGTACACAACCTAATCCTACACCTAAAGGAGCTGGAGAAAGAACAAGAAAAAAACGCTAAACCCAGCAGAAGAAGAGAAATCATAAAGATCAGAGCAGAAATCAATGAAATAGAAACCAAAAAAAACAATAGAACAAACCAATGAAACTAGGAGCCGGTTCTTTGAAAGAATTAATAAGATTGATAAACCCCTAGCCAGACTTATCAAAAAGAAAAGAGAAAGGACCCAAATAAATAAAATCATGAATGAAAGAGGAGAGATCACAAGTAACACCAAAGAAATACAGACAATTATAAGAACATACTATGAGCAACTCTACGCCAACAAATTTGACAATCTGGAAGAAATGGATGCACTCCTAGAGACATTTAAACTACCACAACTGAACCAGGAAGAAATAGAAAACCTGAACAGACACATAACCAGTAAGGAGATTGAAACAGTCATCAAAAATCTCCAAACAAACAAAAGCCCAGGGCCAGACGGCTTCCCGGGGGAATTCTACCAAACATTTAAAGAAGAACTAATTCCTATTCTCCTGAAACTGTTCCAAAAAATAGAAATGGAAGGAAAACTTCCAAACTAATTTTATGAGGCCAGCATCACCTTGATCCCCAAACCAGAGAAGGATGCCATCAAAAAAGAGAACTACAGACCAATATCCTTGATGAACACAGATGCGAAAATTCTCACCAAAATACTAGCCAATAGGATTCAACAGTCCATTAAAAGGATTATTCACCACGACCAAGTGGGATTTATTCCAGGGCTGCAAGGTTGGTTCAACATCTGCAAATCAATCAGTGTGATACAACACATTAATAAAAGAAAGAACAAGAACCATATGATACTCTCAATAGATGCTGAAAAAACATTTGACAAAGTACAGCATCCCTTCCTGATCAAAACTCTTCAAAGTGTAGGGATAGAGGGCACATACCTCAATATTATCAAAGCCATCTATGAAAAACCCACCGCAAATATCATTCTCAATGGAGAAAAACTGAAAGCTTTTCCACTAAGGTCAGGAACGCGGCAGGGATGTCCGTTATCACCACTGCTATTCAACATAGTACTAGAAGTCCTAGCCTCAGCAATCAGACAACAAAAGGAAATTAAAGGCATCCAAATCAGCAAAGAAGTCAAACTATCACTCTTCGCAGATGATATGATACATTATGTGGAAAACCCAAAAGACTCCACTCCAAAACTGCTAGAACTTGTACAGGAATTCAGTAAAGTGTCAGGATATAAAATCAATGCACAGAAATCAGTTGCATTTCTCTACACCAACAACAAGACAGAAGAAAGAGAAATTAAGGAGTCAATCCCATTTACAATTGCACCCCAAACTATAAGATACCTAGGAATAAACCTAACCAAAGAGACTAAGAATCTATACACAGAAAACTATGAAGTACTCATGAAAGAAATTGAGGAAGACACAAAGAAATGGAAAAATGTTCCATGCTCCTGGATTGGAAGAATAAATATTGTGAAAATGTCTATGCTACCTAAAACAATCTACACATTTAATGCAATTCCTATCAAAGTACCATCCATTTTTTTCAAAGAAATGGAACAAGTAATCCTAAAATTTATATGGAACCAGAAAAGACCGCGAATAGCCAAAGGAATATTGAAAAAGAAAGCCAAAGTTGGTGGCATCACAATTCCGGACTTCAAGCTCTATTACAAAGCTGTCATCATCAAGACAGCATGGTACTGGCACAAAAACAGACACATAGATCAATGGAACAGAATAGAGAGCCCAGAAATAGACCCTCAACTCTATGGTCAACTAATCTTTGACAAAGCAGGAAAGAATGTCCAATGGAAAAAAGACAGCCTCTTCAATAAATGGTGTTGGGAAGATTGGACAGCCACATGCGGAAAAATGAAATTGGACCGTTTCCTTACACCACACACGAAAATAGACTCAAAATGGATGAAGGACCTCAATGTGAGAAAGGAATCCATCAAAATCCTTGAGGAGAACACAGGTAGCAACCTCTTCGACCTCAGCTGCAGCAACATCTTCCTAGGAACATCACCAAAGGCAAGGGAAGCAAGGGCAAAAATGAACTATTGGGATTTTATCAAGATCAAAAGCTTTTGCACAGCAAAGGAAACAGTTCACAAAACCAAAAGACAACTGACAGAATGGGAGAAGATATTTGCTAATGACATATCAGATAAAGGGCTTGTGTCCAAAATCTAAAAAGAACTTAGCAAACTTAACACCCAAAGAACAAATAATCCAATCAAGAAATGGGCAGAAGACATGAACAGACATTTCTGCAAAGAAGACATCCAGATGGCCAACAGACACATGAAAAAGTGTTCCATATCACTCGGCATCAGGGAAATACAAATCAAAACCACAATGAGATACCACCTCACACCAGTCAGAATGGCTAAAATTAACAAGTCAGGAAATGACAGATGCTGGAGAGGATGCAGAGAAAGGGGAACCCTCCTACACTGTTGGTGGGAATGCAAGCTGGTGCAACCACTCTGGAAAACAGCATGGAGGTTCCTCAAAATGTTGAAAATAGAACTACCCTATGACCCAGCAATTGCACTGCTGGGTATTTACCCTAAGGATACAAACGTAGTGATCCGAAGGGGCACGTGCACCCGAATGTTTATAGCAGCAATGTCTACAACAGCCAAACTATGGAAAGAACCCAGATGTCCATCAACAGATGAATGGATAAAGAAGAGGTGGTATATATACACAATGGAATACTAAGCAGCCATCAAAAGAAATGAAGTCTTGCCATTTGCGACGACTTGGATTGAACTAGAGGGTATCATGCTTAGCAAAATAAGTCAATTGGAGAAAGACAACTATCATATGATCTCCCTGATATGAGGGAGAAGAGATGCAACAAGGGGGGTTAAGGGGGTAGGAGAAGAGTAAATGAAACAAGATGGGATTGGGAGGGAGACAAACCATAAGTGACTCTTAATCTCACAAAACAAACTGAGGGTTGATGGGGGGAGTGGGGTTGGGAGAGGGGGTTTGGGGTTATGGACATTGGGGAGCTATGTGCTATGGTGAGTGCTGTGAAGTGTGTAAACCTGACAATTCACAAACCTGTACCCCTGGGGATAAAAATATATTATATGTTTATAAAAAATAAAAAAAAAATGAAAAAAACATTTATGTAACTAATGCACCCAATGAGAATCAACTGAAATATTGGAAAGTATGGCTGAAAATAAGAACTCGTTTTTTGTTTTGTTTTGTTTTGTTTTTCCTTTTCATGTATCTGTAGCCAGTGTTGATTTATGGTCTCTTGATCCCACTTCTCTGTGTGATAAGTGGGACTTAGAGAAACCAATGCTCAGTTGTTGTTGTTGTTGTTTACCCCTAATCTATAGTAGTTTTATTTCCTAGTGTGAGAAAATAGCACTCTTGCTTTATTATAACTCAGAGGGAAAAAAGGCACAAGTTGGAGGATCCTGCAGCAACTGCAGTGGGAATGTCTGTTTTTATTGATGTGTTTTCATCCTGGTCTTAGTCTTTCCACAACCAGTCACACACTCGATGTGTCACACTCAGCATCGTTTAAGAGTCTTTTTTGTACCTTTTGAGGGCCGTTTCTATTAAGCACTGATTAAAAGGACACACAACTTGCTTTACCAAGGCTTTATCTCATGGGAAAGCTAAAAATACTTGAAGAATAAGACTGGCTCAGTCAGCAGGCAAAAGGCTTCATGGCCTTGGAATCTGAAATGTCTGGTTAAGGCCCCAGGAGCCTCAGATTCTTCATCTGTAGGGGTGAGGCAGTCACACTTGGTGTGCTGGTTGTTCTCTACTTTCTCCTTCGGACCCTTTTCCATCCTTCACCTTCTGCTTGATAATGCCCTCTAAGACCTGTGTCATCCTTGACCCTCTGCCTTAGGACTTTGGTTGGATTCAGCCAAAGGGAAGTAGGATCAGAAGACTGGAGATGGTGAGTGGTTATTCTCCCTCCTTCCCTACCCACTGGATAATGGCTCTAGTCTTCCACGGAGAGGCCAGCATTCTCTCTTAGCCATTTAGTTCAGGTTCTCATGACATCATGCATCTACTTTGTCTCTTAGATTTAGTGCCTGATTGTTTCACCCCCTTCTTTTGTCCCTTTAATCTTAATGGCCCCTTTGTAAGTTGTTCCTTCATTATGTCCCTTTAACCATTCATGTGAGTGTGCCCCCATTTCCTGCCCACACCATGGACCGACTACGTGGGGTGTAGGATTACAGTTAGGATTAAGTAAATGAAGGCATGTAAATTGTTTAGCACTTTACCAGGTTTACAGGACTTCCCTACACTTAGTAGGACCTTAGTAAGCATTAGTTCCTTTTCCATAATATAGAGTAGCCAATACAACAAAAAGATAGGACCACGCTTGAAATATTAACGTTTTAGGGTGAGATCTTTGGATTGGTCTTTTGATGTGCATAAAATATCATTCCAAGTTTAAGGGATGAAAGTGTTTCTTCATGCTGCTATACAAAACTGTTTGAAGAAACCATGAAAGAATACTCAAAATTAAGACAACAACAACAAAACACTTGTACTCTTTTCCCACCTGCTAACATTGGCTTTGGCATATCTAAGGGTAACTTGGTATTGTAATGAAAACAACACAAATTGGAAGACCTGTTTTCTGGTTCTTTCCTGAGACTTACTAGGACTTCATGAAATGATCTCAAAGTCCCCTTAGAGCTCTCACATGATATGAATTTGACAGAATTTTTTAAAGTTAATATAAATTCAGTATGGTCTGAATTAGTTGCAGGTGGAATGCTTCTTCTTGAGGCTGGCAGGATTTGAACTAGACAGTGAAGTATGGGTGCAATTTGCAAAAAAGCAGAGGATAGAGCCAAGTAGCAGCAAGAGAAGGATCTTAGCGGAATTTGATATTAAATTATGTTGACTTCACAAAACAAGTTGGAAACTATTCCCTCTTTTTTTGTTGTTGTTTTCTGGAAGAGTTTATGATTTGTGGTATATTTTCATTAAATGTTAATATTATCTAACAGTGATGCAAACCATTAAACCCTAGAAATTATTTTGTGGGAGAATTAAAAAGTGTGTGTTCACTACTTTAGTAAATATAAAATAATTAATATTTTCTATTTCTTCTTGTGTCACCTTAGATATATTTTATTTTTCTAGGAATTTGATTTCATCTAAATTTTACATTTTATTGGCATAAAACAATTTATCATATCTTCTTATGACTTGATTATTTGTGAGATGGGTAGCGATGACTCCTTCTTCCTCACTACTGGAAGTTTTTTGAAGCTTTGCTTTTTTTTTTTTTTCTTTAATTCATCTCTTCAGAGATTTATCAGTCTTATTAGCTTTCTTAAAGAAATAACCTTTTGTCTGTTTATTGTATGTTTGTTTGTTATCTCATTAATTTATTTTCATATCTAAAATTTTGTTCCTTCTGTTTTTATAAACTATTTTAATTATGATTTTTCCTAACTTTTTTGAGATACTTATTTATTTTCAGCATTTCTTCTTTAGTACTTGATTTAAAGTTGTAATTTCCATCTGAAAATGGTTTGGCTGCTTTATACTTGTGTAGTATATTCTATTTAAATTATTATTTAGCTCAGAATATTTTCTAATTTTGTTATAATTTATTTTTTCATCTATAGATTACTTAGAAGTATATTATTTTCCAAATACATGAAGTTAAAATGCTTTTCATTTTGTGGCTCATTTTTTACTTGTACTGAAGTCAGTTATGTACTTTACTATTTTTGACCCCTCAAATGTCTGAGATATTATTTACATACCTATAAATTATCAATATACATTTTCTGCATGTGCTTAAAAAGAGTGTGTGTTCTGCAATAAACCACTACAGACTTCCATAAATCTCAATGAGGTCAACTTTGTCAACCATGAAGTTCAAATTCTGTATAATTATGCAAAATCTTAGTGATTATTTTTTTGGTCTGCTTGCATTCTACAATACTGAGAGGTTACTGAGTGTTCATGTATCTGTCTTTTATATTTGTTAATTTTGGCTTCATATATTTGAGGATACATTATTAAGTGCATAAGAATTTGGAATTAATTTATCTTCTTATTAAATAAAACTTTCATCCTTGTGAAATACATGTGCTGAACTATTACACATTTTGCCTAAAAACTTTGTATTCTTTTTTTTTTAAGATTTTATTTATTTATTTGACAGAGAGGGATCACAAGTAGACAGAGAGGCAGGCAGAGAGAGAGAGAGAAGCAGGCTCCCTGCTGAGCAGAGAGCTGGATGAAGGAATCAATCCCAGGACCCTGAGATCATGACCTGAGCCAAAGGCAGCGGCTTAACCCACTGAGCCACCCAGGTGCCCCAAAACCTTATATTCTTATATCTATCTATACTCTTTTAGACAGTATATTTTTACTATCCTTTTATACTCAATGTTTTATCTATCTATCTATCATCTATCTATCTCCACATGGAATATTACTCAGGCATAAAAAATGAAATCTTGCCATTTGTGACAGTATGGATGAACCCAGAGGGTATTATGCTAAGTGCAATAGGTCAGACAGAAAAAGACAAATACCATATAATTTCACTTACATGTGGAATCTAAAAAACAAAACAAATGAGCAAAGAAGTAAAAGACAGAACCAGAATCCTAAATAAAGAGAAAAAACTGGTGGTTGCCAGAGAAGAGGTAGGGGGATGAAAGAAATAGTGAAGAGGATGAGGAGTTACAATCCTCCAGGTGTAAAATAAATAAGTCACAGAGATGAAGAGAATATAAGGAATAGTCAGGAAGGAATATAGTCAATAACACTCTATTATATGGTGACAGATGGTGACTATACTTTTCATGGTGAGCACATATCATATATAGAATTGTTGAATCACAGTGTTGTACCCCTGAAACTAATATAGCATTGTGTGTCAACTGTACTTGAATTTAAAAAAAAAATGGTCTGATAATTTTTTCTTTAATTACAGCATTTAATCTATTTAAATTAACATAATTACTGATAAATTGTATGTCAATTTTCCATGTTACTATTTGATTTTGTTTGTCCTGCTAATTCTGCATTTCTTTTTTCTTCTTTTTTGCTTATTCAAGCTTGAGTATTTTTAAGTCAATTTCTTCTATTAGTAGTAATAGTAGCTTAGCTGTTACTTAAGATAATAGGATCTTATCTTTGAATATATCCTTAAATTATCAAATCTAACACAATCGTGTACTCTTACCCTTTATTGAAAAAAATAAGTAATTTAGAAGTCTAATTTCATGTATATTGGTATGAGGCTTTATACTACACTTGTAGTGAATTTTAATTCTGTACCTATTCTAAATCCTCCACATATTATTATAGATAGGTAATATTCAATGATATCTATTAACAAGTTGACCTTTTTTTGAAGATTTTACTTATGTCTTTATTAATGTATAAGGCATAGCAGTTGTTACTACAGCTTAAAAAGAGCAACATCTTCTAGGATCTCTGATTTGTTATTCTTTTTATTATTTTCCTTATTTTTTAATATCTGAGCTTTTTACTTCAGACCTAAAGGATAATTGCAAGAAGAGTACAAATAATTTCCATATCTTCTTTATATAGATTCCTCAAGTACTTACATTTTACCACATTGGCTTTATTTTGCTCTCTCTGTCTCTCTCACCCTCCTACTCATCACACACACATATCACATTCAGAAATTTTTTAAGGGTCAGTTTATTATTGTTATTTGTTGCTCATTTATCTCTGAATATCTCACTGTGACTTTAAAGCAAAGACATTCTCTTACATAAAGGTAGTACAATTACCAAAAACCAGGGCATTGATGCAATTGATGCAATTGTATTTTCTACTCTATCAAAATTATTCAGACTTCACCAAGTAGCCTAGTAATGTGTTTTATAGCAGAAGAATGTTCTGGACCAGGTGTTCCACTTGGCCATCACGTCTCCTCATCTTAATCTCTTTTCATGTGGGTGAATTCTTTCATTTTCCTGTACATTTCATGATACTATCTTGAACAAAAGAAGACAGTTATTTGGAATATCTTCAGTTTAGTTTTGTTTCCTCATGATTAGATGCAGGCTTTGCCATTTAGGCAAAAATACCACAGAAGAGATGCTATACCAGTTACCCTACATCAGGAGACACAGGATGACGATATGCCTCCTTTCTAGGAATGGTAACCTGAATCCCTTCAGTAACCTGATGGTGTCTGAAATTTCCCTACTGTAATGTTACTATTGTCCCCTTGACAACTAGTCAGTACCTTGGATGAGGTAACTAGGACTATAAACATCTGGTTACCCCTCAGTATCAGACAGAGCATTGTCTTCTCCACAGAAATAGTAGAGGTCAGAAAGCAGTGGAATAATCTTTAGTGCTAAAAGAGATAGCTGCCAACCTAGAACTCTTTAGAGGGAAAATATCCCAGAAGAATGAAAGTGGCATGCAGTCATTTTGATTGATTGATTGATTGATTGATTGATTAAAGTGTATAGCTCACTGAAAAGTCATTTTTAGAACAAAAATGATCATGGAAAGGTAGTGTTCACTTAACTCTGGTCTCCATGTTCAGAGAGTCGCGAGCACCACCATTGCTTTGCGACACAACCATGCAAGGCCAAGTTCCATTGACATGCTTGCCAGCCTGATTTACAACCCTTTGGCTCACCCCCACGTTTGGAACCTGTATGTTGCCTAACTGCAGGAGGATGTCTCCGGTTTCTGGTGCCTTGGAATCCTTGACCCAATAGTCTGCTCATTCCTTGTTTTCCATCCCTGCCTTGTCTTGGCTTTCCCGGCAGTGGTGCCCACTTGCCCTGAGTCAGTAATCCACAGCTGTTATGTTGAGACATAATGATTTGTAATTTGAAATTTGATATTCAGATCTTTATAAGTAAGCAGAACATCTCAGAGCACTTTTTATCTCCAGACCCTGCTAATGAATGAACTGTTATATGCAGAACTTTGGTCGTCCAACTTCATTTCCAAAAAGCTGTCCCAATCTTTCTGTAATAAATGTGTTATTGCTGGAGGATCCAGATGGTTGCTGATTTAATTCAATTGCTAAGCAAGGGAGGAAAAAAAAGAAAAAGTCTAATCTACTCCTATCTGAAACAAAGAAATCTCAATTTAGGAAGCAGGTTTACTCTATTTAAAATATTGCAAACATTTTGACGGGTTGGATGAGTTCAGTTCATCTTAAAATCACCTAGGAGAAGCAGTTTTACAGGGCATATGGCTAATGTGGTGCATTAGAAGCCTCTCGGTTCCCCTTAGCAGTAATTTCCTACCTACTCACATGGTACTGGAGGACAACTTCCATGCGTGGTGGAGGCCATTAGTCTAGGCCTGGGGGCAGATGCAGAATACAGAGGTCACTTCATCTCTCCAGTCAAGGCAGAGACTGAGATTGATGGTTCCTACAATCCCTTCCCAATTCTAAAATGCTGTGGCTTTAATATTCTTACCACTCCATTAATAATGCATCAGTATCTCATTCATATAGTTAAATCAACATTGTTATGAATGTAGCAGTTTCCTTCCTCAAGTGAGGAAGAGAAGTTCAGTTACTTCACCACAGTCTTGATTATTACAATAACTTGCTCTCTCTTGGACACACACACATCAACGCTTTAGGAGCCAGAGGCATATGTGTCGGGAACAAAAAATGACAATCCTTAAGCCAAACTGTAGTATCATTTCAGTTCATTATTTGCCATGAAAACTCATTCCTCAGAATTCAGAGTTTGAGAGCTATTAAAAATTTCAAGTGAGGAATGACAGCATAAAATGCAGATTGATTTAGGTTTTCAAAATTGATTAGTAATTTGGGGCCATGAGAGCAATTTGTGTGGTGTTTTCACTCTACTAGTTGCTGAAATTGATTAGTGCTTTTTGAGGAAGCTATAGCAAATTGCTCCGCTAATCAAGGAACATTAAATCATGAAGCGACTTGATTACCAGTCAGCAGAGCTTCTACAAAACCGGTTTGGAGGCAGTGCACATCACAGCAGCAGGTAAGCGGACTATTTCCCATTATTTCCTTTCGATTTTGGGGTTTGGGGTAGTGGCTAGAAAGCATCCATGCTCTTCACCTTTAGGATTTCATAGTCTTCCAGAAAAAAGTAAGTTATGGTTTCAGAAGTTACAAGGATCTATACCACTTTGCATTGGAAAAACAAAAAACAATAAAAAACAAATAAAAAACCCTATATCTGCATTTTACCACTTTGGTATTAAATTGCTTTCATTGGGCAAATGATTTTAACTGTGTCCTTGTCTGCCTGGAGCAGGGATATAATTTATAGGTTATAGCCTGGAATGCTGAGGGTATAGCGTCCCCATGATATTGGAATGTGTTGGCCTGTCAAAAAAGCTCACAATCTTTTGCTGTCAGTGTCTGGACAAGATTTTTTGTTGGAAAGACTGCATTCTTTCTTCATGTCTATACCTTATCTTATATTTTATTGTCATGTCCTTAGGCTATTTGAAGATTTAGGGTAATACTACAAGAAAATATCCAATTTAAATCAGTTTCATAAAATGAAGCAATCTTAACAGTTTGAGATCTAGTTCTGTCAACAATTCAAAACAAGCTAATAAAAAAAAAAAAAAAACTAGCATGTTTAGGTTTGAGTTTGTCTTAGGCCCTTCATATTTTTCAGACCATGGGACAGGCAGCCTAAGAGTAAATCATTCATTAGATGTGAAGCTTCTCATGCCTCACTTCCCTTTCTTCCCTTGTATTTCTTGAGGAATTTGGATTCATTAGGAGAGGGGTGGAGATTAGAAATCTGTACTATCAGTGAACTCATCATACCCAACTGATTTGCCACTAACTTTGAGAACTCTCAAATTGGACTTAGTCCAATTTCCTCATTGAACGGATGTAAAAAGCTAAACTTGATAGTAGTAGATCATTACAGAAAACCTGAGATACAGAGGGAATAATCCCAGAAGACCCCATAGAGAAAGTCACATTTAGAGGTAAGCCTTGGAAGTTGAATCAAATTAAGATGCCAGAAAGAGATTCGAGCTGCCACCAGAAGTTGGCGACAGTGGGACACTGTTATGACCTAATGTTGGAGGGAGCTAAGGCAAAGATGGTGTCACCAGAGCCTAGGAGTTGGCATCACCCAGTAGAATCCTAAACCATGATGGGTCTCTCGTACCTTTCCTTGGCCAAACCTAACTGGACACTGGCTGACCAATGAGCACAGAAATTGCTATTGGAAAATATTCATTAAAAGTATGAGTCAGCCTTTTTTTTTTTTTTTTTTTTTTTTGATATGAGCAAAACAGAGATAAGGAGAGAGATGTTTCTAAGCAAAATCAGGCTAAAAATTTGAACCCAGTATGTCTCTATGGGTTTCAACAGTACTTCCTGTCACCTGGGCCTCACAGATTTTACACAGTGAGGTTTTTGCTATGAAAGATGCCTTCTGTTAATTGATTTCTTTCTTTCCAGTGAAAGTGAAATGAAAAAGAAGGAAGTGATGATGACAATAACTGTGGTCAATTATTGAGTCCATTGATACCTTCAGGTATGATTGTCACCCTTTTTTTTTTTTTAAGATTTTATTTATTTATTTGTCAGAAAAAGGGAGAGAGAACACAAGCAAGGGGAGTGGCAGGCAGAGGGAGAGGCAGGCTTCCCATTGAGAAAGGAGACAGACGTGGGACTGGATCCAAGGACCCTAGGAACATGACCTTAGCCAAAGGCAGACACTTAACCAATGGAGCCACTCAGGCATCCCTGATTGTCACCTCTTCATTTGCCAGTAACTTCTTTGCTCATTGACTTGAGTATAGGAAATATCCCCCTAATTTTAGCATCTTTGGTTTGAAAAATATAGTTTTAGTTATTTATATATCTCTTAGTTTTATATACTTAATATAATCCTTAATTTCCACAGTTACTTTGTAGAAATATAAGACTTTGTGTCCAGAAAATATTAATAAATTTTTATTGTTACAAATGGTGAGGAAGTCTGGTTGGAATTTGACTTGGACTATGATGATGGCCATAGTCGTAAAGCACATTTGCCATGTGAGCTGTAGATTATCCAGTCCTGGTGTCCTCCATTTCACACTCTAGAATAGAGTTGAAATCTCTTCTTTAAGGGATCATGCTCTCTGACTGTCCAACAATGCAATTTGTTCTTCAGCGCTGTCCCATGAGGCACTGGGAAACATTATGCAATTGAATTTTACTGAATTTACATTGAATTTTACTGAGCCCCATTCTTGTTTTCCTCTCCTTTATGGCTACTATACAATGACCCTTAATAATCAGAATGTGACAATTTATTTTAATCAGTTCACTCTTCCAGGAGGAATATACCTCCTGGCCAAAATGGGAATGTGACAGGTAAGGCTTTTTTTTCTTTTCTGAAATTTCACCCAGTGTGTAGTCTTACTTCATGGCTAATCTGGCTATAATCCACGTCAGACCTGAGCTTTAGTTTCAGGCCACCTCTCTTTGTCCGCTTGGGAATTCCGTCATAAACTCCCACGGCCAACCACAAGTAGGTCAAGGCTTCACCAGCAGCAGCTTCTTGCCTTTGTTCTGATGAGTTGAACAAACTTACAGCTTTTCTGAAAAAAGACACCTCCAACTTCAACTGACTCAATCCTAATAAGTAAGATAGATTAGAAGTTGATTATTTGCATATAAAAGAACTCTTTGCTTAATAAAGCAGTTCCCTTGAGCATTCTTTAGTTCTTTTAAATGTTGAAAGTTTACCCTGTAAGTACTCTTCTAGACTATGGGAATGCAGTGATGAACTAAATTGACAAAGCCTATATTTTCTTAAAGTTTATATTCTAGTGGAGAAAACCACACTGATCAAACAAACACATAAGTATTGGGTTTTCAAGTCATGATAAGTGCTTGGAGGAAAAGTAAAGCAGGGTAAAGGACTATAAAATGACAGGTTATGGGGAGCTGTAATAGCACGAATGGGAATGTCTCTCTAAGGTTGTGACCTTTGAGCAGAGGAATGAATGGAGTCAGGTAGCAGCAGTCAGGTGAAGAAACAGAGCAACAGACAAGGTAGGAGAAGGCGAGTGCTGTGCCCACACCCAGATCTATAGCGCACTAAAGAGTGCAGGGACGACTGGACCACATCTTAGAAGGCACCGCCCAACAAAGATCAATAAGGGATGAAATCAGTCAGTCACTGGGAAAAAAATCAAATAAAATAGACTTTAATAGATTAGAAAACAAAAATTGAAAACCAAAAGGTCAGGGCGCCTGGGTGCTCAGTCAGTTAAACGTCTACCTTCGGCTCAGGTCATGATCCCCGGGTCCTGGGATCCAGCCCCATATTAGGCTCCCTGCTGTCTCTCCCTCTGTGATCTCTCTCACTTTTGCTGTCTCTTAAATAAACAAATAAAATCTTAAAAAAAAAGAAAAGAAAAGAAAAAGAAAACCAAAAGGCCTTAAGGACTCTAGTTGTCTACTTATACATGGGACATGTAAGGTTGGTGGTGCAAAATAATTTGTCAGTAAATATTTACTGAATATTCAATATAGAAGTTTTATTCTTGGGAATAAAAGTTGTCGTTCAAGGTCATACTGCACAAGTGACCACTATGTGCTGGTGGTAGACAAAGTTGATGCATTTTTTTTTGCCTATATATATATATATATATATATACATATATATATATATATATAGGGGCGCCTGGGTGGCTCAGTGGGTTAAAGCCTCTGCCTTCAGCTCAGGTCATGATCTCAGGGTCCTGGGATTGAGTCCCACATCGGGTCTCTGCTCGGCGGGGTCCTGCTTCCCCCACCCCTGGTGTATTTGTGATCTCTATCAAATAAACAAATAAAATCTTTAAAAAAAATAAAATAATATATATATATTATGTATATTTTATATATATATATATATATATATATATATATATATAATAGAACTTCTCCCTCTATATAATTTTTTCATTCATTCATTCATTCATTTGGTGGAAGTTCATAGTTTATAGGTGAGAAGGTCCTGAACAGGAGGCTGGATTTTAAGGGACATCCTTGAGGTGATTGTCATTAGAAAAACAGAAAAAATACAAACCAAACAACCACATAACAATGTGGTAGGTCCGTATCCTGTTGCCCTGTGAAGCAACTGCAGACTAACAACAGAGACTGCCTTTGGTTTTACTTTTAAAGGGAGAAGCAGTCTGTCCAATAAAAGAGCCAGTGGGAAGCTCTCCTGCTGGGGACCCTAGCCCCTGGTCTTTAGCTCATGAGCTAATCCACTGAAATGATGAAATGAGCTGCTGTTTTGATTATGCTGGTTGCACTTTTGAGCATAATTTCCAAGAGAAAGAATATCACCAGTGGTTTCTCAGGACCTCCCGGAGAACTCTGCGCACTTCATCCCACCGAATTCCCTCGCCTCCTCCCCCCCACCCTGCAGCTCCTTTCCGCTCACCTGTGCTTCTCCTGACCTTGTACTTTCCTCTGTACTTCCAAAACCGTAGGAAGTGGCTGTCTCTGTTTCTCAGGCGGCTGTGAGAGGGGGAGCACTGGGCAGGGTTCAGCACATCGGACTGTCCTGACTGCTCACCTGCAATGTAATCACTGTCTCTAGGTTGCCGTTCTTCACTGAAAGGTCAGATATCAGGATTCAGGACCAGGGTCAGACTCTACCTTCTCCAAAACCTTTAACTGTGTATCCCAGTCCAGAGTGTTATTGCCACCTCTGTGTCAGATCTGTTTATTGTCTGACATTCATCTGGCAAGTGATCACACTGAGGTACGTCGTGTCCAGGTTTCCCAAGCCAGGCACACCAGCCCCAGGAAGCACCGTCTTCTCTGAATGTCCCGTTGTTCACGCCGTTACAGCCAAACCAGAATTCAGACTTCATCCCACAATGGTCCCTTTTTCTCACCAGCCATGCCCACTCCCAATAGTCCATCAGCCCAGGTGGTTAGTCTCTAAAAAGATTCCAATCAGTTAAGATCCGGTAAGATAATTTCCCCGAGGACAAGCTCTATGAAACAGAGCGCCGAGTGTTCTGGGCAGGTTTCAGAATAATTGCTTTTGTCCTCCTACATCTGGAAACAGGAGACGGTTTTCTCCTGATCTTCAGATCTTCACCCTTAGAATTTGTTAGGGCTCCTGGAGGTAAAATTCCCAATATCCAACCACACCTTTCCTCCCCCAGACTCAGCCCCCAGAGGTCTGTGTGGGCCAGGCTGGCCCTCACCTGGTCTGCAGCAAATTAGTCATTCATCCCTGCAGCTTTCCCACCAGTGGCTGGTGCCAGAGACTCTATTTGCCCCCAGTAGGTTGTGACTTTCTATGTCTATCCCTCCAGCTTTGGAGTAACATTTTGCTCTGTGACCTCAGTCCTCTGATGGATCTAAGAAGAGTACTTTTCAGTCTGCTCAGTGCTTTTCTTGTGAGGATGGGAATGATGATTTCCAAGGTCTTAAGGCAGACTGGAAACCCTAAGTCCCTGACTTGCCCTTTTCTATAAATACATCTGGAAGTTTTTCTACGTCAGTTTCTACGGCTATTCCTTCTCGACTTTGGCTACATGTTACAATCATCTGGGGAGTTTTAAAAAAGGCTGAGACCTGAGTCCCACCCAAAGAGTCTGCTGTAAATGGGCTTGGCTTGGGTCTGGCTTGAAGTACTCAGAAGTTTTGTATTGATGCAAATGTGCAAGACAAGCTGAGAAACTTTGCCACAGAATGACTGAACCGACCCTTATAACTGTGTGCCATTCAAGACACAGATCTCTGCTTAACTAAAGAGAAAGGACACATAAGTGCTCATGTCCTCAGAGACCTTAGCCAGGTTTCTGCTCAGGGCTGTCTTGGCCTTCTGGATCCTCTTCTTAATTCCTAGCTACTCAAGCCTTTTATCACATATGATAGGGTGACTGATTTTTGGTTCAGGCTTCAAGCCCTTACTTGCTCGATCTTGCTTCTCTCTTGCTTTGAGTAGAGTCTTATTGATTATTTACTAGGAAAGGCTTTGCTTTCTTCCCATGCTGACACTTCTTTGTGGGATTGCAGACTCTTGACGGAAAATGTCTGCAGGATCAATTTCTGTTCCATGTGTGTGAAGGCAAGGAGAGTTCCTTCCATGCTGCACTCTCACAATGGTTTTGCCATTGTTCAGACATACAGATCCCTCTCTGTGATGATTTATTCCAGTGTGACACCTTGAAGCCATGTCCCGGAGTCTCAGCCAGCACTTCCTCATCGCCCCCCAACTAAACTAGCTGCAGAAATGTGCACACTGGGTGATCATGATATATGCTGAATGTTATCTTTTTATGACTTGTTGTTGATGGAATAGAGTCTGCTGCAGTCAATGTGCTCCCATTTCTGAAAGGAAGGAAGTAGCCTGCTGTACTACTGTTCACTGTAAAAGCCAATAGCCGAGGTGGTTACTGAGCACTTGAAATGGAGCAACTGTGACTAAGGAAATTAAGTTTTAATTTAGTTTCTTTTTAAGTCACTTAAATTACTTAATTTGAATAGGTACATATGGCTAGTGATTGTTGTATTGTACGGACAAATGTTTGAAGTGGCCACGTGTTTATTTAGTGGTCCAAAGCATTTCCGTTTTCCCCTTCTTTGTTCTCTCCACTTTTGTCTGTTTAAGGATGTGCTTTTTCCTTTATATATTGTTATCTGGGGCCTGGTTACCTGGTGGCTGTCTTTGACATTGTTTTATGCTGCCTTCTATCCACTTGTTTATTACACCAGTTTCTTTCCTTGCAGACATAAACAATCCCTTCTCTCATCTCCCATCTCATCTCCATCCTGCAGCTCCTCTGGGTGTGGTCATTGAAGAGTAGGTGATTTGTTCGTATCTAAAGCTGTCAAGTAGTTTGAACAAAAATACTGAAAATTGTCAAAATTCATCGACCAATTAGAGAAATCTACCTCACCTGGGCAGAGGGTGTATGGCAACCTGTACTAACCATATCCTATATTTTATATTAGTTGGCATAGCTTAAGAAAAAAAAACTCTGTATTTAAAAATAAATGTTTATTGAAATTCCACCTTACACCAGTTAGAATGGCCAAAATTGACAGGACAGGAAACAGCAAGTGTTGGAGACGATGTGGAGAAAGGGGAAGCCTCTTACACTGTTGGTGGGAATGCAAGTTGGTGCAGCAACTTTGGAAAACAGTGTGAGATTTCTCAAAAATTAAAAATAGAGTTACTCTATGACTCTGCAATTGCACTACTGGGTATTTACCCCAAAGATACAGATGTAGTGAAAAGAAGGGCCATCTGTACCCCAATGTTCATAGCAGCAGTGTCCATGGTTGCCAAACTGTGGAAAGAACAAAGATGCCCTTCGACAGATGAATGGATAAAGAAGATATGGTCCAGGGGCGCCTGGGTGGCTCAGTGGGTTAAAGCCTCTGTCTTCGGCTCAGGTCATGATCCCAGGGTCCTGGGATCAAGCCCTGCATTGTGCTTTCTGCTCAGCAGGGAGCCTGCTTCCTTCTCTCTCTCTGCCTGCTTGTGATCTCTGTCTGTCAAATAAATAAATAAAAAATCTCAAAAAAAAAAAAAAGAAGAAGAAGATATGGTCCATATATACAATGGAATATTATGCCTCCATCAGAAAGGATGAATACCCAACTTTTGTACCAACATGGACGGGACTGGAGGAGATTATGCTGAGTGAAATAAGTCAAACAGAGAGAATTGATTATCATATGGTTTCACTTACTTGTGGAGCATAAGGAATAATATGGAGGACGTTAGGAGGAGGAAAGGAAAAGTGAGCTGGGGGAAATTGGAAGGGAAGATGAACCTTGAGAGACTGTGGACTCTGAGAAACAAACTGAGAGTTTTGGAGGTAAGGGGAGTGGGGGTAATGGGTGAGCCTGTTGGTGGGTATTAAGGAGGGCATGGGTTGCATGGAGCACTGGGTGTGGGGCATCAACAATGAATCTTGGAACACTGAAAAAAATAAAATTAAATTAAGATGCTAAATAAATAAATAAGCATACAGCAAATAGAAAAAAAATAATAACTGTTTACCTCTTATATAGAACAAAAATGTCTGTTTAAAACTATATAGAAGTGACACGACCATCTGGTGGAGGAGGAGACCCCAGCTTCCAACTTCCCACAGAGATAAAACATTGGACGGCTCTCCATGAACAAAGCAGCTCTTGGAGAGCTCTGGAGTCTAGTAAGGAAACTTCAGCAACAAAGTGGAATACAAAATTGAGGATAACTGCCCAAAAAGCAAAGGAAGAGCAGCTTCCTTTTGCCTTTGTCATCTCACCACCCTCCCAAGCCAGCATTCCTCAAAGCCAGCAGAGACCTCACCAGTCAGAAGGAGTCCCCTCTCTGGGGAGGGAGGGGCAAGGGAACAATCAACTTCCCCAGCTTCAGAGGGTACCCCCTGAAGGACTTCCCTCAGTTTCACCCCACCTGGGGACCCATGAAGCTGAGAGGCAATTGGGAACAATAGGCAATTGGGAACAAGGAAGAAGAGCAGGGACTACCAGGATCAGCCACACAGCAGGAGGCTATGTGGATCAGCCATGAATCCTGGTGACCTGCTCCACAGACTAGCCCAGCAGCTGTCATCACTAAAGTAAACCAGAGCAGACACAGCCACTGGATGCCCCCTTGTGGATGTTTTCAGATTCCCCCACCAACTGCCACGCCTGCTCTCATCTGCACATACCTGTCACCTGTGTACCCCCCCCTTCCTCCTACAATGCCCTCCTTAGAGCCAGGCACATGCACTGGCTGGCAGCAAGACCAGTCTGGCAGCCAACACCACTATTTTCGGTGCATTCAGGTTTGGCGCCTACAGATGTGCACTCACATGTCATTGGCCTGATGCCCTCTCACTAAATCCCATTGATGTGTGCACACTCGTGGCAATATCCTGGAGCCATGGAAGTGCACGTCAATAGCCCAAGTGCCCACAGCTGTTTGGGGGCCCAGATTTAGCCTTCTACTATACCTATAGCTGTGCACCTGCATGCCCACATTAGAGCCATGCCACTGGCCTTCACTGCTGTTTGGGCAGACCAAACAGACCTGGGAGAACATGCTGACAGTCATGGCCAACACAGCAGCTGGTGGGCCTGAATGTGACCCACACTGGCCTGCACCACTGAGCTCATCTTGAGCTAGCCCTCCAGCGGTGTTCCTGCAGGCTCCTGACCTATTTCCCAATGCCAGCCTTGACTTCTGTGCACACATGACAAACACCAGCAGCCACGGCATTGGTGCTTACGCTGGGTACCACCCTTGCTGCCCGCTCTGGGCTCCACCATGATACATGTGTTTGAGGCCAGCCTCTGCCATGATGCAAGCAGTTGCCACTGTTGCCTATAGTCTTCAGAATCACCAGCAGCCCCAGTCTGTGGGCCACACCACTGTCTGCCCTGGCCCCTAGCCACTAAGACTGGCCGTGCTGCTGAGGAAACCAACAATCCTTGCAGTCTCCATGGATCTACTACAACATTCTTCAAGGACCATGCAGTCGCCAGTGCTGTGGACCCTGGTGGCCTGAGCCAGCAAGTCACCACACCCTCCAGACCTAGAGGAGCCACACATGGCCACACCTGAGGATGAGCACCATGAGACAGAGGGTCACATCATGCTCTAGCATGCCCCCATCTTTGGGTGAAATCTGTTCTTACCTAAGTCAGTAAAATCTGGAAAAGGTGATTCCGTCTCCAAATGTGCAGACAGCTCAGCAAACTTACAAGGATTGGTAAGAATTAAGGACCCATAATTCTACCTAAACGTCCAGTACTTGATCTCAAAGAAGGAGGTATCCAGGAATTGCCAGACAAAAAAATTCAATTTTCAAAAAAAAAATTTTGAAAACTAACTCCCCAAAATGAAGATTCTCAGAGATAGAGAAGATATTAGATAAAATTTAATGGAATTGGGAAAACAATAAAAGAATGACATGAGAAGTTTAAAAAAGAGATAGACATAGAAAAAAGAACTGAACAGGATTTAAGAGCAGCAGAATATAATGACCGATGCAAAGATCATAACAGAGCTTCAACTCCCAACTGGAGCAAGCAGAAGAGAGAACCAGTGAGCCTGAAGACAGATCATTTAAAGTTACTCAGAGAAGCCTTAAAAAAAAAAAAAAGAAGAATACAAAGCAATGAAGAAAGCCCACAGGGCTTATGGGACACTATTAAGGGAAACACTCCACATCACTGGAGTCCCCAAAGGAGAAGTGAGGGAGAAAAACTTAGAAATCTTATTTATATAAATAATGGCTGAGAACTTCCCAAACCTAGAGAGAGACTGGATATTCAAGCTAATAGATCATGCCAAAATTTCAAATTGAAGCACTGTTCAACAAGATGCATTATGTAATAAAACTGCCTAAAATAAAAAATCAAGAGAGAATTGTAAGTGCACCAAGAGGAAAAAAAAAAAAACTATATATATATATATATATATATA
>NW_022631124.1:1817985-2024745 GCF_010015895.1 Lontra canadensis
TATATATATATATATATATATATATATATATATATATATATATATATATATCTCATACAAGGGAACCTCCATGAGGTCAGTGGATTTCTCAGCACAAGTCTCACAGGCCAGGGAAAGAGTGTGTGGTATATACAGTGTGCTGATAGGAAAAGCTCTCAACCAAGAATACTTTCTCCAGCAAAGTTGTCCTTCAGAAAGACAGTAAGATAAAGACTGCCTCACAAATAAAAACCAAGGGAATTTTTTTTAAAAAGACTAGACCTGCCTTATAAGAAAAGCTAAAGGGAACTATTCAAGCTGAAATAAAAGATGTTACTGTATCTTTAAAACATAAAATTATCCAACACAGTGGTAAAAGTATGCAGTGTATCATCAGATTCAGAATATTCTAACACTGTAATGTGAAATTGTATTAAGTGCTTAATTCTAGTATAAAGATTAAAGGGCAAAGATATTAAAACAGCTAGAGTTATAATAATTTGTTAATGAAATAGATATTGTAACAGCTATAGTTATAATAATTTGTTAATGAATACACAATATAAAAATGTATATTGTGGCATCAAAATTGTAAAATGTGGGACAATAGTAAAAGGGTAGAGTTTTTGCATGTGATTGAAGCTAAGTTTTTAGCTTAAATAGACAGTTATATCTAGGTAAGTAAGTAAGTCTCACAAAACAAAAACCTACACACAGAGGAAAAAAAAAAGGTTTACTACTTCTGAAAATGGTTAATTCACAAAGGAGACAGCAAGCAAGGCAGAAAAGAACAAAGGAACCAAAAGCAGCCAGAAAGCAATAAGATGTCAATAGTAAGTCTATATCTATCAGTAATTAATATAGATGTAAATAAATTACATTTTCCAATCAAGAGGCACAAAGTGGGTTTCTGGATAAACAAACAAGGCCTACAAGAGACTCACTTCAGCTTCAAAGACACACACAGGTTCAAAATAAAGGGATGGGGAAAATATTCAACACAAATTAAAACTAATAAGAACAGGGAAAGAAAGAAAGAAAGAAAGAGAGAGAGAAAGAAAGAAAGAAAGAGAGAGAGAGAGAAAGGAAGGAAGGAAGGAAGGAAGGAAGGAAGGAAGGAAGGAAGGGAGGGAGGAAGAAAGAAAAAGAAAGAAAGAAAGAGAAAGAAAGAAAACAAAGAAAGAAAGAAAGAAAGAGAAAGGAAGGAAGGAAGGAAGGAAGGGAGAGAGAGAAAGAAAGAAAGAAAGAGAGAAAGGAAGGAAGGAAGGAAGGAAGGAAGGAAGGAAGGAAGGAAGAGAAAGAAAGAAAGAAAGAAAGAAAGAAAGAAAGAAAACAAAGAAAGAAAGAATAAAAGAAAGAAAGAAAGAAAGAAAGAAAGAGAAAGAAAGAAAGAAAGAAAGAAAGAAAGAAAGAAAGAAAGAAAGAAAGAAAGAAAGAAAGAAGGAAGAAATGCTCTCTGGCTTCAGCTTCACAGATATTAGCCAGTCTCCCATCAGTTGACCAGAATCCACTGGCTGTGAACAGAGGGCCAGCCCTCCTTCAGAATAATTCTCTTTTCTTTCTCTGCCAAACCAGCTCCACCAAAATCTCTGCCATTTTCATGAGCTCCTTGGCCTTCTCTTCAGCCTTTTCAGACCTTTAGGTCATTCTGTCCTTGAATCCATCATCTGGATTCTGATGATGATTCAGGGTCCTCTTCTCCTGTGTTTTTATTCGGATGTACATATTGTCCCTCTCCCACAACTTCCTCCTATTCCACATGTGTGCTTTCTGGTGCTCCTGGACAAAGGCCATGATGTGCTCCCACTTCTTGTTGATGACTGGAAGCAGGAACTGCTGGAAATCCTCCTCGGGCTCCAGTATTTCCTATTTCTCTGGCTCTGCCAGCTCCAGATGTCCAAGGGCAACATTCTCTCCACTTCTCTGGAACTGCAGTATAGATGCCTAGAGCAAAGGAGAAGAGACATATTTTGTTCAAAATTTAAATTTTATGTGGCATACTGTGGATGCAAACTGTCTGGTCAGTTTGTTTGGAAACCCAACTCAACCTTATTTGATGTAGAACCTACAGCAGGAGATAAGATCTTGGTACTCTGTACCAGTTGATAAAATACCCTGATTCTTTTCAGGGGATTCTGGGCATAAAATAGAAGATACATTTGCAAAACCTCTTAAGGGGCTAGGGAATGAAAGGAGAACTGTCCACACTGGACCTGATACTGTACAGGGACTAGGTACTTTTGAAGTTCGTAAGTTGTCCTGTTATAAGTTCATTTGAGTAGCAGTCCTGACAAGTATGTGAGGTCAAAACTCTACCAAGTGTAATTAAAAAAAAAAAAAAAGTGACACAAAAGTATTCATTTTCCTGAAAAGAAAAAAAAAAAAGAATTAACATAAATTCTCTTTAAATTATTACAAAAATTTGAAGAAGATGGAATGCTTCCAAACTCATTCTAAGAGGCCAGTATTACCTTGATAACAAAACTAGATGAGGATACTATGAAAAAGTAACTATAGATTCTTTGATGGATGTAGATACAAAAAATCTTAAAATTAAATTCAAATGACAAATGAATTTCAATCACACATCAAAGAGATCATACGCCAAGATAAATACATATTTGAACTATGTATTATATACAATGAAACATATGTATAGTATCACATGAATAATATTCAGCCATTAGAAAGAAGGTAATCCCGCCATTTGTGATCTTAAAGACATTATATCAAGTGAAATAAACCTCCAGAGAAAGACACACTATCTTTCTATGTGAAATAAAAAAAAATAAATAAATTTTTAAAAAAAGGTTGAATACATTAAAACAGATTAGAATGGTGGTTGCCAGGGACTGGAGGGTAGGGGAAATGATGGTCAAAATGTACAAACTTTCAGTTATAAGTTGAGCAAATTCCAGGGATCTAACACATAACACATGAGTTAACAATACTTTATTGTATACTTGAAAGCTTATAATGTTCTCACTAAAATGACAACATGGTCATCATGCAAAGTGAAGGATGTATTAATTAACTTTATTTTGGTATACATCCTGCAAAATATGTATATTGTCATCACACTGTGTACCTTAACTTATAGAGTGTCATGTTAATTACTGCTTAATAAAGTTAGGGAAAAAACGCATGCAATGTTTGCAAGTGTAATATATACATATTTATATATGTATATATACACATATATATATACACAGACTATATATATATAATATATATATAACATATATTATATATATATTCAATTCTACTTAACTCTTTATGTTATGATCATTAGCTTAAAATTATCCATGACATTAAACTTTTTTTTCTGTAGAAGATTTTGACACAGAAATTAAGATAGAACACCTATCAATTTTAAAATGTTTAGAACACTATGTCCCATGTGGAATAGTATAAAAAGATATTTCTCTGTTAAAAGTTAGGTACAGGGGTGCGTAGGTGGCTCAGTTGGTTAAACATCTGCCTTCCTCTCAGGTCATGATCTCAGGATCTTGTGATCGACCCGTGCATTGGGCTCCCTGCTCAGGCGCGAGTCTGATTCCCCCTTTCCCTCTGTGATCTCTCTCACTTCCTCTCTCTCTCTCTCTCTCTCTCAAATAAATAAATAAAATAAAATAAAAAGAAAAGACAAGAAAAAAAGAAAAAGAAAGAGTCAGGAACATCATGCCAAAGGCACTGACTTCCCATAAGGAGAACTTGAACCTGGAACGTATTCCTGTGTCTCGGATGACAGTTTTGACATTTCAGTTACTTTGTCAAAGGAAGGGCATTCCTCAGGTTTGACCAAATACAGCACACTCAAAATAACCATTTGCTAAATTTGAAGAAGGAAACATCTTTAGATGTGACCACTTATGGCACTTCAGTGCTTCGGCACAACCATATGACCAGGGAACCCCTCCATAATAGGGAAGCAGTGTGAATCCTGAAATGGATCATCACAGCTTCTTCCAAGGAATTTGGACTAAGTTCTATTCATCCTTCTTCATCTAATTTGGCTGGTCCTTGTTAAAGTCAATACAAGCACCTTTTGTTGCATTGATGTACAAGTAAAATCCATGCAGTTATACCCAAGTGACAAATTGGCAAAGCACGAGTATTATTGGCTGAGAATGATCTGCGATACTGACCATGAGCCACATTGTAACATGCTAATGGTATTCAACTCTCAGGTTCAAACTGATCACCTGGAAATCATTTAACGTCTCCTTGGAAAAGAACTCAAAGGAACCCCAGGAGATCTTTCAGACTGTCGAGGAAAACACATGTGAATATTAAACATCTCTTTTCAGAAGAGTTGCCCCAAATATTGGTCTATGCCTGTAAAGAAAATTGTGGAAATCCAACCAGGTTGGGAATCTGGCAGGATGGCAGGTATTTGAAAATAGGCAGCTAACGGTTCACATTTGAAGTCTTCAAACTTCTGATGAACTTGAGACCTGAAAGGATACAATGGGGCTCCATTGTTCCACCACACCCCGCCAAATAATAATTAACACCAACCGAACATTTCTTGGTGAAACAGATCAGGCTTCAACATTTGGCTCCTCAGGAGCAATGAACTTTTCCTGCCCTCTTGCCCTTCTGCTTTTTCTCCTCTTCTCTTCCCAGGGTTGTTGAACTGATCCCCACTGCAAGGAAAAAGCTGAGTTCTACATACAGAGGCTCATTAGTTACACTTCTACAAAAGAGTGATTAAATCAATATCAAACCTAGCGGGTAAGTAACAAGTTTAAAAGTTACTGTCTCAGCTATCATTTTAACCACGGTCTCCTTGCCTGGAAAAAAAAAAATGAGAAAAGTATTTCTGAGCTTGCATATGCTGCGTCTCCTACACGAATGCCTTTTCCCTTTTTCTCTGTCTGAAATCTCTCATCCTGCCCATCCCTTATAGACTAGCTGTAATGCTTTCCTCAGAGTCCCACCTGGCAGGGTGGGTCCCTGCCGGGTGCTCTGTGTGTGTGTGTGTGTGTGTGTGTGTCCCTGGACTATCTGCCCGGCACTGCCAGTCTTCTCCGCATCTTGAGCATCCTAGGCCAGAAGCCATTTCTGATCCATATTTGTATCTCTTGACAACTAAATGCAGTTGTCAACACTGGAGGCTTGGTAGAGCTTCTCAACTAATAAGTTAACCTGTATATTCTGTTTTCTACACACATTCTGCAATTAGTGGTGCCTGCAGCCAGCTCTTGGTGGCTCATGAGAGGGTTTGTAAAACTTTCAGAAATTTTGTGAGCCCCGTGTTAAACACAGCCATTATTCAAAATTAAATTACATATGCTTATAATGAAATGCATTTTACTAAAAAGTAATAGATGCTAAGAAAATCATGACTTCCTCATTTTATTTTTTGCTCATATCTCCACTCTTAATATTATTCCTATTTATCGCGTATACATGGTGGAAATGCTATACAGTGATGAGTTTCTGCATGTCTCTTCTTGGCTCTGTATTTAGTGATGTCAGCTTAGCAGCTTGAAATCTGCCACGGGTGGAGAATTTGCCCCTTGGACCTTGGCAAAACTACAATCAGGGCTCACCCACCCCCCGTTCGACTGACTAGCACACTATGAATCTATACTGAAATCAATTCTTTCTTATCCACATTAAGTACTCTCGTAATCACATTTTCTAATTAACTAAATGTGACACTAGGATTCTTTCTACATACAGGCTGATAATTAATTAAAGATTTAAAATATAGAAAAATACATTTTAGACCTCAAGATGCACCAAACACCATTATGTTCTCAATACTGACTTAAAAGTCAGTATATACTCTTGCAATACCACAAGGTTATGATAATGGATTCAATTTTTATTATACAATCTACCAAAAAAAAAAAAATTCCCATCATTTGACCTCTCAAGTTCTCTAGAGTTAAGAAAGACATGGGTCTTCCCTATTTTTTTTTTTACCACAGTACAAAATGAACAAAATAGAAAGCATTTTTCTGTCAGTCAGTTGAATTACTACACCAAATTCTTTTTTAAGAGAAAAAAGTTTAAATCCTGCTTTTAGAGATTTAATACAGAATCGAGTAAGGCAATAAAAAAGCCAGTATACTACTTTATAGGATTAATTCTGAATCTGATTAATTCTTCCTCCCTTCCTCTCTTCCCCCTCCTGTGCCTTCTTTGCTCTCCCTTTTTAGAAAAGCCTTTCTCTGAAGTTTGAGACACTGAGCAGTAAAGCAGATAGTGTTGAAGAGAAGCAGTGATTTACCAAAGATTAGCTGTTGTAATTGACTTGAAATGTTTGTATGGGGTTACTTGGGGTAAAACAATGTATGAACCACTTTGTGAATGGTCAAGTGCTGCTTTTGAATATGAAGTTAATGTCTTCAGCAAGAAAAACACAGTGAGAACAAAAAGAAGCCCTGTCTTGTATCCGATAGTTGACAGAAATTGAAGGTCCCAAGAGTTGCTTCTGCCTGTGGTCATTTCCCATCATTCACTCTATTTTTTCCCTAATTAATTCCTTTTTTGCCCTATCTTACTCTCCTCAACAATAACCCTTTCCTTTTCAAAATCTGCTTACTTAAAAGTGATGTGATCCAACTTGGATCATGATGATCTTGATGGGAGTTTTATAAACACTGCTTACTGTAAATAAAAGACATGGGGAAAACATGGTTTATACAACTGGCTTTTAAAAAAAAAAAAAGTAGTGAAAATTAACTAATTCTCCCAAAGATACATCTATTTAACCAGCTGGAAACTTTTTTAACTAAAAAAATATATATTGATCAAATACCTTTCTTTGTACCAGAACAGTGAAGGAAACTTTAGTAAACAAAATGGTTTTATTTTTCTCTCTCTACATTTCTGCTGATATGAGGAAATTAGTATATTGAAAACAAAAACGCCTGAGTTACAAAAGATGTCTGGGTTGGGGTGCTGCTTTTCAACGTGTGACTTTCAACAAATCAACCCTTTCTAAGCCTCAGTTTCAACATCTGCAAAGTGCGGATAACGGTTCCATATACCAGAGATGATGAGAGGAAGACAGTACCTGAAAATATTTTGTAAACAACAAAGAGCTTTCAAATCACAAGGTTGTTGTTAATCATCTGGAATTCCTCTTCTACAGGTACATCACTGGGAAAAAGAAGACTTTTTGAGGGTCCAGAAAAAGATTACCTCTCATGTTTTCTTCCATGTGACTGGACACATTACTCTTGGACATGGCCATTTGATTGAAACAATACCAACTGGAAAGTCTTCAGGAGCTTAAGAATCTCAATAGCCACTGAACTACATCTCTGAGTCTAGAGAGCTCTTTCACCATAAAATTAAGATGCTTGATCTGTATAAAGTACCCATTGCACGAGAGACACCTCCTGGGTCCACCCTGCGAATGGGACAGTAGAGAGGGTCACCACCTGTGTCACTGAGAGAGGTTTCACTTGCCAAGATTTAGTTCCAACTGTCTTGCCCCAGATAGGATATTGGGAAACTGAGAGGTATTGCCTTTGTATTCTTCTTGAGTGGATTTTTTATTATCCCCTTTTCCAGAGACTTCTCAGGAAAAAAAAAAAAAAAAAGGAAAAGGAAAAAGAAAAAAAAAAAAAAAAAGCCCTTTGCTGGAAAAAATAAAAGATGCCCCTGCACTAGGTGAGTGTTTTCTGACAGGGAGATATTTAGATTGAAAAATATCCAGTCCAGGGACCACTTAGAGGACAGAGCAGCCTCTTTGGTCTGAGGTGTGTGTGCGCTGAGGGTCGGGAGGGGCTACAGAAGGGCAGGTTCAGTGAAGAAAGCAAAAGTGGGCAAGTCCCCCCTGGCATCATGGGTTCAGGGAACACTCAGAGGGGTAAGCATGTAGTTAGATGGTGCTGTTGTGGGTTTCTGCTAGGACGGTTCCCACTGGGGCAGCATCTAACCAGCAGCAGACACTGCTCATGATGTTGGGAAAACTGATTTTCCATTTTTCACTCTGGAACATTACACCACACCTATCTTCTTGCTCCAGAGTTGAGCTTCCTAAAGTCCCAATGTGCATGACTATCTTGACAAACTTCACTTCTATACCTGCAGATAATGGCCATAGGGAATTCAGCCATAAACACATCCTAACTGCCTCTCCTGACAAATGCTTTCACTACTGAATGACTGGGTTTGGTGCTGCAAATCTGGCCCTGTCCTTTGCGAATGATCATACCTGTGCCAGCAAGACACTGTAAAGAAGCATCCACTCAAAATGTCTCCAAAATGCCAGCAACTGGGAAACTCCTCTATCCCTAGTGGGTCACCTAAAGAAAAAACAAAAAAGAGAAAATGGACTTTGATCCCAGTGTCTTCAAAGAAAGATTTCTCACACAGGCACACGCACATGTGCACACTCTTTAAACAGGTTCCTGAACCTCAAACTTGATTTCGAAGAAAGAAAGATGAAAAGAAAGAAAGAAAGCAGGAGGGAGGAAGAGAAGGAAGGAGGGAGGGAGGGAGGCGGGGAGAAAGAAGGAGTCTAGTAGTCATGAAGCATTTAGTGTGATATCTAGGTCAATTGATAGTTTCTATAATAGGCTAATTTTATTTTTTTAATGATAATTTTTTAGGGTTTTTTTTGTTTTGTTTTTATTTTGTCCAAACTAAAGAAAGATTATCAGTCTGCTAGCAGATAAGCCTGCCTGGCTTGGATCAGGCTTTCTCTGTGAAACTCTACTTGTGACATTTGTCCTTCAGTGACCTTCCAAAACACACACACACACACACAAAGCCTTTTTTGCGAGCACTGAAGAAGAAAGAAGAGTAAATGCTGATCTCACAGTCAATCTCCCACCCTCCCTTGTCCTGCCCTTCCTTCTTTCTCAATCTAATACCACCTAAATTACTTTAACATCTCATTCTAAATGAGTTTTGCAGAAATCAAATTCTAATCATTTAAGGGCCATTGCATTTTTAACCTTTTATTGAAGTATATTGTATGCAGAAAATTGCACATGTAATAAAGAAACTCTCATAAATATAAGGTCTTCATGTAAACAACATTTCAAGAAACAGAATATTACCAGCAAATCCAGAAACCCTCCTGGTGCCCTCTTCTAATCACTACTTCCCACCAAGGGGACCACAGTTCTGACTTTTCTAGCAGCTTAGATTAGCTTTACCTATTTTTGTAATTTTTGTGAATGCTTGTAGATTAGTCTGCTTGGCTGATTTCACTTAACTGCTTTCTTTATAAGATCCGTCCATATTGCTCTTACTCACATCATATTATAGTACTCCACTGTGTGAATGTACCACAACCTCTTCAACCAAACCCCTGTTGATGGATAGCCAGGATATTGCCAGTTTCTGGCTATTACAATTAGTTACGATTGATGAAAACCTGTATGCCACCTTGGAATATTAATGTTAAGAGCTCGATTTTGAGTCCTGGAAAATGAAAGAGTTCAGCCTTAGTAGACACAGTTGCTAAATTAGTAGCAATTTACTCCAAAACTTGCAGTGTCTGAGGGCTGCATTTACATCCTTAACAATATTTATTATTTTTGTCCTTTCCATTTTATTAGTATCATATTGTGGTTTTAATTCCCACTTCACTAATGGCTAATGTAATTGAACATTTCTTCATAGGCTTAGTGGGTACTTCAGTAACCTTATCTGGGTTTTCTATTTCTTACTGATTTGTAGGAGCTCTCTATATATTCTGGGTCTGAGTCCTTTGTCAAATATATATGGCTTACCTTATTGTTCTCTCTACGATGACTTTCGGTGAATCCAAGTTGTGTTTCTTAATGTGGTCTAAGATAATTATATTTTTTCTTTTATGATTAGTATTTCTCATCCTCTAGTTAAAAAAATTTTTTGTCTTTCCCAAAGCCATGAAGAAGTTCTTTTATGATTTTTTCAAAAGGTTTTATTTTTTTTTCCTTTCATGTTTAGATCTATAATCAAACTGGAATTGATCCTTGTGTACACTGTGAGGTAGGAGTCAAGCCTATTATATTTTCCATATAAATATCCAGTTAATCTAGCATCTTTTAAAAATCATCATCCTTAAAAAATATCATCCTTTTTAAAACTATACTATTGTTATCCTGCATATTTTTCATAAACTATTTTCTGAAGAAAATGTAAGCAAAGAATATCACAGAGCTCCCTGTCTGTTCAAACATAAATGAATATAATTAAATCATTTCTTTATATCTCAGGCTCAATAATTATTGCCAATAAACTTTATAACTCCTCAAGGAAAATTGGATTATATAAAGCTATTTGTAGCTGAACAAAATGGTGTCAGGTGTTTTTAAAATATTGTATGTACATTTTTCATTTTTATTAATTGCTGTCCTTCTCTCACCTGCAGGATTCTAGGTGATATTTCCTGCTTCTGGAAGTATGAGCATGACCATTCTAATACAATACTTCTAATTTCACATGGAGTGGGAATCGGATGTTGCAGGTCACATGTCCCAGGTTGGGACAGTTCCGTGTGTGGGGAATTTATTGAGGAGCACCGTTGAATCAGTGTGTGTGGGAGAATGAAGGCAGCAAGGGGGCAGAGCCAGAAATGGGGAGTGAGCACCGTCATATTGAGGGCCTCAGTAGGCCCTACGGGGTGTCCTGGAGCAGCACAGATTTCAGTTAACCCCAAATGGGTGGGGGGCTCTGGACATTTATACACTCTCATTGACTGTTCATTGGATGCTGACTGACCCCCAGCAAGGCCCTCCAGGTGGGCAGAGGGCTAGCTGAGCTCTGTCAGCCTCCAGTGGAGAGAAGGCTTCAGTCCTGCGGGACTCTGATGGCACACTGGGGTGTCCCCCTCACTGGAAACCCAAGTTTCTACCTACAGAGTACAGCAGGAGAGTTAGTGACAAACTTCATGAATATCCACGCATGGCTTTCAAATTTTGTGGAAGCATTTTTGTCCTGCTGGACTTAACATTTGTTGGTACCCTAGGTCTTAGCTATGTGTTTTGATAAATAACTTTCTGGGTATAGGATCACATAATAAATGAGATATTATTCCACTATCTATATGCCAAATTAAAGAAATCTTGCTTTTTATCTGTATTCCAGTATAATTTGTATTTTAGCTCATATGGCTGAAAATCTACCCTTTTAGGTGTTCCTATATGTATCATTTTTTGAAAGATTTTATTTACTTGAGAGAAAGCACCAGCATGGGAGTGGTGGGCAGAGGGAGAAGCAAGCAGAGGGACAAGCAGACTCCCCATTGAGCAGGGATCCCCACTCAGGGCTTGATCCCAGGACCCTGAGATCATGACCTGAGCTGAAATCAGACGCTTAACCAACTGAGCCACCCAGGCAGACCCTCAATGTATTCTTAAAGCTAGGCTATGACCCTACATGTTCCTAGGTGCTTGTAAAGTCTTAGGTCTACATTCTGTACTGCTTAGTTCTTTGTGGCCCGTCTGCCTCCTACCACAATCATGGGAGCTAGGGATGGGCTTTTCCTTAGGAATTGCCCATGGGTTTTGTCCTGGTCACTATCTCTTCTTCCACACAAGCCTGCCCCCAAGAGGTTCAGCTCAACATCAGCTTGTCCTGCAGAAGTCCAGACAGGGGGAAAAAAAAAAAAAGAGTCCCATGAGAACACTATCAAGGCATTGATGAGAGGAGGAGGTGTGACTGCACTAACACCCACCCAGTCACGTCCACCATGATGAGGAGCTAGACACTAGACTGGCCCCGCCTCCCCTCATCAGAGTGATGGTCCCACCAGCTGCAAACTTAGCTTGAACTGCCTGTTATACTAAGGACCGCACATGGCATTTACAATATCTTCTTAATAATTGCAGTTATCCCAATTTTACAAATGAAGACTAGTCTGGGATCACAGAGATAGAAAGCAATAGAATGAGAATTAACAGTCAGGTTGGGCTTATTTCAAAGTTTATGTTCATCATCCTTTTTTCCTACCGTCTCTTGGCTGTCTGTCTGTCTGTCTCTCTTTCCTTCTCTGTCTCTCTCTCTCTCACACACACATACACACAGCACAAACATAAACACAGATACAGCAGATTCTATCCAGGGCCTTGGTACAGTAAGTTTGGAAATACTAATGTGGGATTTCTGTATCAAAAAACTAGATTTTACTTTAGATTTAATACCTATCCTTAAATATATAGCAGAAGTTTGTTTCATTCTATCCATGGTACTATCTTTTTAAAGTAATGATCTTATTAGAAAAATAACAAGGCTCTCCATATAAATTTGGGAAATAATGATAGGAAAAAAGAAAGATCAGTATCACTATAATTCTATTACCTAGAAGGTTTTGCCAGTTTATTAAATTTCACTTAGTCTATTGTCTTTTTGTCCTGTACAGAATTGGGTTCATTTAGGTCCATGGAGTTTTGATTACTATTTTGTTTCACTTTATATTATACCAGGAACCTTTTCCATATCAGTAAATATTTCTCGAAGGCTATTTTTAAAGGCTATAAACTGCTTCTTTGTATGAATATACTATAACTTATTTTCTTATTCACCTACTGGTGCATATTTTAGCTGTTCATATTTTCTGCTAGTACATACTTATGAGACCTGTGTTGACTTACAAGTGTTTAATCACATTTCTGATTCTCTCTTAATGATCCATTCCAAGGAGTAACCTGGTTGTGTCCAGGTGCATGGCCAATGTTAAGGCCCTTACTATGTCTTGTCAATGACAGTATTCATGCACATGACATGCAAACCCATGTCTCGTATAAGTTTCCAATAACTTGCACTGTTCACGGAGCCCCCAACATTCACCTTTGCTATGGTATCAAAATATGAGTATAGGGAATACATAATATGGGCTATAAAAAGATAGGTATTAGAGAATCAGGTAGAATCATCATTTGATGAAGCAAAGACAAAATAAATTTTTTTAAGCTGCTGAAAGCAAAGAAGTTTTCATGTGGTTTTAACCAACTCTCTTAATACCATACGTGGGAAAGTTTTTATCTTCATGGAAAATAAAACTTGGAAAAAAGACTCCTGAAGCATTATTTTCTGGTTTTGCAGCTAAGGAATTAATATGTAAAATCTTCCAGAAAGGATAAGAGCGATGCTTCCCATGCATAACATTTTTAATTAACTTCTTATTTTGGAACAAGAAAGCACACGATTATAGCTTGCATCCTTATGGCATTGTGACACAGAATTCATCTCACAACAGATTATAAGTAAAAAGGGATGATGAACATCAAGTAAGTAAATCTTTTCAGAATCTCTAGTGTTTTGTTTTTTTTTTTTCTTACTTACCAAACAGAAAAACCACATGTGAGAGTTGGTATTAATGCCAACAGCAGAGTGCAATTGACAACTCCTTTTTTTAAAAAACAAAAGATTTTATTTATTTATCTGAGAGAAAGAGAGAGTGCATGAGGGGGCAGGGAGGATCAGAAGGAGAAGCAGTCTCCCGGACCCAGGGATCATGACCTGATCAGAAGGCAGACTTAACCACCTAAGCCACCCAGGCGCCCAGCAAGTGACAATTCTTGAAGCTTGCTTGACTCCCAGAATGTTTCAGTCACTTTGGTTACTTTCAATACACAGGGAGAGGCAAAGTTACTACACTGTATCTTAGAAACACCACCAAGCTGAGTTTCAGACACTGTGTTGGATGTCCTCCCTTCTAGAGGCCAGGCAGCTGATTTACACCCCAAATGCTTTGATCAGTGTCCTTGATTTTGTTTTGTTAACTCTGCCTTTGTGAAGTATGGGCTTTGAGTCAGTTTGCCCTCCTCCCCTGACTCAGGGGCTCAATTCAAATTGTAAAAGGAGGGTAACAGCACAACCCCTTCCTTTTCTGATCCCTCTTCAAAGACAACTACCCTTAGATTTTTAAATTTTTACTCCTTTTCTTTACGACTTTGTCTCCTTTATAATATATAGTTCACTTGTGAATGTTTTTGAACTGTTAGGTAATTAGAATTGGTCTTACTCTGTTCCCTATTAAGTATTCTTCATAATTCTCATATTAATCCTTTGTGCGGTATGTGTGCTGTAAAAGCGTCCTGTCTTTCCTGTTTTCATTGGTGTGATTTAGGGCTTCCTTAAAAGCCTGGCTCATACTCTGTTTCTTTCAGGAACTCCACCTTTACTCTCTGGAGTGAATAAAAATATCCTTGGTAGTGGATGAGTTAGGGGCGGGTGGGTTGCAGGGAAACAGATATCAGATTCTACATTAGAAATGCAGGGCATATGTTGCAGTTGTTTTCAAAATATGTGTTTCAACATGTGTGTGTGAACATGTATATGTGTACACATGTGTTCTATATATGTTTTTGTATATATGTGCATATATATGGACTTTGGGTCAGCCCCTTTGCTGATTTGTGTATATTGATATATATTTTATATATAGAGAAAATATATTATATATATTTATATGTAATATAGTTATATGTATAATATATGGTTATATATAGTTAAATTATTATATATAACTAATAATATAGTTATATATTATATAAATATATATTTATAATATTTATGTATATATACACACATATACATATATGTAAACTATATATATGCACACAAAGATATAGATTTGTATAGTGCATATACATACACATATGTACAGATCGACTATATATATAATTGATTCTCTCTCTCTCTCTCTCTCTCTATATATATATATACAGACAGATCATATATATATGCCAATGTGTGTATATATATATATATGTTGGTGTGTGCATATATATATATATATGTGTGTGTGTGTGTATATTTCATGACAAGTGAGAGGAAGAATAATAAAGTTTAGAATATTTGCTCATGCAGGAATTCAGGAATACTGGGAATTACCTGTGCCACATTTCAAAGGAAAGAGAAATATAGTTTTCCTAAAAACCCTTTTCTAGCGCATGTTGCCATTCCTTGAGATAGCTCACTGGACATGGTCTTAAACTGGGATATGGAACTGTTTAGTCTTTGGTCTTATTCCTAATTTCCCCCAGAATCCTGGGGGCATAATGGGAAAAAACAAACAAACAAACAAACAAACAAAAAACCAGAGCAACAAAACCCTTGCTTCATTCTATGGGATGTTGGTTTGCTTGCTAATGGGATGGACTCTCCATGGTAAGGGATGCGTGGCTCATCCCAAAGTTCTGTTAAAAAAATACACAAGGCTCCAAGTATAGCTGTGGTCTTTGGTCAGCCAAGCAGGCTGGATTTTCTAGATTTGAGAGTTTATGGTTGAGACATATTGCTTTGTATGCACTAATGTTGTTTTTATCTTGAGAAAAGTACATGAATGTATGGATTGTAATCATCTTGTGAATTCAGCCTTGGTTGATAAATTCATTCCGTTCAGAATATGTAAAGCCGGTATGTATTAGAAGGAAACATTTGAATGCCGCTTGATAACTTGTTCTACACTTGCCTAACCCCCACAAATAATCTGTTTAAGGTTTATAACATAGACAGAAAACTCCAAGCAAACAAACAAACAAAAAATGCTTCCAAAATTTCGCTAGCAACGTGAGTTATTACAGAATTGAGGGCTACGAATTAAAATGTACATCATTCTTGCATAATGATGTATAACATCATTATGGGTCTGGCACTATAAAGGGTATCTTACAAAGGGTTAAACAAATTAGAAATAAAATTCAAAAGTATTTGGTAGATCATTTTCCATCGAATGGATCTGAATTTTGACAAGGGTCAAAAATAACCAGGTGACTTTCAGACAGGTTTGCATTGTCCGTGTTAAGGAGGAAGCCTGGTAGCTTCCCCATTCCAAATGGACTCAGAGTGAGCCCTTAGAGGACATCATGTATCAGATATTGGATTACAGGGTTCTTCTCAGAGCACCCTGTTGCAGGGGGCATGCATGTCACTGACACTCAGGTCTAGAACTGAGAAGGAGGGGGGTTAAATTATTTATGTTCCATAGACATCCAGGTGTCCATGAGAAGCACAAGTGAGTCCCAAGTTCAGTCCTACTGGGATGTGTGGGCAAGCAGCCATGGCAGCAAAGAATGTCACTCAATGGGGTGATTCATTGAAACAAACTCAGGCAGAAACTTAGTCACCCCAGATGCTGGGTTCTCTCCTTTCTCTTCTAGGCTTTTGCTCCAAACTGCTCAGCCAAAACACAGCATTATTCTTTCATGCGTGACATCTTGAAAGCTCTCCATTGATTCTGGAGTTTACTGACAACAAGTATAAATGATTAGAAAAATACCCTGCGATGGTATTTTTCCCCCATAAATTCCATATGCTACTTTTCAAATACTCTAGAGGCTATAATGTGATTTGAACCATTTCTCTCTCTCTTTCTTACTCTCTTTTTCTTTGAAGTTGACAAAGCCAGGCTGTTCTTGTGAGCTCACTGGCTAATCACATGTTTCTTTTGACTTAATTGCTTCCCAACCAAAAATCACAGAACTTTGTAATTTATAACAGAAAAACTCACAAGAACAAAATTATGTTCAGGTCAAGCTACATAAGGAAGCTTATTGGTAAAGAAGAGATAGCTTACCACCAAAGAAACAAAAGCAAAAACAAAGCCAAAAAAAAAAAAAAAAAGAAAGAAAGAAAGAAAAGAAACCCATAAAAACCAAATCCCCAGAAGTAGTTCCCAAACTAGGATATAAATTCTAACTGAACTATATTGACAGCCAAATTGGCCAACTTAAAAACAAATCATATTTTGTTTCTTTGGCAGGGTAGTGATATGTAGGATTACAAATATTCCTTACATCATCTAAATATCAGGAGAAGCCCACCCATTCCCCTGGGCAGATACAAAGGTGGCACTGTCTGACATGATCTCTGATATAGGCAGTGACCCAGAGCTATGCAAAATGACAGGAAATGATGAGCTAGCTCCCGGGGTTCCTGGAGGACGGACATGGTCTTGGTTCTTGGGAGAGACTAATGACTCCAATTGCTATTCTCCACATTGTGCTTATCACCCAGCAACCTTTCTAGGGACCCTCATTAGCACACAGCCCCAAAGTGTCAGAGTGCTAGTTAAACAGCAACTTGATAGACACACCATCAGCACTGTTCTAAAAAGAAACTTCTAGAAGCCATCCCCAATCTTTGTACTGGGGACCAGCCTTGCAGCAACCCCACACCATCCATGAACCCTGGGGAAATGTAGAGGTTGTTGAGGATGCAAATGTGCGTCTGGAGGGTTTCCTTCTGCACCCTTGGGCCAAGCATGTCGTAGGAGCTGGCTGCCAGTGTGCGCTCCTTCAGCCTAAATTTCTCAGAGGAAAGAGTCCTTTGAGGATGAGTGAGGACCCCTGACACATTAAAGTAGCCTGAGGAACGAGAACACTCAGCAGCATTTGCACTGTCACTGGCCAAGATCCGCTGAATCTGCTGGGGTTTTTCTTCCCTCGTACTCTCGGAGCCAAGGAAACATTTCAGAACAGGCACAAGAACTATACTTGCCAGTACACCACTCAGATCTAAAGCAAGAACTTCCAATTTTTAAAAGCTAGCTGCCAATGAGGGACTGCAGTCACTGTGTTTCGTACCCGCAGGCATGTTCCGTACAATCAGCAAGGAAACTGAAGGAATGGTATGTGTGGGGGAGCAAAGGTGTTTATGGGTCTGGAAAGCTGATATACTGTCCTCAGGGTAGTGCTCACCATGCTTCAGTCTGAGTAGTTCATTCAATTTTGTTCTAGAAAAAGCAAAACAGGTCAGGGGTTCTCTTCACTGCAACAAGTCAGAAAACAGACAATACATTTAATTCATCAATATTCAACATGTAATTGGCTAAAAGCAGCATCGGGCACCTTCCATCTCCTTTCCTGGGATTAACCAACAGCAAGCTGCTAAGCCAAGGGGCTTGGGCAACAAGGGTTCTGGATGGGGAGACAGAGGGGTGCTCACACAAACACACGGGCTTGCTGGGGGGAAGCTGCGGAGAGGGCAGCGTCTCACTCTCAGTGGCTGTGCAGGTGGTTCACTCCGCTTCTCCTGCGCTCTGCATGCCCCCCACCCCATGAGCCACTGACTCAGACCCCAGTAACACCCACACCTCCCAGAGCCACAGATGTACCTTGACCACATGCCATGAAGTGGCACAGTTCAAAAGAACAAGAAACACTGTGCTAAATCAATACTTTGTTGCACTAATCCTCGCATCTTTCTGCTAAGACTATATCTTTAGAAAGCACTCTTCAGACAAACCTGTACCCTTTTAAGAAACCAACCAACCAAGGGAGCAAACAAACAAAAAACCCCAATACTGTGTCCTGTTTTTCTTTTTTCTAAAAGAAAAGGATAAACAACAGCATGGTCTCTGGGGAATGAAGTCACTGATGTGTTCATAAGGAAATTGTTTTTGTTTCTACTGGGATTTTATGAGAGGCGCTCTCTCTATTATGACCCCAGAGCTGACAGTTTAATGAGAAGCATTTTTAAAGGTTTTTTTTTTGTTTGTTTGTTTGTTTGTTTGTTTGTTTTGAGAGAGAGAGAGAGAGAGCGTGAAATTGAGAGGGGGAAGGTCAGAGGGAGAAGCAGCCCCTCTGCTGAGCAGGGAGCCCGATGTGGGACTCTATCCCGGGACTCCAGGATCATGACCTGAGCTGAAGGCAGTCGCTCAACCAACTGAGCCACCCAGGAGCCCAATGAGAAGCATTTTTAACTGGAATATCATTTTAAGAGGAATAGCCATTGGGCCAAGAAGCTTAGGTTAATAATGCCATGCACATATTGTTTTATTTACAATACAAAGAAATACATAGAAATATTGTCATTTAAGGAGGCCATGATTTAATAAACTTATGTCTGTCCTTTGAAAACATGACTAAATGGAGTACCTACTTAAAAAATTCGTGTGAGAGATTAGACGATAATCATTTGACTAAAGCATAATAAGAATTTAAAATGCCTTCATAGATACATAGGTTGCAGACTGAAGTCTCAAGAAACAGTCACATCTGAGATTTGTTTCAAATGAAATAAGAGTATTAGAAAATGTCACAGTATCTTATTATTTGACAGATATTCAGGGATTTTAACACTATTAAATCTACTAGAGAGAACCTTTATTTATTAAAAGATCCCTCATCTGACAACCTTCAAAAATCCTAATAATAAATGTCATTGAAATGTTTAGCCTATATCTAAAACAAGCGTGTAGCTGTTTGAGGCTATGTATCTTTAATAGCTAGCTAGGAAGCAAGCCCTATGTAGAGCATAGAGACACAAACACACTTGTCACTGCATGTACCTGGGGGATGTGTGGCTCTAGAAGTTTCCCCTAAGAAGCCAGGCATGTCACCGTGACACGATACCTCTTGAAATTATAAGCAAAGGTTCATGTGCGTGAACATTCTTCAGAGAAGAAAGTTCATAGCTTTACCTGGACTGTCAAAAACATTCAAGCCCTCTCCCAAACATTAACACAAAAATGAGATTTGATTTTGGGGGATGTGAGCTCATCAGAGACAGAGATTATGTTTTATTCATTGCTGTACCTCTTATGCCTGTCAAAAATTGGGTCTACGATAGTTTTATGTGGTGACTTGGCTGGGCCTTAGTGCCCAGATATTTAGTTAAATTTTATTCTGGATGTTTCTGTGGGGATGGTTCTGGATGAGATACCCATTTAAATGGGTGGACTTTGAGTAAAGCAGATTGTCTCCCACAGTGTGGTGGGCCTTGTTTAAGCACTTGAAGGCCTGAACAGAACCAAAGATGGATCTCTGCCAGCAAGAAAGAATGCAGACAGCATCCTGACTTGACCTATACCACAGGCTCTTCCCTGGGTCTCCAGTCTGCCAGGGCATCCCATGGTTTTCAGACTTGCCAGCCTCCATAATGGCATAAGCCAATTCCTTAAAATAATTATCTCCCTATATACAGACACATCCTACTTGCTCCATTTCTCTGGAGAACCCTGGCTACTACAGGGTATCATGAAATGTTTGCTAAGTGAAGGCAGGAGTGAAGGAGGGAAACGTGTCTCCCTGTCTTACAGTCATGGTGTCCTTCCTGAATTATCACAGTGGGCTACCATGCACAGGGCTAGTCAGCTGCCAGTGCCCAGACATTTTTAAAAACTTATGTTTTGCCTTTTATTTTTTTCATGCTCTATTTCAAAGAGCAGTTTTAAATTTTGATAAAGTCCAATACGCTAACTTTTTCTTTTATGGTTTAGAGAAATCTTTGTCTATTCCAAAATCACAAAGACATCCTTCTGTAATATGTTCTCCAGAAATGTCATAGTTTTAGCTTTTATGCTTAGGCTTATCATGCATTTTGAGATAATTTTGTGTTTAGTGTAAGCTAAGGATTGAGGTTCCATTTTTTTTAAATATAGATATCCAAAGGACACAAACTTAGTGATTTGAAGGACACATGCACACCAATGTTCATAGCAGCAGTGTCTACAACTGACAAATATGGAAAGAGCCCAGATGTCCATTGATAGATGAATGGATAAAGAAGAAGTGGTATAGCTATGCAATGGAATATTACTCAGCTATCAAAAAATGAAATATTGCCATTTGCAATGACATGGATGGAACGAGAGGGTATTATGCTATGCGAAATAAGTCAGTCAGAGAAAGACAAATACCATGTGATTTCACTCACATGTGGAATTTAACAAACAAAACAAATGAACATAGGGGAAGGGAAGGAGAAATAAAATAAGATAAAAACTGAGAGGGAGGCAAACCCTAAGAGATGCTGGAGTCCAGGAAACAAACTGAGGGTTGCTGGAGAGGATATTGATGGGGAGAAGAGATAATTGGGTGATGGGCACTAAAGAGGGCACTTGATGTAATGAGTACTGGGAGTTATACGCTACTGACGAATCACTAAATTCTACCTATAATTAAAAATTATAGATTTAAAAAAAAAAACTTACATTCTAGGAGTTGCCTGGTTTTTAAGATATTATCCCACCTCTTCTAATGTGATCTTCCCTTCTTTTCCTCGGGTGATTTTTGGAAATATACTTGGTTTTAAGTAATACATTTGAAGTAATTCCTCTGTTTTTTAAAAGTGCTAATGCCTCCACCTGCAGAGAAGAGAGACATACCATCATGGGGGGCATTTCCAAGACTACCCCAAGGCTCTGAGGACAATTACAATAGATGGAAAGACTTTTCCTAAGGTGGGATGATAAAACTGTTCTGAAGCAGAGATATCTGTTTAGAAAATATATTTTTACTTCTAAAGCCAAATAGTTAAAGGGCCAGTTATGAAATCATCTCAGTCCCTCATCTATTATCACTATGACCACTGCCATTATTGTTATGATTATTGCCAGACCAGTGTTTACCCTTTCCATAGGCTGCCTATATTAGCTCTGTAAGTGAGCAGGAAGCATTTCCCTTTGAACTGCATGAAAAAAACAGACTGAACTAAGAGGGAATTCATTGTGATGACAATTAACATTCATTCAATTCTTGTAATATTATGGGGGCTTCTGTACTCTTTGTGTGCTATAACCCAGGGGCTGGTGACTTTTTTTTTAAGGTTTTATTTATTCATTTGAGAGAGAGAGCATGAGCATGAGTGGAGGGAGGGGCAGAAGGAGAGGGAGAGGGACCAATAGAGGCTCCACTGAGCAGGGAGCATGAGGTGGGGCTTGATCCGAAGACCCTGAGATCATGACCTGAGCAGAAGACAGGTACCCAGAGCTGCAGACTTTTTTTTTTTCTCCTAAATTTCAAATAGTAAATATTTTTGGCCTGTAGCCACATATAGTCTCTGTTGCTGCTGCTGCTTCCCCTATGCTCTCCCTCCCCTCCACTCTTCCTTCTCCCTCCTTTCCCCTCCCATTTCTTCCCCTCCCCCTCCTCATCCTCCTCTTCCTCTCCCCTTCCTCCTTCTTCCCTTCCTCCTTCTCTTCCTCCTCTTCTTTTTCTTGTAAGCAGACCATAAAAACTATAAAAACTAGGAGTGCCTGGATGGCTCTGTTGGTTAACTGTCTGCCTTTGGCTCAAGTCATGATCCAGGGGGCCTGGGATTGAGCCCTGCGTTAGGCTCTCTGGCTTAGCGGGGAGCCTGCTTCTCCCTCACCCTCTGCTACTCTCCTTGCTTGTACTCTCTCTGTCAGATAAGTAAAATCTTATAAAACAAACACACACACAAAAACTATCAAAACCATTCTTAGCTCTCAGAGGCACAAAAACTTGCAATGGGCCAGATGTAGACTGTGGCTGGCATATTCCTAGCTGATCACTAGATCCTCATAGCAGCCCCTAATGGATCAGGTCCTATCATGTTATCCATTTTACAGTAAATTTAGACTTAGAGGTATGAAATAGGGTTACATATTGTCCGAAGTTACACAATGTATATAGGCTGCTCAGGAATTTGAAGGAGTGGTTCTCAAAGCGTGCTTCCTGCCTGGGCCAGCATTACCTGGGAACATTTCAGAAAAGCAGATCACTGGGCTCTGCTCTACAGGGTCAAAAATTCCAAAAGCAGGATCAGCAACGTACATTTTAACAAACCATTTAGGTGAAAATGGCACCTTGCTCGGCAGCTACAGCATCACTTGGGCGGAGTGTTAGAAATACATTGTAGGCCCTACACATGACCATGGGGACCAGACAGAGGCTCTGGTGGCCCAGGTGATTCAGAGGCACACTCAGGGTGGGAAACCAGTGCTCTATTCAAGAGGCTGAGCACCGGCTGGCTCCTTCTCTAGCCTATTCCTTGCATCTTCTGAGTAACCATATACCATTCCCAGAAAGTGTTCCACACTTTACATCACCGACTCAGATAGTCTCAATTTTCACATTTTACTAAATTTCAATCAGTTACAAAACCTTATTTTTTTCCTGTTGTATGTGTGGGATGTCATGCTTGAAAGTAAGGTTAGCGACATTGGAACTTTAAAGAAATGGATCCTTTATGTGTCCCTCCCACTAAATGAACAAAAAATATTCACTTTAGATTTATAAACTCTTCTCTGCTCACTGAAAATTGTTTTATTACTTCATTACCTATGCATATATGGGTGTGTGCCTGTGTGTTATTTATCTCAGCTTATTCTAATTCAGATTCTTTGTTCAACTAATGGTCTTTGATCTAATTCCACCATTAGATGAAACAATTTTCAAGGAATAAGGCCTAGAAATAGTTTCTCTTGTACATTTGCCTTGAATCACAAGGTCAAGAATGATATCCTGGATGTTTCTCATTCTTTGCAATTCTATAAGCCAGCTTCATAGTCTGGCAATATGAGCTCTGCCTTTAAGGCCATCTCAGTGATGAATTTTGGGGGAAATCCAAATGAGAAAAGAAAATTTAAAGCCATGGGCAATAAATAAATAAATAAATACCGGTTAAATGCCCTAAGAGATGAAAGAAATAGCTGTAACACATGGACAAACTGCGTCATGGACTTTGAGAAGATTTAAACTCAATCCTGGACTTCGAGAAGATTTAGGTCATGTTTCACTTGCTTTCATTTAACAAGTTGAGCACTAGACTAACTCATCTCCCGTTGCTATCTAGTGGCCTTAATCATTTTTAAAGAAGACCTATTTCTGAGTCACTTTACTTTATGGGAATTCAGTAAAGCTTAGAATGTGAGCCAAAGAGAGTGAAACCTTAATTTCTTATACACATCAAAGTATTTCTTCAAGAAGCTTCCAGGAAAAAACAGACGGTTCAAAATCACTTCTAAGAGCTTCTTCCTTAAACCACTGCTAATTTCCTGAGATTTTCCAAGGAATCAAAGTGACCTCATTACTTTACCCCCTAAGGAAGCAATCCATCCCATTTTTTTTCTTATTTCTGACATAATTTGCTTCAAATGAGTAAGTCAATGACTGTACAAATTGGATAGTGTTATGGACATTCTGCCAGTTACACAGGCTGACGGTATATTTTATATGCACCCCTTTCTGTCCTCTGCCATCAGTACTTCCAACACTAGTACCAAGTCACCTTGGTTTCCACTTGAGTTATGGGTAGCCAGCTGTCAGATCTGCCCCTACCTCTTCCTTCCCATTTCTTCTCCGCGCTCTAGCAACTGCCTGATGTTCTCCACATTCTTAGTCTCATTCTACACCTAAAACCCATCTCCCAGATTTTCTTTCTAAACACAGATCCTGGCTACTACTCTTCTACTGAAGACCCTTACTATTCCTAGATTGTTAATTTGCACCAGGTCTAGACTGTTTCACTCATTTCAACTTACTTGCATAACATGAGTCTTACATTTTCTTTTTTACTTCTTGAACAAGTGAAGATCATACTCGTTTTCTTGCTTGTTCTTAAGCTTTCATGTCAAGGGACACTCCCCCCTTCTCCTTTTTTTCTGATTTTTCTGATCTCTCAAGACTTATGTCAGGTCATATGTCCTTGGCTAAATTCTTGCCCTACAAACTTGGTCAACATTCATATCTTCCTCTTAACATAACCAACACCAACTGCTTGAAATACCATTTAAAAATTGCTTATCTGCAATGTTAAACCCTGTTGCACATTGCATGTGATTTTATGACATGAGCTTGACTTTATCACTGACTTGCTTGTTATTTTGTGGACCTCTCAACCTTGAGTAATGTGACTTGCATATGGGAGAAGTCCTCAATACCCAGACACTCAAGAAATTAACTCATTCAACAAACATTTTTCCTGTACCATGAGCTAGTTTATTGGAAGTGAACAAAAAGAGTGGTCTAGTTGAAGAGATTCATTCCTGATGTGACTATTTTTAAGTATCTAAATTTATCCTGTAATTTAGGTAACGAAGATATATTGGTAAAGAAGGAGTTTTAAAATATATCCAGTTTTTCTTCTTATATTTTATGTAAACTTCTAATTTTAGAACAGTTTTAGATTTAGAGAAAAAAATGTGAAGATAATACAGAGTTTCTATAAACCCATACCCACTTTCCCCTCTGAAACATTTCACATCAGTGCCATACACGTGTCACAATTAATGAAGCAATATTGATACATATTATTAACTAAAATGCATGCATTATTCAGATTTCCTCAGTATTTACCTAATATCCTTTTTAAAAGGTTTGTTCTTAGAACACTACATTTAGTATAGTGTCTCTTGGACTTTTTTAGACTGTTACAGTTTCTCAGACATTCCTTGTTTTCAATGACCTTGACGGTGTTGAAAAGTACTGATCATGTGTTTAGTAAAATGTCCCTTGGCTAGGATTTGTCTGGGTTTTCCTCATCATTAGTATGTGATTATGGGTTTTTTTCTGGGGGAAGACTGCAAGGGTAAGGTTCCATTTTTGTCACATCATGGTAAAGGTACATGTTATCCATATGAGTTATTATTTGTGTGAATTTTCATTACTTGCTTCAGGCAGTGTTCATTAGGTTTCTTTACTGTACAGTTTTTATTTTTCTTTACTTTTCTATATTTCACCCCTTGGGAGGAAATAACTAGTGCGGCCTACAACTGAGAGTATGAAGTTATGCTACAAATTTTTGAAGGGAGAGTCTTTACATAGATAACTTGGAATTCTTCTACATAGAAGATCTATTTTTCCCCATCTATGTATTTATTCAATGCATGCGATCACTTGTTTATATCAGTAGAGCTCATGAATATTTATTTCATACTTTGAATTATAATGCAATACTACTTTATCTTGTGGCTCAAATTATTCCAGATCTGGACATTGGAAACTCTTTAGCTTGGCCTTTATGTCGTCCCTTTAGTACACCCCCATCACTCTGTGTGTGTTTGCACATGTATGTGTTAAACACTTCCTTACCTTCTCACACTACAAGATGGTTGAGACTTGTCTTGTATATTTCCTTCTCAATCTTAGACTCAGCCATTTCTCTAAGAAAGCTTGGTTCTTTCTATTGGATAATGGTTATTAGAAATCAAAGTCTTGGCACCAGATTTTTCGTTCCTTATTTTTGGCTCCCTTCTGTGGGGATCAGGAGAAGTGTCAGCATAAGAAAGCATGCATAATTATGATACATACAGTGTTAGGGTAAATGAAAACATATGTCCATAAAAAGAATTGTATGTGCATGCTTGTAGCGGTTTTATTCATTTCTGAAAAAAAAAAAAAACAAAGAACCGGGCAACAGCCCAAATGTCCTTTCTGGAAAGGATCCACCACTAAGAACATTTGTGATTCATGGGAAGAGGTCAAAATAGCAACATTAGCAAGAGTTGGGAAGAAGTTGATTCCAATCCTCATGGATGACTTTGAAGGTTCAAGACCTCAGTGGAGGAAGTATCTGCAGACATGTTGGAAATAACAAGAGAACTAGAATTAGAAGTGGAGCCTGAAGATGGGACTGAGTTGCTGCAAGCTCATGATCATACTTGAACAGATGTGGAGCTGCTTCTTAAGGAGGAGCAAAGAAAGTGGTTTCTTGGGATGGAATCCACTCCTGGGAAAGATGCTGGGAGGATTGCTGAAATGACAACAAAGGATTTAGAACTTTGCACAAACTTAGTGGATAAAGCACCACAGGGTCTGAGAGGACTGACTCCAATTCAGAAAGAAGTTCTACTGTAGTTAAAATGCTAACAAACAGCATCACATGCTACAGAAAAATCCTTCATAAAAGGATGAGTCAGTTGATGCAGCAAATCCATTGTTGTCTTATTTTAACAAATTATCACAGCCGTCCCAGCCTTCAGCAGGCACCACCCTGAAGATTCAGCACCAACAACATGGAGGCAAGACCATCCTCAAGCAAAGGGATTATAACTTGCTAAAAGTTCAGATGGTGATGAGCATTTTTTAGCAATAAAGTATTTTTAAATTAAGGAATATATACATATTCCATATATACACATAGACAAGTATATACACATACATCTTAGAGGCATGTTTTGCACATTTAATAGACTACAGTATAGTGTAAATATAACTTTGTGTGCTGGAAAACCAAATAATTCACTTGTTTGTGATATTTGGTTTTATTGTCATGGTCTGAAATGGAACCCACATTGTCTCTAAGTTTGCCTGTATATCACATACTTATAATTATTTTTAATAATATAATATAAGGATATAAAAATAATATAATTAAGATTAACATATTGCACATTTGAAAAATGCTAAGAAAGTAGATCTTAAAATTTCTTATCACAGGAAAAAAATCATAACTATGTAAGGTGACAGATGTTAGCCATACTTACTCTGGTGATCATTTAGCAAAATACACAAATATCAAATCACTGTTACATAATCTTAAACTAATATAATGTTATATGTCCATTATACCTTAATTTAAAAAGGTCATTACAACTGGCAGCTTGAGTTGAGCATCTTCTCACAGCAATTGTCTTTGACTTGAAGAGCTGCCTTGCCCAAGGTCATGACTAATTTTGTTGGGCATCCTACATTTGATGTCTGGTTGATGTGAGGGTTTAAGGCCTGAGCCCCATGCCGCAATGAGGGGCACCTCTGCAGCTTCTTCCAGTAGCTGGTCCCAGTGGGACCAGTAGCCTTTCGGTGTGATGGCATCATAGCTCAATGCTGTTCCACACACGTTACCCTCCAGAGCTCTCACTGTAAACTTCCTAGCTGCAAACTTCAGTCTAGGCGTCTGCTCCTCTTGTTGACTTGGTACACCATACCACTGAGAAATCAATTCATTATGCTTTTCTGTTGTGTTTGTTTTGTTGATTTTGGGTCACATGAAAAATGGCAAGAAAGAGATACCCTTTTTCAAAATTATTACTGTATATCTCAGAAAATACCTCTATCTATCTTAGAAAAAGTAATTATCTATAGGTAGTAAATCTTATTTTATTGTGCAAATATATCCTCTTGTGGGTTCCCATTCACATATTCTGTTCCATATGGTCTGCTCACTTAGTGTACACAAATGTTAAAGGCCACACTTATTATAATTCAGAACTTAAACATTAGTAGAGGCGTTGCCTGCAAATATGGTGTGTATTTAAGGAATGATTTTCTTTCTGTGATTTATCTTTTACATACTTTAAGTCACTTAAACACACATATGACTAAGAACACCTTGTAGTGAATGTCTGACTTTGAATTCATTTCTTTGAAGTGTTTACACAGAGCTCTAAGTCGGAGTGTTCATGCTAAATTGCCAAATCCATTAAGTACATTGAGTCAAACTTCTGGTTTGCTCCTGCCCTGAATCAACCCCATAGGTGTGATGTCATGAGCAAAGCCTTGTTCTTTCTTTTTAATATGGATAGTGGTACCTCCTTAGCCAAGGTTTTTGGAAGAATAGAATGAGAGGGCATGCAGGAGAGTCAGGGTCAAGATCTGGACCAGAGGAGGCTGTTATGAATCTGATCACTAGTGAATAGTTTTTGTCTGCTATGGGTCAGTATGGACGGCGTGCCTTCTTCTGCCGAGTGGTTCACCCACCAGCAAGAGTACAGCATACAGGACAGCTCTCCCAGGGCTTCCAGGAATTGTACTCAGTGGCAGGAGTTAGAGGAGCATTAAGGTAATTTACATGTGATTTGCATAAGAGTTGGTATTTATTCATAAAATTATATTGGCTACTTTCAAGTGATTTTCAGATTCATTTGTTATTGCTGCACTGAGGGCTATGGCATTTTGATTTCCTTCTCTGTCTTCCTTTTCCCCCATGACTGTAATTAACATAAAAAACTGAATTGGGCAATTGAGAGATGAGAGAAAGCACAGGCCACAGGGGATGGCCCGGCATTGTAAACCTCACTCCCCTATCCCTCCACTAATACCTTATGGCCCATTAACAATGCACAATAGCTAAGACAGCAGACATTGTTTCCTAATATTCCATGAATGCACCAACTGTGGACCCATCTCCTCAGGTCTCTGTAATTGGTATTTGCTCTGCCTGGAATGTTCTTCCTCCAAACATTCATTCATATTGTTCATGTCTTCAAATTAGGGATGCCAGATTTTGCAAATAAAAACACAGGACATCCAGTTAGATTTGCCCTTCATTTAAAGAATTAATAATTTTTTTGGTGTAAGTATGTCCCATGCAGTATTCAGGACATACTTAAACTAAAAACTTATTTGTCATCTATCTGAAATGCAAATTTAACTGGGCACCCGTAATTTTTCTGGCAACCCTATCTCAAGTCATTCATGTCTTCACCAAATGTCACCAGCTATGATAGGACTTTGCTGACCATTCTTAATCTAAAAGACTGAGCACTTCCTATCATGATGTCTACCCCATTCCGCTTCATCTTTGAATTCACAATTCAGGCCACTGCCTGACACGACAGCATATATTTCTTCACCTGGTGTAGTAGACAGGGCCTTCGCTGTAAACAGATGGTGCATTCAAATAGGTAAATAGAAGAGAGTTGAATAGGGAGCTATTTACAAGAGGTGGGCAGCATCAAAGGAGGCCGTGGCATGACCATGAACCTGGGGCAGCCCGACTGAGGCACCATCACTAGAGCAGTCCACAGACTTAGTATCTGGGGTGCACAGAATGGGTGGGGAGGGTAGAGAGTAGATTTGACGGAGGTCATGGAACATACACAGAACCTTTGGCCATTGTCAGTCTCCCCTGCTAGAAAGGAAGCTACAGAGTAGTAGCAGTTTTACTTTGCTCATTGTTCTATCTGCAGCCTCTGAATAATGCCTGCCATATAGTAAATGCTTCCGAAACATCTGGTGAAGAATTCAGTGTGTTTGACTAGCGTAGCCAGCCAAGAGAGGGTGGAAGCGGCAAAAACAAGCAGTCTAGAGAAGCAAACAGTTAAGAGACAAAGGCAGGGCTAGTTTCTAGGAATACATCTAATCCATTCCTCAGAAACTGCATAGGCAACAGCGAGAGCACAGACAGCAGGTGCATTCTAGACTGTTGACACCAGGTCATCGAATAGATGTCAAGGAGTTATCTTCAGAGAAGGGTGGAATGCTGCGGCGAAGCATACGGGGTATATCAGAAAGCCAGGTAGGTGCTCAGCATCAAGGAACACCACCCAGCCCCTGGGCAATCCCAGAACTAGGGCTCTAGGATGGACTTAGGAGGGTGAAATGGAGAAGATGACGGAGGGAAGGAGGACTGATGTAGCAGAGAGATGGGCGTTCTCACTCATGGGACTGAAATTATGGCACCTACTCAGGAATCTGGTTATCATACCTCAGAAAATGGAGACAGACTCTGAATAACAAGGTAGAATTCAGGTTAAGTCTTGAAATTTGAAGTCGGGAGTGGCCCTGCAGTGAGAGAGAGATTCTGGAGCCTCAGCTGGCCTTGTTCCCATAGACTCTCCCCCTAAGGACTGGACGAAGCCCGAGCACCCCAGTGGGATGGCCCAGCACTCTGTAAATGGGAAAGACAGAAATCAAGAGGGATAACTAATATTTATCGGGTATTTGCGTTGTAGCTGATACAGTCCTACATTGTTGGTATCTTTCCTCATTAAACCCTTAGGACTGCTCTGTGAGCTACTTGCTACTTTCCCCTTTTACTACTGTGGAAACTCACCAATACACGGTGTTCAAAGACATGCACAAAATCTATGTAACGGTTCTCTTCATATTTCTTTCTGAAGAAGAATCTCAGTTTCTAAAGATGAGTTTCTTCTGGCACATGTATCCATTTCTGCTGAAATGAAGCTCTTCCTTTTATTATGACATCAGGCCAAGATAACAAAGGGTTCTTTCCAGAATGTCCTAAATAATGGCAGGGTAAAAGTACAAGGGATTGCTTAGAACATTTCCTGCTACTGATCACAGGTGATTCATGGCAAAATGTGTTTTATCTGTGTTGCATGAAGGAGCTGATGATACTCAAAAATAACCTGACCTGGGGACTTGTCAGGGAAGAAGCCCTGTGTGTTGGGAATGGATGAGGAATGGGTCTGACACAGGGGATCCTGGGGTCTATAAATATTGAATGGTGGTAGTTTTTGTAGCTCAAAGCCTGGGAACTACCGTGTGAGTGGTTTTAAACTCAGTGTAGAAAATAATCATCTAAATATATCAACAGGGTCCTTGAGGTCTCCAGATCACATTTAGAAAATGCCCATTTTACCACCACCTCTAAAGCAAATATGTAGCATGGACATTTTTACAAATTTATCTCTCCTTCCAAAAGGGAAAATAAGCTGAAAGGGAACTGTTTATTAAAATACCTGTTCAAGGGGTGCCTGGGGGGGCTCGGTTGGTTGAGCGATGGCCTTCGGCTCGGGTCATGATCCCAGGGTCCTGAGATTGAGCCCCACAGCAGGCTCCTTGCTCGGTGGGGAGCCTGCTTCTCCCTCTCCCTCTGCTGCTCTGCCTGCTTGTGTCAAAATACCTGTTCAAGGTATGGGTAGCCCGTAGTAGCCACCTGCAACTCTCCAGTCCTCCTGTGGCTTATGAATAATTGGAGGAAACACATCACTAGCAGGTGGCAATGATGGAAATGATGATTACTTGGTTTTATAGAGAACCCTTCATTTAAGCTCTTTTAGATTAATCAAGATAGATTTTTTTAAAAGACCTCTAATTACTTTCCTGTTAATTATTTATATTCACCAAATATTTTCTGCTTGCCTGTTAGTTACTGGTCTTGTGAAGTGTGTCAGGGTATTAAATATTTACTCACAAGCCTGGCCGTTGTGAACAAGGACTGTCACTCCCTGTCCCATCCTGGGCTTAAAGCAGTCCTCCTCCAATCTCCCTTCATCTATGGTAGCTCATCTTTAACAGTACGCTAAGAATAACACCTTGTATTTTCAGGGTGCCTTCCATCTAGCCATTCTTGTTTTCATCATTGACAAGGGAAAGGTGTACTTCTAAGAGGTCATTTAATGTTGTCCTACCATGGGCCACCTAAAGTATGTCTTTAGCATCACTGGCCATGATAACCTGATCTCATGACACCCCAGTCCCCGCTCTTACGCTCAAGGCAGACATTACTAATCCACACTGGAACTGTCCAGCTAGTCCCTGATCCAATTATAGAGCTTATTAACACAGTGCCCCAAGCAATTTCCTCCAATCGATTGTTTTTTATCTGTGGTGTCAACTCATATTTATCATCCACTATCTGCACTTGGAACACCCTAGTGAGGGGGAGCTTATTACTTCTCAGAGAGCTTATTAACTCTGGTTGTGAGAACAGCTCTTTCTAAATACTCTTCAACAATTTAACCTATCAAAGGCTATTCTCAAATTTCTGTCTCATACCCCTTTATCTACCTTTTTCTTATCTACTTATTTGTTTTACCTCTGTTTGTCCTATAGCTGCAAAGTATCAACTCCAGTCACGGTGCAAAGAAAATAGAACATAACTGCTCCATATTTATAGGGTCTGTTTTATTTCAAATCTACTCAGGTTTTAAAAACAAGCAATCTACTTTGTAGGTTTTGGGGATACTGAGGAATACCCAGGCAGGAAACCAAAGACTTTCAAAACCCTTCTTAAACGTAATGACAGAAGGTCACATAAGAGGACTGAAGATGGAGAATTAGAAAAGAATTCATCATTGAAACTTGCAGCTGCTGGGATACCCAGGTGGTTCAGTCAGTTAAATGTTTGTTTTTAGCTCAGATCACGATCCCAGAGTCCTGGAATCGAGCCCCGCATCAGACTCCTTGCTCAGTAGGAAACCTGCTTCTCCCTCTGCCTGCTGCTCCCCCTGCTTGTGCTCTCTCTAACAAATAAATAAATAAGATCTTTAAAGAACAAAAAAACTCAAAAACTTGAGCTGCATTTTGAGAACTGGTGGGCACCTCTGCTGCCCACCTCTGAACAGGTAGTAGGGTAGCACATTCCAAACAGAGGAATGGGTCAGAGGTGTTACACTGCCTATGAGAGATCTTTTAGACTAGAGATTTTGGAACTTAAACTGGAAGGTTTGCTAAAACACAGATTACTGGTCTCCTCAGAGTAGCTGATTCCATAGATGCAGGCTGAGGCCCAAGACTCGGCCCTTCAAAAAGGTTTCACGCGATGCGGATGCTGTTCGTCTAGGGACCACACTTTGAGAACCACTGTTTCGAGCACGAGCGGATCTCAGTGTGCCTGCTCCAGTTCCACAAGGCTGGGCCTTCTTTTCTGTTTGTCTTACTTTCTAAGCAGGGATCATGGAAACAACTCAGGATGAACATATTGTTCAAAATCTTGAAGACTTGTCAATCTGGCAAGACGATCTGTGTCAACTTGGCCAATGTGCACTCACAAGTGTGTCCCACTGGGTATCGTTGGGTGTTCAGCTGTGGGAATGAGGAGGGAAAGCACAACCAGGAAAGGAGGTGGGGAGGAGACCTCAGGGGGCAGCATGGGGACACAGCGGGGAGGAGCCTTCCATCTGAAGTTCTACAGTAATGTCTTCAGCCATCGTCGGTAGTGACAGAGACTTGGGCTCGGAGCCTTCGCGGGCACGTGGCGTAGTCACCTCCTCATACAAGTCTCACGGCCATTCCAAGTAAGAGTAGTTTGTGCACCTCCTTCTCTCCATCTTTTGAAGGATGGTACTTGCCTTTACTTATATTACTGTTTAACATTAAAATAAAGTTCCTTTCTGTTCCTTTCTCTATCTCCCGGCTACCCTCATCGTACCTGCCCTTTAATGGGATTCCAGGTGAAATTGATGCTCATACTTCAGTTCTATAAGCTATCAGTGTTTTCCCAACACCATGCCATGATAAATACTTTGCTTTGAATGAAGATATTCTGTGCATCAGCGTGGTGTTGGGTATAATGGAGCAATTCACAGGCAATTAGCTCAGCCTGGTGGGCCACTCAGTGCAAATCTGCAGGACGGGCTTCACTCTCTCGGAGCCACCCATGGTAGAAGCTCTAGAATTTCATTTTATTCCAACAGTTCTTTTCTTTCCCCTAATCTGGCCCTCCCTTCTGAGACCGCAGCGGCTGAAGATGAAGCCAGAGCTTTCAAAGAGAGAGATTCTAAAAGAGGGTGAGAGCTACAGGGAGCAGTAGAAAGGAGGAGGTTGAAGTAGCTGCTGATAGTATTTGATTACATTTGCTTTGGGGACACTTCCCAAGAACATACTTGGCATATTCCTAGTGGACTACTTTGCAAATCTTATTCTTGCTGTGTTCTTCCCCACAAGGAATATTGGGGGCACATTTCCTTACTGAAAGGAGCTTGAGAAGCTAGCTGGACGGGTTTTCCTTTGGGAAACTCAGGCTGGTTCCCATATTACCTCTGAGGCATTTTCCATCCAGAGTTAATCTGATCAAACACTGTGGGCACAAACATTGTGCCCATCCAACCTAATGACAACCACACACTTAAACAGAAGAATCGTGTATCTAGGAACCAAGAGGGCAAATAAGGGAGTTGACATAAGAGGACAGATTCTTGAAATTTTACAGAAATGTTATCTGCTTCCCCTGTTTCTCCTCCTCCTCTTCTTCCTCTTCCTCCTCCTCCCTTCCACTTCCCTTCTTTACCTTCTCCTTCCCATTTTCCCCGCTTCCTCCCCCTTATCCTCTTCCCTCTCCTCTCCTTCTCTCTCTCAAGAAACAGTCAATTTAGTTTGTCACTCCTCATTAGCAGTTAATGTATTCATCTCTCTCTATTCCCATGCCCTCCGTATAGTGATTTCTGTACTTCTCAATAAATTACTCTCATCTAAATGAGTTTTATAATATCTCAGCATTTGCCACGTACGATATTTCATGGTTACTTGATTCCACCAGACCTTCTCCCTTTCTCCAAGTATTCAAGTGACACTGGGCATATATTTTTTCTTTTAAATCAGAGTGGATTTTCACTGACTTTGCTCTGCCGGAAGTGAACTGGGGATGCTCTGGGGTGATCCAAATTCCCAGTAAGGACATGCTAATCAATGTGGTTCATTTTCTAAAGCTCTCCTTGTTATTCCCTTTGCCTGGCTAATCATAAATTGGTCCTTAATACATGGGAGGGCAAAGAAATTAGGAGAAGCCAAAGACACAAGTGAACTCTGGCAAGAAGCCACTGTGTTTTCCCTTTTCCAAGATACTGGGTCTTTGTGGAAGGGGACAGCTGCTGCAGAGAAAACAGGACATCTCGGGCCTCCGGGGGGAAAGGCCAGTTGGAATACCTTAATCTTGTTGTTGAAATTTCAAGCAGCTTATCTTTTCTGAAGCTTCCCTTAGGTAATAAGAAGTGTGCTTAATATTGCAAATTCTGCTTTGCAAGTGTTGTCTGGTGTCCTCTTATACCATGTGAATGTTCTTTCTCTTCCCTTCACCACCCCCCACACCAAGCAAACCGAGCACGTGTTTGGCTCTTGGTCAGTTCTTCTTTGGGTCTAAATGTCTTGGCATTTCTGTCTCAGTTTTGGCTGTAGGAAAGAACATTTTTCAATAATGCTGCTGAAATCCTGCTTTCTCTACTTCAGTGCTTTATCTGGCAAAAGGATTTGCTGGGACCAGACCCAAAATAAAGAGGAACTAAAATAAAAAGAAAAAAAGAAAGAAAAAGAAAAATGACTGTGGGAGGCAAGATGCCAGTGTCTTCACTCCTGATTCTGTAGCTCGTCACTTTCCTTTCCAATCTCACATCCTTCACCCCAGAGAGTCTTGGCATTTTGCATGAGAAGAGCTACTCAATCCCACACCAAACTCTTGATACCGATCCCCCTTTTCACTATACTGTCTCCTAGATCAAGCATTTGAGAATGGGACAACCCTCATGCAAAGAAAAAGCAATCAAGAATGGAATGTCGTGGCCAAGACTGACCAGGATCCTTATAGGAACTGGGCTTCCAGGGCCATGTGTAAAATTCTGTGAAGTTGTTGGTCCGCCTCATTCACCTCCAGGTGCTGTCCATAGTCTTTGGTTTGTGCTACTGGCCCGAAGATTTCCTCCTCCTTGTTGTCAGTTTCTACTCAACACATGTAAGCTGTTCTCCCAAACATGCTGCTGCTTTCCAAGGTTTTGGACTGCTTGTCCTAGGTGCTGCTGGGAGGGCTGGCAGAGTGGTTGAGGGGAGCTGAAACCCTGCTGGGCCCTCTTAGCAGGCATGAGCTGAGAACCCTCTGCCACCTCATTTTTTGGTCTTTGAGCTCCGGACAGGAACCCACCGCTATTTTACTCCCACGGTCTAAGATACTGCTCCAAGTTGCTGCTTTCCTCCTCCTCATGTACCATGGATCAGTTGCAGTATGGGCTCAAGCAGGGAACTTTTGAGACTGTCTAAAGGGTCTGACTACCAGTTCACCAGGGAAAGAGAAAGGAGGTAAAAACATGTGTGCTGAAGTTTCAAATGGCCTCATCTCAAAATAAAATTATTCTCGAGGAATGTAGCTGAGCCTTAATTTCCTCTTCTACTTGAACCTCCACTTTTCCTCCACAATTTCTAGATAAGGAGATGTTTTCTATAATGTGTGGAAACACACATAGTTCTATCCTATTTCCAAAATATCGTATTTCACTTGTTACCTGAAAACTGTTTTTATAAATTTATCCACATATTTCTAGCAGTGGCTGTAACTTGGGAAATCCTATATGTTGGCAGGAAGGGAAGTTGAAGTCTATGAGTATGATTATGATGATCCCTCTGAGTACAGATCTGTCTACATTCCATATTTAATATTAATATTCCATATTAATATTGAAAGAGCCTGAAGTTGTATATTTCCTCTTTCAACTAGGTTATTTGAGAGAGTTTTATGTGTTTTAAAGTTTCTGAGAAATTGGAATTTGGGGAGTTTAAAACATGTGCTGTTAATTTCCAGTTTCGTTGCATTTTAATTAAATAATAGAACCTATAACTCCAGGACTTGGGTAATTTATTAAAATCATTTTTTGTAGCCTGGTAGATGAATAATATGTGTAAATATTCCATAAACCTTGAAAAAGGATGAGTATTCTCATTTCTAGGATAAACTTGTCAAATATGTTAATTAAATAATCATTATTAATGACAATATTCAGATTATTTTCTTGCTTTTTTACTGTCTTCTTGTGGTTTTAGACTCAGAGTAATATTATAAAGATTCTCACTGCTATTGTTTCAGTCAATGAGTTGTTTCGTTTACAGCTTTATTTGTTAAAGGCAAAAGAGTTATGCAATCTAAAGAGAAACCAGAGTATGTGATGATTTATAATCGTTGCTTCTAAGGTTTTTTTTTTATTAATAAACTTTATATCTAAGTAGTTTTAGATTTACAGATAAATTGAACAGAAAGTACAGAGTTCTCCTGTGACCCCTCATGTTCCCTATTTTTAACATCTTGCATTAGGATGCGCTTGCTATATTTGTCATGTGTATGTTACAGCTGTTGTAATTGTCCCACAGTTCTTGAATAATCTCTTTCAGCTTTCTCATTCTTTTTCTATTTGTCTTCCAGTTTTGGAAGTTTCTATTGTCATTTCTTCAGGATCACTTATTTTTTTTGGGTGGTGGGAGGATTCCTGTGTCCAGTCCACTGATGTGCCCATCAAAAACATTCTTAATTTTTGTGCAGTATTCGATTTCTAGCATTTTTGTATTCTTTCTTTGAGTTTTGAGCTCTCGACTTACATTATATACACCTGCTTTTATATGTTATCGGACCTTTCTGTTATTACCTTGAGCATTTAGTCATTAGTGTTTTAATTCTGGGTCTGCTTATTACACTGTCTCTGCCATATTTGAGTCTGGTTTTGGGCTTCCTTTCTTCTTCAGACTATGCTCTTTTATTTTGTTTGTCTGTTTCATTTTGTTTTGTTTTTGTCTTTTGGTGTGCCTTGTAATTTTTTTTTTAAGTCAGATATGCTGTCCTGGGTAAAAGGAATTTAAGTAACTAGGACCTTAATGTGATATTTTATGGTTTTTTGCATTATTAGGCTATAACTGTAGATTTCAGAAGCTGAAATTTTTCTTTGATGTCCCTGTTTTGTCTGTTTCCTTTGGGTTTCTCTAGAGCTCCTTAAATAAGCCTGAGATGTATAGTTCTTTTGAGTGTAATACCTTGTTATTATCCAGATCCTTACTAATGAAGTGCTAGCATATGGGGGAAGTGTTTTATCTTTTTATGGTTAGGTTTTAGCTTTTCAGTAAGCCAGTGCCCTGGGCTGGCCCCCCACATCCACCTTACATTTGACAAGAAGGTTAGCACAGCTGGAGTTGAGTATTTCCCTTCTGCCATGATGGTTAGGCTTTGATGAAACCCCAGTTAGTTAGGCTCAAGTAGAGTTATTTCCCTTGAAGACGGGCCCTGTTAGGAATAGAATGCTCTGGGTGTATTTTAAAATGACTGCTTTTCCAATATTTTTGCTGGAAGCATGTCTTGTCTTCATTGTGAGAACTTAAAAGGGTTCCTGGAGATAAAACTCTCCAAAGTTTGTATATCCCTCCAGGAGTTTTTAACTCACAAACTTAAGTTAAACTCTAGCAACCCATCAGCTCCAGTTCCCCACCCCCAGCCCAGTGTCAGAGCCCATGGAGGTTTTTGCTTTTGAACTTCTGTTCTGGTAAGTCATGATTCTCTATACATGCCAATTTAGGGGGCAGCACCTCCCCCTATGACTTCAATTTTCTAATGGCTCTATGAACAGTTGTTGATTTTCATGGCATTTAGTTTGTCTCTTGTTGTGGGGATGGAAGTAACAATTTCCAAGCTCCTTATATGCCAGACTAGAAATAGAAAGTCCTCCTACAGCTTTATTTATTTATTTATTTTTTGTTACAAAGTTAATTCAAGTTCTTTTTATTTAAAAAATAATTCAAAACACCTTTAAATATCTGAAACTTTATATCTGTTATAGGAAGGGTCATTGCTTTGCATGCATTAATAGAAGCTTCATTGGGTGATGTTTCAATGACAAGAAAGTGACTCTTTTAAAATATTATTTATTTTCTGGTCAGAGATTCTGTGTTTCAAAATGATATATTTTAAACAATTCTGTGGAACATATATAGATATATGCATACATAGGAAAATAGATCTAGAAGGATACACAATAAATTTTAAATAGTAATTGTGCCTGGAAGATAGTAGTGTTGGTGATGGAATTGTGGAGACCTAACAATTTTTCATCTGTATAATTCTGTATTTTAAAATTTTTTACTTAATTTATTTAAACTACACAAATAACAATAACAACAACCTGTTTCTCCCACCCCATTTCTCTTGCAGTCACCAATCTGCCTTCTCTGTCTATGAGCTTGGATTTCTTTTTCTTTTTCTTTTTCTTGGTTGCACATACAAGAGAGCTGATACAATAATTGTCTTTCTCTTTCTGACTTACAGAAGGTCACTGACTTACAATACTTCAACTTATGATTTTTTTTTTCTTTATGGTGCTGTTAAAGCAGTACTCAGTGGAAACCATACTTCAGATTTTGAATTTTGATCTTTCCCTGGATTGACGATATGAAGAAGGATACACTCATGATGCCGGGTAATGGCACTGAAACACAGCTCCCAGTCAGCCAGGCAGTTGGGAGCTGAACAAATAACACACTTAACAAACACTCTGTACCCAGACAGTCATTCTTTCACTTTGTGTACAGTTTTCAATAAACTACATGAGTTATTTAACACTTGATTATCAAATAGGTTTTGTGTTAGATGATTTTGCTCAACTGTAAGTTACCAGGTGTTTTGAACATGTTTAAGGTAGGCTGGGCTAAACTATAATGTTTGGTGGTTTCGGTGTTTTCAATAAATTTTTGACACCATTTTTCAACTTAAGTTTGTTGGGAGGTAATCCCATTGTAAGATGATTTCACTTAGCATAATGCCCTCAGTGTCCTTCCATGTTGCTATAAGCAAGATTTCAGTCTTTTTTATGGCTAAATGAGTTCCTCTGTGTGTGTGTGTTTGTACCAAAATTTCTTCATTCATTTATCAATGGATTCCTCTGTTGTTTCCATGTGTTGTTTATTGTGAATAATGCTGCAATGAACATAAGGAAGTATATATATATGAAAATACATATGTTTGAAATTGAATATATATAATTTCAAATTAGTGCTTTTGTTTTCTTCACGTAAATATTCAGAAGTGGAATTGCTGGATTTTATGGTAGTTCTATTTTTAATTTTTTGAGGACTCTCTATACTGTTTTCCACAGTGGTTGCACCAACTTACATCCCCACCAATAGTGCGTAAGTGTCACCTTGTCTCTGCATCCTGCCCAACACTTGTTATTTCTTGTCTTTTTGATAGTAGCCATTCTGACAGGTGTGATATGACCTCTTATTGTGGTTTTGATATGCATTACCATCATGATGAGTGATATTGATCATCTTTCCATGTACCTGTTGGCCATGTGTATGTCTTTTTTGAAAAAAATATCTGTTCAGATCTTCCACCCACTTTTTGCTATTGAGTTGTAGAAGTTCGTTATATATTTTGGATATAGCTGCTTATCAGATACACTATTTTCAAATATCTTGTCCCATTCAATAGGCTGTCTTTTCATTTTATTAATGTTTTTTATTGCTATGTGAAAGCTTTTTAGTTTGATGTAGTCCCACTTGTTAATTTTTTATTTTGTTGCTTTTACTTTTGGTGTCAGATACAAAAACTGATCACCAAGATCTATATGGAGGAGCTTACCATCTAAACTTTCTTTTAGAAGTTTGTGTTTCCTGGTCTTACATTCAGGTTTTTAAAATTTTGAGTTAACTTTTGTCTACAATGTAAGGTAGTGGTCGAGTTTCATTCTTTTGCATGTAGTTTTCCCAATATCATTTATTGAAGAGATTGTCCTTTCCTCATTGCATATTCTTGGCTCCTTTGTTATAAAGTGATTAACCATATATGTCTGGGTTTATTGCTGGGTCCTCTATTCTGCTCCATTGATGTATGTATCTGTTTTTATGTTGATACAGTACTGTTTTCATTACTGTAGCTTTGGAATCACCTGGGTGGCTCAGTTAAACATTTGAGTGTTGATTTTGGTTCAGGTCATGATCTCAGGGTCATGAGATTGAACCCCATATCAGGCTCTGCACTGGGTGCTGAGTCTATTTGGGATTCCTTCCATCTTTCTCTCTCCTCTCCATTTCCTCCTCCCTATCCTGTTTCCCCCACTCTCTTTAAAATAAGTAAGTAAATAATAAAATCTATAAATAATAATAATTATTACAGCTTTATAATGCAGCCTGATGCTTCCAGTTTTGTTTTTCTTTCTTAAGATTGCTTTGGCTATTCAGAGTCTGTGGTTCCACACAAATTTTAAGATTGCTCTATATCTGTGAAAAATGCCATTGAAGTTTTCATAAGAATTCCATTCAATTTTCAGATTGCTTTGGGTAGTATGCACATTTAAAAATGTTAATTCTTCTACTCCATGAATGAAGAATAGCTTTTTATTTCTTTGTGTCTTTTTCAATTCCTTTCACTAATGTCTGGTTGTTTTCAAGAGTACAGGTCTTTCACCTCTTTGGTTAAATTTATTCCTAGGTATTTCATTCTTTTTGATTCAATTGTAAATAGGATTATTTCATTATATTCTTCTCCTGAGAGTTCATTAGTTTTATAAAGAAACACAACAGCCATTTGTGTATTGGTTTTCTATCCCAAAACTTTACTGAATTTGTTTATTAGTTCTAATAGGTTTTTGATGAAGTTGTTATGCTTTTCTGTATATCACATCATATTATCTACAAATAAAGGCAGTTCTACCCTTTAGCTTTCTATTTGGATGAATTGTTTTTTGTTTGTTTGTTTTGTTTTGTTTTTTGCCTAATTGTTCTGGCTAAGGCTTCCATTACTGTGTTGAGTAAAAGCAACAAGAGTGGGCATCTTTGTTTTCTTCCTGATCATAGAGGAAAAGCATTCAGTATGATGTTAGCCATGGCTTGTCATATATGGCCTTTATTTCACTGAGGCATGTTCCCTTCATACTCACTTCCTTGAGAATTATTTTTGTCATAAATTGATGTTGAATTGTTTGGAATTCTTTCCTGGATCGATTAAAATAGTCATATGATTTTTATCTCTCATTTTGTCAATGTAGTGTATCACGATGATTAACTTGCACATGTTGAACCATGCTTACATCCCTGGAATAAATCCCACTTGATCATGGCGTAAGATCCTTTTAATGTGTTACTGAACTCTGCTAAAATTATGTTGAGGAATTTTGTATCTATGTTCATCAAGAATATTGACCTCTAATTTTCTTTTCTTAAGACATCTTGTCTGGTTTTGGTGTCAGGGTAAGGCTGGCCTCATCAAATGTGTTTGGAAGAGCCCTCCCCAAGCTGCCCTTATTTTTTGGGATAGTTTGAGAAGGGTTCGTATTAATTCTTCTTTAAAGGTTGGGTGGAATTTACTAGTGAAGCCATCTGGACCTGGACTTTCATTTGTTGGGAGATTTTCCACGACTGATTCAATCCCCTTGCTAGAGATCAATCTTTTCAAATTTTCTTTTTCATCATGATTCAGTTTTGGAAGATTGTATTTTCCAGAAATTTTTCTAATGGTCTTCCAGTTTTGGAAGTTTCTATCGTCGTTCCTTCAAGTTCACTTATTTTTTTTGCAGGGGGTGGGGCGGGTGTTGCTGTGTCCAGTCCACTGATGTGCCTATCAAAAACATTCTTAATTTTTGTGCAGTGTTTTCGATTTCTAGCATTTTTGTATTTTTTCTTTGCATTTGCAGCTTTCGACTTACATTATATATACCTGCTTTTACATGTCATCTGACCTTTCTGTTATTACCTTGAGCATTTAGTCATTAGTGTGTTAATTCTGGGTCTGATTATTCCACCCTCTCTGCCATATTTGAGTCTGGTTTTGGGGCTTGCTTGGTTTGTTTGTCAGACTATGCCTTATTTTGTTTTGGGGTTTTTTTGTTTGTTTCATTTTGTATTGTTTTTGTCTTTTGGTGTGCTTGTAATTTTTTTTTTGAAGTTTCTTCCAGGTTTTCCAATTTGTAGATGTATAATTTTTCATAATAGTATTTTGTGATCCTTTGTATTTCTGTGTTACCGGTTGTGACATCACTTTCATTTCTGATTTTACTTTTTTTTTTTTTCTTTTTCTTAGTGAGTCTAGTGAAGGGCTGGTCAGTTTTGTTTATCTTTTCAGAGGATCAGCTTTTAGTTTCACCAATCTCTCTATTGTCTCTTTAGTCTCTGCTTAATTTATTTCTGCTCTAATCTCTGTTATTTCCTTCCTTCTATTAACTTTGGGCTTCATTTGTTCCTTCTTTTTCTAGTTCCTTCACTTCTAAAATTAGGTTTTTGAGATTTTCATTTTCCTTTGTTTTTAAGGCTTTTCCTTCTTTGATTTCTTCATCGACTTGTTGTTTATTTATTAGCATGTTATTTAATCTCCACATATTTGTGAATTCTAATTTTTGTCATGTAATTAATTTCTAGTTTCATGCCATTGTAGCTAGGAAAGATGCTTGGTATGATTTCAATCCTCTAAAATGTATGGAAGCTTGTTTTGCAACTCAACATACAATCCATCTCAGAAATGTTCTGTGTGTACTTTACAAGAATGAACATTCTGCTGCTTGTGGATAGTGTTCTGTATATATTTGTTAGGTCCTTCTTTTCTAATGTGTTGTTTAGGGCCAGTGCTTCCTTATTGATTTTTCTGTCTGAATGATCTATCCATAGATGTAAGTGGAGTGTTAGAGCCTCTGCTGGTATAGCATTGCTGTCTATTTCTCCCTTTAGGTCTGTTAATGTTTTTTTATATATTTAGGTGCTTGTATGTTGGGTGCATAAATACCTAGAAATGTTATATCCTCTTATTAAGTTGACCACTTTACCATTATTTAAGTCTTCTTTGCCTCTTATCACGGTCTTTTTTTTTTTAAGACTTTTATTTATATATTTATTTAACAGAGAGATAGACTACAAGCAGGCAGAGCAGCAGGCAGAGGGAGAAGGAGGAGCAAGCTCCCCATGGAGCAGGGAGCCCAATGCAGTACTCGATCCCAGGACCCTGGGATCATGACCTGAGCCAAAAGCAGCTGCCCAACCGACTGAGCCACCCAAGGCACCCCTCCTGGTCTTTGTTTTAAAGTCTATTTTGTTTTATAGAAGTATAGCTACTCCAGTTTTCTTTGGTTTTCATTTACAGGGAATTTCTCTTTTTTGCAGTCGACATGTGGTTTTACCTCTAAAGTTTGTCTCTGAAAGAAAGCATGTAGATCAATTTTAGTTTTTAATCCATTAACCACTCTGTGTCTTTTAATTAAAGAATTTAGTCCATTTACATTGAAAGTAGCTATTGATAGATGTGTATTTGCTATTTTGTTAATTATTTTCTAGTTGTTTTTTAAAAAGTTTTTATTTATTTATTTATTTATTTATTTCAGATAGGGTGGGACCAAAGGGGAAGGACGGGGAGAGAGAATCCTGAGCAGAGTCTGCACTGAGCATGGAACCTTACCCCAGGAGCCTGACACCATGATCCAAGCTTAAACCAAGAATAGGATGCTCAATGGACTGAGCCACCCAGGTGCCCCACTATTTTCTACTTGTTTTTGTTGCTCCTTTCTGTTTCTTTCTTCTCTTGCTTACTTCCTTTGTAGTTTGATAACTTTCTTTAGTGGTATGCTTATAATCCTTTCTCTCTCTTTTTTTTTTAAGATTTTATCTATTTATTTGACAGAGATCACAAGTAAACAGAGAGGCAGGCCGAGAGAGAGGGGAAAGTAGCCTCCCTGCTGAGCAGAGAACCCAATGTGGGGCTCTATCCCAGGACCCTGAGATCACGACCTGAGCTGAAGGCAGAGCCACCAGCTGAGCCACCCAGGTGCCCCTAATCCTTTCTCTTTATCTTTCATGTATTTACTATAACTTTTTGCTTTGTGATTACCATGAGGCTTACACACAACAACATATTTGTGACAGCTTATTTTAAATTGATAACAACTTCAGCTCAGTCTCATTCTAATGTTCACCATTTTTACTCTTCTCCTTACATTTTATATATTTGATGTCACTTTTTACATTTTTTATCTTGTGTATCCCTTATCTAATTATGATTAGCATAGTTATTTTTACTACTTTTGTCTTCTAACCTTCATGCTAACTTTATAAGTAATTAATGCACTGCCTTTACTGTATGTTTATTTTTCCAGTGAGATTTATTCTTTCCTATGTCCTCTTGTTCCTAATTAACACCCTTTGTTTTCAGCTTAAAGAAGTCCCCCTAACAATTTTAGCAAATTTCTTTTAGCTTTAAATAAAAAGGTCTTGGGGCACCTGGGTGGCTCAGTCAGTTAAGGATCTGACTCATGATTTTGGTTTAGGTCACGATCTTAGAGTCATGAGATGGAACCCCACATGGAGCGTTGCACTCAGCATGCTTAATATTCTCTCTCTCCTTCTTTCTCTGGCCCACCCCTGCTCTCTCCCTGTCTCTCAAAATAAATAAATAACATCTTTTAAGAAATAAATAAAAAAGGGGTTTTTTTTTTGTTTTGTTTTGTTTTTTTTCTCTAGCTTTTACACCAAGGATTTCATACTCTTAGGTTCTAGTTGTTGCCTGGGTACTGTGGACCCTTACCATAAGGTCCCTTATGGTTCACAGTCCCACTAAGAGGTGTAACCTCTTTCCTACTCTGCATCTCCCACCTGCCTTCTGACTTCCTCCAAACCCCTGTAGCTCCTAATGCCCATGATTGAATAACAAATCCAGGGAAAAATAAATGTGACAGCTGTGCCACCCAGCAGTATTAATGGGGAGAAACAATGCCAATAGTGAGTTAATAGTTATAAAAATACTGAAGTTTTTCTCAAGAATTTGTGCTTTCAATCTTGGAAAAAAGAAGAAAAACAGTTAAAGTGGATTAACAATTTTAAAAAAGCTGGTTCCAGATGATTAGGGAATGGTCCTTCTTCTTCCTTGAGACTCTGCCTAAAATCTCAATTAGAAATTCATTTGGGTAAGGGGACACCTCGTTGCTCCATCATAGAGCATGCAGATCTTGATCCCAGGCTCATGGGTTTGAGCACTGTGTTGGGCATAGATGTTATTTAAAAAATAAAATAAAATAAAAAAGAGAAATTCATTTGGGTTGAGCAATGGAGGAGAGAGAATCTGAGAATTAAATTTGGTGTTTGGCTGGTATGGAATAGAGGGTTTGGAGCCCTAGAAATATTTTAGGCAGGGGAGTTGGTTGGAAGTCTTCACTGCAAGAGGATGGAACAAGGAAGAGAAAAGGCAAAGCAATGTAGACACAAGAATACTTTTGTTTTTGTAATGACTGAGCAGAGGTTCTACTTCTTGCAGTGACCAGGAAATACAGGTGCATGAAGAATAATCACTGCAGATGGCCTGAAGATCCTAAAAATGCAAACTGACTTTCACTTGGGCACATTTTCCATTGACTCTGTCAGGTTAGTACCTGGGTGTGGTGTTGGAGAAGGTGACGGATACTCCACCTATAAAACCAGCTGGGTTACCTAAGGAGCCATTGTTAAGAAACTAATCATCCTTTATTGGCTCTATTTTGTAAAGTGAGACCCTAAAAACTTGGATACTTCATGTTTAGTCCTACTCCTACAGAAAGACTGAGAGTAACCTTAACTGGATTAACCCAGTCTTCTAGCCCAGCATTTATTACTAGTATTGATATGACCTCTGGTTATATTAACTTTTTCTGGTGGTTAGCTCATGTTGTTAATTCATACTAACCTTATGGTATACTAAAAATCTGGACTATAACTCATGTAGCAGTTCAGTTAGATCAGACATATTACTAGCTCAAACTGTGGAGTCAGAGTTCTTGGGTGGAATTTTGGTTCACAAAGGGCTTTAGTTTTCTTATTAACAAACTGAAACACAATAACAAGAGTATTTTCCATATAGATTGTGAGGATAAATTACCCAAATAAAACACTTATCATAGTCCTGACACATGGAAAAGGCTCTATTAATGTTAATTATTAGTATTGTTAAATTATCATTACTACTTTCTTCTCAGATTTTTCTTTTAATTCAAAGTACACCACATGACTCATTGTTCAATCACAGGGAGATGCTTCTAGACATTCATTTAGTTTTGCAACGAAGTGCTGATCCTTAACAACTTCATTTAAATACACAGTTGAAGAGCATTTATTTTTCACTACAACTTTTTTTTTTTTTTAAGATTTTATTTTGTAAGTAATCCGTGCACCCAACATAGGGTTCGAACTCACAATTCTGAGATCAAGACTCTCACGCTCTACTGACTGGGCCCCTTCACAACTAACTCTTCTGTCTGGAATGTAGACTGTTACAGTAGTGTCATGGTAGTGTCCAGTAAACATTTGTCAATGGCCAAAGGCATGAAGAAATGCTGACCAAAAAAAACCTCAGCTATCATTTTTTTAACCTAAACAACCTGATTCTTATGGTTGTTAATTTTGTGGAAAATGTTAATCTTCAAGAACACAGGGAATCTATGATTCATACATAACTTAGGCTCATAAGAAAGATAATCTCATCTTTGAATCCCCTGATATGCAGACACGCTACAAATCCAAAGGAACATGAGATTCAATAGTATTTATATCCTACTCAAAGTGATTCCAAACCCTGATTCTTAGGTGGCTTTGGCTTCCACTTGATAAATCTTTCTAGTTTTCTTTTTTTTTTTAATAACATAGGTATTTGGAAATATTTTCTTCAACCTTTCACTTGACAAGTCCCTACACACCCTTTAAAATCCAAGCCAAATATTACATTCAAGTAACATTTCAGTGAATTGTTTTTCCTTGGTGCCTTAATATTTTGGACAAATATTAGCTGTAGAACTTATCATACTGCACTGTAATTTGTGTATGCCTTGTTTACAAAACTACAACCAAACTTGAAAGCTGGAATCCCATTTTATTAATATCTGTGTGCCCACTGTCTGGCACATTACAGGAGCCTAAATCATGCTTGCTGCGGGTAGAGAAGGAGGAGAAATCTTACCAGGAAAAGCTTTGAACCAGCAAAGTGCATCGTATGCAACCAACACAAGTTTTAAGAAAGAACTTAAATATAGAATCCATATTCCTCAATTCTCACCAGCTTATTTAATATAAAAGATATTTAAAATGATGGCCGGGAAAGCTAAAACAAAGAATGTTGACTAGAAGTAAAATGGAGACCTTCTATTGTGTAATTTTGCCAGGGTGAAGTCGTTGTAAATGAGTTGCTGTCGTAGGTGAGAAGTGACAACTGATTAATGACTATATAGTTTGAGGTGGGAAACTGAACACCATTCTGGGGATGCAAGTACCTGAAAGGGGCACAAATAACCAATATCAAGTAGCTGACAGTGTAGGGATGAACTTTTAATAAGTAAGAAACTCATGTTTTATGCATTTTTTTTTTTTTGGCAAGGAAGTTAACAATGGGAATGAAGATTGATTGAAAATCTAAGCCCCTTCAGTGCCTCATTCAAAATAATCAGAAAATAGGTGAATTTTAAGATGTGAGAAAATCAAGTGTCATTTCATAATCTTCTCTGCATATTTATCAAGAGAGAAATGGATTAATTCTTAATTTAAGCCATAAAATGAAATTAATCAAATCCCAAGCCTGCTGTCATTTTTACCCTTTTACTCCTGGTGATGGTTCCAACGGAACATGAACTCTGTTAAATAAATTGAACAAGATTTAAACATTGCAGCTTTCCTATTATACTTATTTTGACTACTTGAATAAACAAACAGCATGGGTTGACATTTGCATATCTGCATAACATTAATAATTACGAAGATGGAATACATCAGCAAATGTTTATAGGCAGATAAATCCTGAGTCGATGGATGCTAAGGCAGATTTTGTGCTGAGTTCTTCGCATTTTCATGACCCAAGGAAGGCACTTCTCTTTGAAGAAAAGCTATTTCCAGTTCTTACATAATGAACATTTTACATCAACCACCAATATAATAATATGCAATACAGCAAACCTCACTTTAAAGAAATCTAGAATGTAAAGCCCAGGATTAGAGGAAACAGAACTTAACGGATGATTTCTTGCATTCTAAAACAATTTGATAGTATTTGTTACTGAAGTCCATTTAAAACATGACTTGATTTGACATCAAAAATAACATACGGTTTCCCAGGAACACACTTATTATGGCATAAAAGCTAAACATCCGCATTTAGGATTTGATTCATCAAGATATGATTCATTATTAAAAACCCACAAACTTCCAATGTTGTGAATCACGATGTGAAAACAAAAAATTACATTGGTTCTTTATGGAGGACTTTAAAATTGCGGAGCAGTAGATGTGGTTACAGAACAATTAGAGAAACATATGAACATAATAAACAGCAGCCATGCTTTTCAGGGAGCGCTCTTGCCCCTGCACCTAGAGAAGGCATATACTATTTATTTTTGCCTCAATATCAGTGACTCCAATTCAACCACCAGCCTGAAATACCAGCTCTGTGTATGTTTTGGTGTTGGTGGAGAGCTCGAGATGGAAGGGAGAGATACCTACTGAACTCTATAGAGCCATGCACTGTGCTGCACTATCTGTTTATGTATTTATGTATGTATTTATTTATTTATTTCAAAGATTTTATTTATTTATTTGACAGACAGAGAGAAGTCACAAGCTGCCAGGCAAAGAGAGAGGGGGAAGCAGGCTCCCTGCTGAGCAGAGAGCCCGATGTGGGGCTCCATCCTAGGAAACTGAGATCATGACCTGAGCCGAAGGCAGAAGCTTAACCCACTGAGCCACCCAGGCGCCCTTGCACTGTTTATTTAATCCACACAGATCTCTGTGCAGAGGCATCATTATCTCCATTTTAAACAGGGTGCATATGAAACCCTGAGAAAGTAACTGAATCGAGTAACTAGTGGCAAAGACAAGGTTGGAATCCAAGTCATTTACAGAACTCATAAAACCACAGACTTATCCAAGGTCTGGAAACCATGATCATCTTCATGCTCACCATCAAACCTCCCTTTCTGCAGGGCATTGTGTGTTCCAGACACTATGCTGTATGTTTACACACCACGTCTCATTCAGGCATGACTCTCTGAGGCAGGTCCCACTATCTCTATATTAGAGAAGGGAGCTGAAGCTTATGTAACTTTTTAAAAAAATGTAGATTGCGGGGTGCCTGGCTGGCTCAGTGGGTTAAGCCTCTGCCTTCGGCTCAGATCATGATCTCAGGGTCCTGGGATGGAGCCCCACATCAGGCTCTCTGCTCAGCGGGGATCCTGCTTCCTCTTCTCTCTCTGCCTGCCTCTCTGCCTACTTGTGATCTCTGTCTGTCAAATAAACAAATAAAATCTTAAAAAAAAATGTAGATTCCATGTGGATAGGATTTTACCACTGGGATTTACCACACCCCCCAACATCTGTTAGCCCTGAACCCTATGTGCTCAGCTGGTGAATGATACTGTCTTACATCAAGTAGCTCCACCCCTCCTCTCTGCTCCTCACCATTTACTTTTGTTCCATCTCTTCTAACAAATCTGGAATAAAAGAAATACATAGCTATTGCTCAGTTGCAGACTAGAGCCTATTTTGCATGGTTCCCTGGAATTCTAGAATCTCACAGATGAGCACTGGAGGTTGATTTGCCCAAGGGTACATGATTTATGACAAATACAGAGAGACCCTGGTCATGGTCATGCTCCACTTTTGAGTCCCAAGAGAATGAGAATTTTAGTCCCTTTCCGCTTTCCCATCTGCACTGTGTCTTCTCAACCCGGTTGTTGAGGGGCAGGAGGGAGGAGTAATTTGTGGTGAAACTTGAGTTTACAGGACCTGTGGAGATGGAGAATCAAGGGCCCAGCAGTTCGTTGTGTTGTGTGAAGTTTCCTTGTCGGCACAGACATCACTGTTAATAGCAATACATGGGGTATCAAGAAAGATTGTAGACCTTGAGCCCCAGTCTTCAGCGAATGGGAAATCATAAGAGGCTCAAAATGAAAACGGACACAGAGTGACATAAATTGTATAGGTATCGAAGGAGTGCCTTTGCTGCTGCCCTTCCCCAGGATGGTGGTGTCAAATATTTCTTCCTGAATCCAGTCTTTTTTATGCAATGAAGACTTGATATACGAAGAACCCACAGGAAAACCCTGTCTTAGAAAATACCATAGGAAGGAGAGAACCGTTTACACTTGGGAGGCTAGAATGAATGTGGTGACTTCTAGGGAGAGGCAGGTTTCCTGCTGAGATCAGAAGTTAAAAGGAATGTTTGATGAGAAATTTAAGGTGGTAAGGTAGTGTGTGCATCATTCAATGGGTATTCTGTAGGACCTTGTGGAATGTTTAGAAGGGAGAAGAGCATGGGAGATAAGTCACTAGGGGAAAACATGGCAATAGGTGCTTCCACAGCAGAGCAAAGAGCAAGGAAAACAGGCGAGTGTGTGTGTGTGTGTGTGAGAGAGAGAGAGAGAGAGGGAGAGAGTATTTAGCTGCACACAAGGTTACAAAGACATTAATCATTAGTCCCTAGCTGGAAGGGAGGGTCTCAGCTTCTCTGGAGTTAGTTGTGGCCAAAGAATATTAACCTTGGAGAGGGTTCAAGTTCTGTTAATCACAAGTGTCTTGCTTTTCTGGAATGAGTCAGTTTGTGGTCTCAATTTAGTAGTCTATTCCCTCTACACTGAGGTAACTCTGAATTACTAAGCTTCAAAATCCAGGGAATCTTCAGATAGACTAAAGACATTTTGATGACATCCTAGCCCCATGATTCTGCTCTCTACTTGGCAAGGCTGGTCAGCTCCTGTCTGTAAAGTCTCACATTTCCATGCTGTGAGGGAGGGGGTATTGAAAAATACTCTCCACAAGACTTCAATTTGCCAAACTTTACATTTTTAACCCAAAGAGCTTGTTTTAAAAATCTTATTTGGTACAAAAAAAAATTTGTGTTTTAAAAGGGCTTGGCAAGGCTATTTTTCAGAGGTGGGAAGGAATGTTGAAAACATTCTGAAGTTCTTAAAATATTAATACGCTGTCCCTTAGGCATGTCTAAAGGTCAACTCGACAAGCAGGAAGATTACTTTTAGGGGATAGAATACTGTTATTCTCAGTGAATGTTCCTTACTTCAGCCAGACAAATAGTTTACAATCCAACAATTCCTCAGCTCTCAAAAAATACTTTTTGTTTTCTTTCTGAGAAGCAAAAGTGGCCCCACAGACTCCCAGAGTTTCTGGGGAGCCTGGTAAGTAGTCTAAGTACCTTACACTATTGTGTTTTTTAATTTTTTTTTATTTCTTTTCAGTGTTCCAAAACTCATTGTTTATGGACCACACCCAGCGCTCCATGCAATACATGCCCTCCATAATACCCACCACCAGGCTCACCCAACCTCCCACCTCTCTCCCCTTTAAAATACTTAGTTTGTTTCTCAGAGTCCACAGTCTCTCATGGTTTGTCTCCCCTTTTGATTTCCCCCAAGTCACTTCTTCTCTCCATCTCCCCACATCCTCCGTGTTATTCCTTATGCTCCACAAAAAAGTGAAATCATATGATAATTGACTCTTTCTGCTTGACTTATTTCACTTATCATAATCTCTTCCAGTCCTGTCTATGTTGCTGCAAAAGTTGGGTATTCATCCTTTCTGATGGAGGCATAATACTCCATATTGTATATGGACCACATCTTCCTTATCCATTTGTCTGTTGAAGGGCATCTTGGTTCTTTCCACAATTTGGCAACCATGGCCATTGCTCCTATAAACATTGGGGTACAGATGGCCCTTCTTTTCACTACATCTGTATCTTTGGGGTAAATACCCAGTAGTGCAATTGCAGGGTCATAGGGAAGCTCTATTTTTAATTTCTTAAGGAATCTCCACACTCTTTTCTAAAGTGGCTACACCAACTTGCATTCCCACCAACAGTGTAAGAGGGTTCCCCTTTCTCCACATTCTTTCCAACACACGTTGTTTCCTGTCTTGTTAATTTTGACCATTCTAACTGGTGTAAAGTGGTATCTCAATGTGGTTTTGATTTGAATTTCCCTGATGGCTAATGATGATGAACATTTTTTCATGTGTCTGATAGCCATTTGTATGTCTTCTTTGGAGAAGTGTCTGTTCATATCTTCTTCCCATTTTTTTGACGTGATTATCTGTTTTTACATGACTGTATTTTGAACTTGAACAAGGAGCGTGAGGAAGGACACCTCCACTTTTCACTGCCGCAAAGAAAGAAGGGGAGAGGGCTTTAACCCCACGAAATCCTTCTTGTTTTGCCAAATGATTGAAGAAAGTCTTAAGGAAATGTGCCTCTTTAACTCTCCTGGTTGATAGAGATGAAACTCATTATGTGTTTGGCTTTTTTTCTTTTTTTTTTTTTTTGGTTTTTTTTTTTTTTGTTAACCAAGATATGGCCAGAATTAGTGTGAGAGTGCTGAGATTGTAAGGAAGGGAAAAATTCTTGCTCCACCCTCAAGATTGTCCAGCTGGCCTAAAAACTAAATTGACATGAGACAGGAGCACCTGGGTGGCTCAGTAGGCTGAGTGCCTGACTCTAGGTTTTGGCCCAGGTCATGATCTCAAGGTCATGAGATTGAGCCCCATGCTGGGGTCCAGATTCAGCATGGAGTGGGCTTGAGGATTCTCTCTCTCCCTCCCTTGATGCCCTTCTCCCCTTTCTCTCTCTCATGAATGAATGAATGATAGAAGACAGGACAAAAAAAATCCCAGTTTTATTACAGGCACAAGGAGACCCAATAATGAAATTGAGACCTAAAGAAATGACAAAGGCGGGCAGTTTATATACATTCTAGACAAAGAGACAATAGATTTGTGAGAAATTGATGGGATAAAGGAAAGGGTTATTTGGGAGCCTTAATTAGTAGGAAATTCTAAGCAGCATTTAGGCTGAGGTGGTAAATCAGAAAAAACGAAAACAAAAATAAAGTGTGTTTCCACAGATTTCTAGGCTTTAAAGTCCCTGTCTCTGGTGACAAGGATGTCTTTTTAGGGACACCTGGGTGGCTCCATTGATTAAGCATCTGCCTTCTGCTCAGGTCATAATCCCAGGGTCCTGGGATGGAGTCTCGTTTAGGGTTTCCTGCTCAGTGGGGAGTTGGCTTCTTTTCCCTGTCTCCTTGCTTGTGTTCACTCTCTCTAAAAAATAAATAAATATTTTTTTAAAAAATTTGTCTTTTTATTTCTTAGCACAGGGAGAGTATTATTCATGTAGATTTGTTCCCTATTTTCAGGGGGACAGAGGAGGGTCTAGGTGCCATTGCACTGGCTGTTTCTCATGTAACTTTTATTTATTTTAAAGATTTTATTTATTTATTTGAGAGAGGGAGACCACAAGTGGAGGAGAGGGGCAGAGAGAGAAACAGACTCCCCACTGAGTAGTCCCCCCAACATGGAGCTCCATCCCAGGACCCTGGGATCACGACCTGAGCCGAAGGCAGGTGCTTAATCAACTGAGCCACCCAGGGGACCATAACTTTGGTTTTAAATAATCGGCATGCTAAAGAAGCATGTTTAGGGGCAGCCTGCCCTTGGCCCCTACAAGATTACATTGTCTCACTGATGTATCCAGCGGGGCAGGCGAAGATGTTTTCTTTTTCAAGAAAGCAGTTATATAAATATCAAATATTGATGTGCTATTTGGCAACATGGGATCTTTAAGCTCTGTACCCCCAATTTCCCAAACTCCTTTCATCACTGAGGTATCTTAACTGACCCACAGACCTTCCTGTAACTTCCAGAGATTCTAAGGTCACACACTGTGCCTTTGCTCAAAATAAACAGACCCAGAGACACATATTAACACACACAAACCACCCTTCGGTATTTTCAGCATTGAAATCTAAACTAAGTCTCTAGTAACAAAGGGAGTATATGTTGTAATTCAAAACTTTGAATTCTGTGCTTCTTGGGTGACTAAGAGGTTGGCAATCACCATCCGTGATTTATTCAGTGTTTCTTTTACTACAAGAAACAGAGACTAAATTAAGCAGTTTTAAAGCAAAGGGAGAATAGCAACAATGTTAGATGCTAACATTTACTGGATATGTTAACCTTAAAAATAAAGCTGCTAGTTATTTTACTAGCAAAAATTGTTTTACGTAGGAAAGCAGAAAATTGCAATCCTGGCCATTCAAGCTATCGCAAAACCATAAGCACATCCAACAAACAAAAGAGAAACATTACTTTATGATTAAGAAGGAGGAAGTTAGGGGCAGTTTTTTTATTTGTTTGTTTTGGCTTTTTTTTTTTTTTTTTTAAGTAGGCTCCACACCCAGCATGGAGCCCAGCACAGGACTTAAACTCACCACCCTGAGATCAAGACCTCAACTGAGATCAAGAGTCCATCACTTCACTGACTGAGCCACCCAGGCATCCCAAGGAGAGGAGGGGGCAGGTGTTTTGAACAAACATCTACTGGAGAGAAGCGAGGGTTCCGAGTGATGACAGTTTCTCATTGGCGGAATTGCAAGAGTGGTTGATTTCTTGCAGGTTAAGGCAATGTATACCATTCCCTATTGGGGCTTCTAACTGATGACTCTTTCCTGTTGAGATTCTTCTGTTAGGGCTCTGTCATTGACGATTGTTCCTGTAATTAACAATGAGTGGTCTGGCTCTGTCTCTCCCAACCTCCTTTCTAGCATTCTCAGTCCACATGAGTGAGGTTTTCCTTTAATAATTTTCAGATACTTACTCTCTGATAGCTGTGCTTAAAACATGCATTTGCTTACTCCTCACAACTCCCTGAAGCAGGTAACAGTTATTATACCCATTTTAGAGATGAAGTAGCAGAGACATGACTAGATTAATAACTTGATATTACACAGGCAGTAAGAGGCAGAACCAGCATTTGAACTGCTTGTCTGAGGGTCCCAGAATCTCAGAGGAATTTAAAGATGTGAAATAGCATTTGACCATGCTTCATGAAAATTGAAAGGGATCAAGGCCATTCTTTTCTTATTTGGCACAGATTTTACACATTTACCATGGCATATAATGGTTGCTCCAATGCCACATGCATTTGTAACTCTGTACTGGGTTGAATAGTGTCCTTCCAAAATTCATGTCCACCCAGACGTGTGAACATGACTTTCTTTGGAAAGAGGGTATTGCCGATGTAATCAAATTAAAATGAGATCAGACTGGAGTAAGGTGGGCCATAATCCAATGAATAGTGTTCATTTAAGAAGAGGGAAATTTAAACATAAGCATTGAGAGAGGGAAGATAGCCATGTGGGACAGAGAGGCAGAGATTTGCTCCCTGGCCTTGAGCCACAAGCCAAGGAGCACTGAGGATTGCCGGCAACCAGGAGAAGCTGCAAGAATCAAGGAAATATTTGGAGGAAGTACGGCCCTGCTGACCCCTTGTTTTTGGACTTCCAGCCCTCAAAACTGTGAGAGAATAAGCTTCTGTGATTGTCAGGCACCCAGGTTGTAGGACTTTGCTACAGCAGCCCTAGGAAACTAATACACTAATACAGATACACTAATACAAATGCTAGCAATCAGGATTTAATTTAGGAAGCAGAGAGGGATATGGTAGGCTAAGCATACTCCTCAAAATGTGTCCACATCCCTGGAGCCTGTGAAAATTACCTTATTAGGAAAAGAGATATGAAATTAAAAATCTTTACCTGAGTAGATCATCCTGGATTGTCAGGGTGGACCATCCCAAGTCCTTATAAGAGGAAGGCAGAGGGGGTTAAGATGCCCCCCGAGGGAAGGTGATGTGCCGACAAGGTAGAGATGGGAGTGATGCCAGCAGCTGCTGGAAGGGGAAGACGCAGGAACAGATTCTCACCCAGACCTTGATCTTGGACTTCTGATTGCTAGAACAGTGAGAGAATATGCTGTGTGGTTTCTAGCCCTGGAGTCTGTGGTAATTTGTTATAGTAGCCACAGGACACCAGCACACTACTCATATAGTCAAGCAGAAAGCTGTGTCTGGTCGGAAAATAGGTACTCACAAGGTCATTGGAAGGGGCATGCCAGTGGAAGAAAACAGACAGAATATGCAACAGACAATATCTAACACCCAAGGAGTAACATTCTAAACACTCCCCAACTAGACGCTGGGACACCGCGACTCAGAAGGTTCTCTAGTCTAGGCAAGTGGTAGGGACATCGTGGTGCATACCAGAAAGATATTAGCTTTGCTGACAACTGATTTTTAACTAAGTGGCAAAGATACTATGATTTTCTAAGATCATTATTTTGAGCAAGGCTGTGCAAATTCTAGATCAGTTTTTTGATGTGCTTAGCCCTTGGTCTGGTGTTCTCATAGGCCAAATCTGCTCTGGTTGAAATAGGTAGTAAACAGCTAGCAGAGTTTATATATGCAAGAAATTTCCCAAAAGGATGGTACGGTTGGTATAAGTTTTTCAAATGTTATCAGTTCTAAGATGCCAAAAGTTGGAAGACATAGCATCACTTTATGCACTACTGAGAAGGAACATCAATGCTGCCAATTTACTATGCCATGACATTTACTGTAATATACATTCCAAATGGAGAGATGTTGCAATAGAGACAGGCACTTGTTCTGAAATCAGTGAACTGTAGTAACTCAGAGGACAGTGTGGAATGATCCATCATATGACTCACCTTCCGTAGGCACGTTTTCACTAGAAATTTCAGTGATGGAAAAATCAGAGAAACCCCACATGATTCCACTTTAATTTTAAGTTCTAGTTCTATGATTATCAACTTAATAGCTTATTGTGGAAAATGCATAAAATTACAAGGAGGCAATCAAAACCATCTGTATGGGCACAAGGGCACCATGGAAACTCATTTTAATGAAAGCAAGATCTGGAGGAAGAATATAATTTTCATCAAACCCACTTCCTCTCTACCATCTCAGAGAGAGACTTTTCAGAATTATATAAAGATTGTTGCTACTTTCAGTTTTGCTTAATAAATTCCTCTTGAATCCTCTGGTGCTGTGTCCTGTAGACCATTCTTCAGGTTATTTTTATTTTAATGAATATCTAAGTTTGTAACAAATTGATAATATACACAGATGAATGGGATTTGACTGCATTGTCCTTTCTGAAAATATTTGCCATCTTGACACAATCACTTTTTGCTAAAATTATGTCAAAAACTGCATGATTTCCCTTATCTCTACCTTGCCTTGGCAGTTTTATAAAAATAATCTATTTGTGAAATAATGTGTGCATAATTTCTAACTCTGTTAGAATATGTCTGTTACATAGTACATGCTCAGAAAATGCTAGTTAGCATTCACATTATTAACAAAAATGTAGGATTTTAATTTGGCAGTACTTTCACAAATGAGTGATGTACAAGTAAATAAAACAGGCCTGATTTGGCTTATAGATCCACTATTTATTAGCTGTGAAAACGTGTAAGGCAATTATGAAATATGTGAAAATTCCTAAAACAGTACTTTGCACAATTGGCACTCAAATATTAGGTTCTGTTGCTTTCCTTTCTTTATTTATTCACTCTTTTTCCTCAGCAGAGGGGCCTGTTAAGCTTTATAGTAAACAGAGTAAGTTGACCCTAAGCACCATAAGGGTTGGGATTTGTTCATTACTATGGGTATAGTAAAGAGTATAATTGGCAAGACAAAGTAGAGTGAATGAATGAATGAGTGAATGAAGACTCATATGCTATTGATTTCATCCCAGGTCTATGTCACAGAAATAGATGAGTAAGTGAAGGCAGTCAGGTGTACCTAGATATATTAGTTATATATTGTTTCATAATAAATTATACCCAAACTTAATGGCTTTCAACAGCAAACACTATTATGGCACAGTTTCTACAGGCCAGTGATTCAGATGTGCTTTAGGTGGGGACCTCTGGTTCCATGTTTCTCATGAGGTTGCAATTAAGGTGGCCTGCTCTGTGACCTCATCTGAAGGCTCTAATTTTGCAGGGTAAGGAAGTTTTGAGCCTACTCAAGTGGATGTTGGCAGGTCTCAATCCTTGGCCATGAGAAACTATGTACAAGACCACCTCATGACATGGCATTTGGTTTTACCCAGGTAAGTGATCTAGGAGAAAGCAAGAATTCACGAGGTGGCTTAAAACAACAGAAATGTATTCTCTTATAATTCTGGAGGTTAGAGGTCCAAAATCAAGGTATTGATGAACTGTATTCCCTGTGAAGATACAAGGAAAGAATTCTTCTTTGCTTCTTCTAGCTTCTGGAAGTTGCTGACACTTCTTGGCATTCCTTGGCTTATAGCCTCACTCTAACCTCTGCCTCTGTCTTTAGGTGGCCTTCTCCCTGCGTCTCTGTGTGCAAAATTCCCTCTTCTTATAAGGACACTAGTCATTGGATTAGGTCCCACCTAGTTCAGGATTAGGATAATTCATCTTAACTTGATTGCACCTACAAAGACCTTATTTTAAAGTAGGGTTACAATCTATAGGTGGCAGATTTAGTACCTCAATATGTATTTCAGGGAGACAAAAGTAAGTCCATAATAGAGGTTAACAGGGTAATTTGGCACAAGAAAATCTACTGGGGCCTTTCTGAAATTACCTATAGATGTCGAATTTTAGAAAGAACTTCCTTAATAATCAATGTATTCTTTTTTTCCTCATAAATCTGCCTTCTGTGAAAGAAACCAAGGAATACAGTAGAGATGCTGATAAGAAGCAAAAATGTCATTGCAGACATGCTTTCCCCTGTTTGTCAGTCACACTGAGCAGAAAACAGATCCTTGGTTTCTTCTACCTCAGTTGGAGCTGCAGAGATCAACCAAACAATTTCTGACACACCCTGGACTCTTACTTATTAGAAACAATGAGATGGTCATAGATCTCCATAATAATTAAGCAAACAAAGCAAGTGTATTGTGCCTATGAGGAGATACAGCAAGTCAAAGGAGGGGAACATTGTGAAGATTCACGGTAAATAAGTCCCTCTGAAATAGATTCACTCTAAGAAACAGGAGAAGAATTAGAAAATTGCTGAGTAGTCCTCCCACCAAGATTATTAAGAGCATTCATTTTGAAAAGAAAAATATCTGAGGTCAGAGAAATCCAAATGAAAATTTTTTTAAAAAAGGAATTCTGCATTAAAAATATTGTGAAATTACTTTATCTAGGGTATTTTGATGATTTAAGGGATTTAAAGGAAATTAAAGAAAAAAAAAAGCATAGGAAAGGTGACAGACATATTGATCCTGGAAATAGAGATAATGTTTTATAGGATTGCCAAATTAATAAAAGAACCTTTTTCTAATAAAGTGCAGGGTACAACAGCTCACAAACTACCATTTAAAATAAATGAATTGGTGGCGCTGCTGGGTGGCTCAGTGAGTTAAAGCCTCTGCCTTCGGCTCAGGTCATGATCCCAGAGTCCTGGGATCGAGCCCCGTGTCGGGCTCTCCCCAGTGGGGAGCCTGCTTCCCTTCCTCTCTGTTGGCCTCTCTGCCTACTTTTTCTCTGTCAAATAAATAAAATCTTAAAAAAAAAAAAGAAAGAAAGAAATCGGTAACAACTTTCAATCTAATACAAAAAAGAAAAAAAAAATCATGGATATTCAATTGATTAAACTGGCCAGCCTTAGACCTTCTTTCTTCATTACCGAATAGTGTCTATTTCAATATTTCCAAGTTGTTATTCATGTGCAAATGAATACGAAAACTAGAATTCCCTTTTGGAGGGCGCATGAAGCATGACCCCTCCTGGACCCTTCCTGGAAAAATGTATATTTTACCCAACTGAAATAATTACCAGCTAATTCAAGAATGGGAAAATACAGTAGAAAAGCAGGTACAAATGAAGCCAGTTATATAAAGAGTGAATTACAAATATGCATTATTAGAGTATTGTGCAAATAAGGGTGCCTGGGTGGCTCAGTTAACCATCTGCCTTCAGCTCAGATCATGATCCCAGGCTCCTGGGATCAACCCCCTCATTGGACTCCTTCTCAGCAGAAAGCCTACTTCTCCCTTCTACCTGCCACTCCCCCTGTTAGGCTTCTCTCTCTCTCTCTGTCAAATAAATAAATAAAAATCTTTAAATTAAAAAAAAGAGTATTGTGCAAATAAAAAACATTTTTTGAAAGATGATATATAACTCAATGTCAATAGTCATGCCATATGTTAAAGGTTTATAATGGGTTAAAAAACTTTTAATTACCCTTTTTTTAAAAAACTTTTAATTACCCTTTTTAATTTGGACCCTAAATCCAAGGTGACAGCAAAAGACAAGAGAACTATCAAGGATTATGGAAGAGGAAATGGGGGAAGCAGGCTAAACTTGAACTCATACAGATGGAGAAGACAATAGATAGTTTTTCTTTCCTCGCTATTGTCAATTAGGGAAAAATAGATACAATTTCCTGAATTTATAGTAGCAACTAAACACAGTTGGACTCATGCATTCCAAGTCATTATGTAAGAAAAACGAACTAAGAATAACAGAAGAAACCAGAAATAAACAAACAAGAGCCATTTAACGGGCCCATCCTCTATATTGATGTCCATCCATTTTTTTGACTGTACCACATGCACCAGTCCAGAAACAAGCACACATCCTAGAAACAGCACCAATGGGATATTAAGAGAATCATGTCCATTACTTTTTCCCCTCAGAGGTATCTGGCTGCTGCTAAGATGCTTTATTCTCAGATTTCTCCATAGTTTTTACCTCTGGTCTAGCCTAGAGCTCCCAAGTTGTAAAAGATTAATTTTCATTAAATTAGGTTCATCTTCAACATGGTTGAGAACCACCTCTGGCTAGGTAACCTGTCTCAATGGGAAGAAAACATTGAGCTATAGCAAGCAATTAAAAAATCCATTCCCCAACAGTGCAAAATGAAGGAGTCAAGCAAATGGAATCCAATGACTGCCAAATAGTTAGCACATGTTACATGGAATTTTGAGTAGTGAATCAATCTATTTCTGGATGAAAGTACACTTCAGTCATCTCTAAATAACTGAAAAGTCTAAATAATGTTGGAGACTTCATAATTCTCCAGTGTCCAGAAACTTTCATGTTAAGGATTCCAAAATGTTTATGCTATGTAGTAAAATATGGTACTTTGGTTTATTGTCAGGGGAAGTGAAGAATAGCTAGCTATTATTTCTGGGGTCAAACACCATCTCTGAATGAAGTTTGGTTATTATTTTTATCCTTATCCACCAGTAGGGTGGAGACTTATAACCATGTAAGTTCTCTTGATAGTTCTCTAGTCTCGTTGCCATCACCTAGGTTGATGGGGGTCCAAATTGTCTTTGTGCATGAGATTGGGTAATTAAAAATTTTTAACCCATTATAAACCTTTAGGATTTATGGATGATACACATTTTTCAGGACATATAGAAGATATTTATGAGAATTTATACTCTCTTTCTCTTTGTTATTATTTGTTTGTTTATTGTTGGTTTATTGTATCCTGTCTTCTTCAATCTCTGAGGATAATTCTAGAAGACTAAATAGGGACAACAAGGTGGAGAGTTGATTTCTTGGGTTGAGTCCATGGAAACATAGGGATGCAACTTGAGCCACAAAGTGCATATTTTTTCTCTGGACTCAAAAGTCTACCATTTCTGTTCTTATCATGAGCTGAGATCTAGGATGCCCTCAGATCTGAAATAGGAACTCAGTTGGAGGCCTAGAAAGGATAGAGCTTTGAAATAAGAAGAGATGGGTATCGAAACTACTGTGAAAGTTGATTAAATCAGTCAGAATTCCAGGATACCACAGAGAAGGCAGTGAAATAAAAACCTAAGCTACAATTTATGAAGGCTGGAGAAAGCTAAGACCCACCTATAGTGAACCTGCACAGGAATAAAAGCACGTCCAGGTAAGACCAGTGAAGGGTTCCAGAGGTAAGGGCCATTTGGACATCAAGAAATAATTGCCAAGTCAGTTCAGGGAGTTCTAAAGACAAAAGGAGCTCAGTTTGAGGACCAGGCAGGTGTCATGGTGACTTACTCCTTCTGAATCTCCAGCACTTGGTGTGGTTTTTAACATAGAGTGTGTGCTCATTGTATCACTAGCTAGACTCGAAGACCTGACTTCTACTGCCCACCTAATTTTACTCAGGACCCCTTGTCTTACATTTGTCCTTAAGCTCTTCTTTCTGACTTACCTCTTAACTTGGGCAAATGAAACCCTGAAACCACCTCTCAGGTGATGGACTGCTCTGACAAGACCTCCCATCATCCCAATGAGCTAAACCCCTGACCGTGCCTACACACATGGACATTGGAGTGACCCCTGGACTGACTGGCAACTACCTTCAGGTCATTATAATACTAAAATCTCTGCCCAAGGAGGAGCCCCAGCCTCATTTATAAAACACACGATGTATGTATAGGTGTGTTTCCTTAAGGAGCAGGTATAACCTAATGCCTGCTTCTGATGATAAAAAGGTTTTGTTATCTATTCATCCTGGGGTGCCTGGGTGGCTCAGTTGTTAAGCATCTGCCTTCAGCTCAGGTCATGATCCCAGGGTCCTGGGATCAAGCCCCGCATTATGCTGCTTGCTTGGCGGGAAGCCTGCTCGTCCCTCCCCATTCCTCCTGTTTGTGTTTCCTCTCTCACTGTCTCTATCTCTCTGTCAAATGAATAAATAAAATCTTTAGAAAATATATTCACCCTAGCCCTAAACAAAAGGTACCCATTCACCTGTTCTCAGGGAGTCACAGCTTTGAGGTCATTCCCAGGGACCTCTTTATTTGTTGCAAAAGAAGTTTTCTCTGTGAGACAACCCACCTGGTGCAGTTTTTGTGACTCACCAAAGAATGAAGTCATGGTGATTCTGCTACAATCACTAGTGTGTAAATGAATCCAAGATTCAGATATCTTCTGTATTGGTGGTGTTGTTTGGGGGGGGGCGGGATTCTCAAGAAAGAGGGGATTAGATTAAGATCACATCTCAGAGATAAGCTAATTAGTATCTTGCCACTAGTCAGTGCCATTAGTAAGTGCCATCCACAGGAGATAGGGTTTGTCAGGTTTCTCACACACATCTTAGAAATTGCCCATACCACACCACATTGTCTAAGGGAGCCTTGAGAGTGTTGACCTTAGAAAAAATGTCTCTGAAGACAATTATCATATGATCTCCCTGATATGAGGAAGTTGAGAGGCAACATGAGGGGTTGGGGGGGTAGGAAAGGAATAAATGAAACAAGATGGGATCAGGAGGGAGACAAACCATAAGAGACTCTTAATCTCACAAAACAAACTGAGGGTTGCCAGGGGAAGGAGGAGTAGGGAGAGGGTGGTTGGGTTATGGACGACATTGGGGAAGGTATGTGCTATGGTGAGTGCTGTGAAGTGTAAACCTGGTGATTCACAGACCTGTACCCCTGGGGCTAATAATACATTATATGTTAATAAAAAATTTTTAAAAATTGAAATATGAAAAAAAAAAAGAAAAAGAAAAGACGTCTCTGGTACTTTGTCAAGTTTCTACAATTATCTCAGTTTGACTTACCCCAGGATATTATCTTGTGTTAAATTAAAAAAGAAAAACATTTCTGAGACATAAAATAGTATGTTTGCATCAGAGAGAACTGGTTGGGAAAAACCTGGATAGTCTCCTCTTCTAAGCTGCAGGCACAAACTTGGACTTGAAGAACCCATGCGGGAAAGTAAAGGATGAGAGTGAAGAAAGAGAAGCAAGTAGGTCAAAACCTCAGGGCTTGGAAGAAAAAGCAGTGAACTAGCAAAGAGCCCCAAAAAAGACTCATACTGAAGTTTTACCTGCAGGAGGCCTGGCTTCCTCAGAAAACAGGCAAATGTGCTTTCACCTTCTCTCTTGTGATTGGTTTGAAGACAATAAATCAAAGGAGGGTAAATTGTTTGATTTTTGCCATTATGCTGATAACAATTGGAATTATAACTCTAATGGAGAAATACCCTTAGTGATAAATATTTTGAAACCCTTCATACTTTATTTTCCTCACATATCACAGAAGTATATGCCTCATGAGAACCAAGGGACACTCAACAACAAAAAAACAAATAATCTGGTTAAAAACTGGGTAAAGGACTTACTCAAGTCCATCTTTAGCATTGCTCCAAAGACGATGGTCAACAAGCGTGTGAAAAGACACTTAACATCACTAATACTTAAGGAAATATAAATCAAAACCACAGAGAGAGATCACCTCACACTATTAGGATGACTACTATATTAAGAAGAAAAGAAAGAAAGGAAGGATTCCTGAAGATATGGAGAAATTGGAATCCTTATGCACTGTTCGTAGGAATGTACACTGGTACAACCACTATGGAAAACAATATGACACGTCCTTAAAAAGTTAAAAATAGAACTACCATATTATCCAGAAATCCTGCTTCTGGGTATATATCCAAACAAATTGAAAATAGGGTTTTAAAGAGATATGTGCACACTCATGTTCATGGGAACACTATTCACAATAGCCAAGAGTGGAACCAATCCAGGGGTCTGTCAATGGATGACTAGATAAACAACATGTAGTATACACATAGAATAGAATGTTGGCCTTAGAAAGGAATGGAATTCTGACACTTGCTAAAACATGGATAGACCTTAAGGACATAGCATAATATGAAATTAGACAGTCACAAAAAGATAAATACTATATGATTCCATATATATGTTATCAAGAGTAGTCAAATTCATAGACACAGAAAGTAGAATGGTGGTTGTCAGGGGCTGGGAGAAAAGGGGAATGGGGGTATAGTTTCAGTTTTGCAAGATGGAAACTTCAGGAGATTGGTTGAATAATACTATGATTATACTTAACACTAATTAAGTATACACTTAAAAATAATAGTTAAATGATAAACTTTATGTTCTGCATTTTTTACCAAAATAAAAAATAATAATAATTAAAAAAAAAAAAAGAAAAAAGTGAGGGGTACCTGGGTGGCTCAGTTGGTTAAGCATCTCACAGTTGATATAAACTCAGGTCTGGATCTCAGAGTTGTGAGTTCAGGCCCCACATAGGACTCCATACTAGGCATGGAGCTTACTGGAAGAAGAAGAAGAAGGGGAAGAAGAAGAAGAAGAAGAAGAAGAAGAAGAAGAAGAAGGAGAAGGAGGAGGAGGAGGAGGAGGAGGAGGAGGAGGAGGAGGAGGAGGAGAAGAACAACAACAACAACAACAACAACAATAAGAGCAAGAAGAAGGAAAAGAAGAAGGAGAAGGAAGAGAAGAAGGAGAAGAAGGAGAAGAAGAAGAAGGAGGAGGAGGAGGAGGAGGAAAAGAAGGAGAAGGAGGAGAGGAGGGAGGGGGGAAGATGAGTTGGGGAAGGAGGAAGAGGCCTGAAGAAGAAATTGATGATTTAATCTTATTCCAAATAAATATACATCTGTGAAATGATAACTGGTGACTCCTGGTGACAGTAGATGGCATCCTTCTGAGTAACCCTGCTTGGTATTTAGAACCACAGGACCAGCTATTGTCATGCTAAATTCATCAGCAGATGTCAAGCATCCAATGGAGATCCTGAATGATTGCTCTGAATATGTGGCATGTCCGTAAATAGTAAAAAGACATTACCAAGAATAATGAGATAAAGATATTCAGGGGTCTTCATGCAAATCATAGATTCATCTTTTTGTTAGAAACCCCAGATCAGTATCTGTAACTTTAAATTTCTCCTCTTGATTTGAAGACAGACTTTAGCTTCTAAGACATGAGGTGGGCTGGAAGTGGATGTTTATTTGGAGATGCAGGTTCCCACTAGACCTGGCCTACACATGAGAAGTCAGACAGAATTTGTATCTGAAAAATTCCCAGTTCAAGGTGAGGAGGATTTCCAGAGCCCAGGAGGACTTGAATGGCTAACACAGAGCATTGCACCTTAAGGCATCTAGACATATTTGTATTTGTTCCTGAGAGCTGTCTGTGTTGCCCACCTCGTAGGGTGCAGATCATGGAGTCTTTCCTGACTGATCTCACTTACACTGATCTTGTTTTACCTGTGACCATGACGATCATGGTTGGACATGGATGAGGTACTTCACTTGGAAAGCTGAGCCTGCCCAGTAGGCCAGGGGAGATGCTGGGGTGCATTTTCAGCTGCATGCCCACCTGCAGGGTCAGTCAGGAGGAATGACCTGGGATCCTTGGGGTTGATAAATCTAACCGGGACAATGCTGGCAGGCAGGAGCTGGAGGGAGGCCCACAGTCATAGAGGCCATCAAATCGAGATAAAAATAGGAGAAGATCCAGGCAGACCATGAGAATTAAGGAGTCAAACCAAAAATATCAGTCTCCTTCATAGTTCTAGGCTTCAGTTCATGTTCGGGGGAGGCATAGAGAAAGGATTGCTACAGGATTGCCAAGCCCATTATTAAGGCCACCAAGATAGGGAAGCCAGCACGGGGAAGACACATCCCTGAGAATCAGGAGGACATCCAGGTTGTGAGACTTAAATACAAAGTCAGATTTGGAAGTGTGACAAAGTTCACCTACGGGTTGATCCTTAGAGTTGGAAAAAAAGATTGATTAGGTGGTCAAGTTGTTAGGCTTTCTAGTTCCTGTCCTTCTTGGATTCCCCCATTGACCTATAGTCATTGAGGCATATTGTTCCAAGGGGGGACATTTACTTGTTTTCTAATTTTTTGTTTCCTTGATTAGGGAGTAATTTCTAATCAGAGACTGTGACTTAGCCTTCAAATAATGAGCACCTACTAGGAACCCAGTAAATATTTCTTCTTTCATTAATATTGAATCATGGCTAAACGCCTGCTCAACACAACGCACATAAAGCAAATTCCTTTTTTGTGTGGTCTTTTTCCTCTCAAAACTTATCTGTGAGATTGAACTCAAAAGCAGAGGATTGTGGATCTTCCACCACGTGAAATAAGAGTAGACAAGAATCCTGTATTGCCTAAGACGTTCTCTCTCTCTCTCTCAGCATTAGAAGCGATTTCATTCCATCTTCGGGAAAGCATTCAAGCAGTTGTATTGAACTAGGAAAGCCCATTTTTCCTTAGTGTACAGCTTCCATTCTGGGGGAAATCACTGTCTGCACACAGCTGCGTTTGCCATGTATACACATATACATGTGAGTGTGTGCTCACCGAGCCCAGCAGAACAGGAAGAAATAAAAAAGATTCCACATCCTAGACATTCTTGCCTTGTCAGCTGTTCAGGACTATTAACGGCAACCCCCACAGCAACAACTGTGGTGGCAGGTGTCTGCTTCCCAGACCGTGCTACTTGGAGCTGGGAGCAAAATGCCTCCGAGGCAGACAGAAGCCCATTTCCCAGCTGAGCAAAATCATCATCTGTAGAGTGGATTTGACAACAGCTGCAGCAGGAAAGACAGGAGCCCATGGCCAGGCAGGTGCAGTCCTGGGAGCTGGGTGTCTGGGTGCTGACAGAAACCCGCAGGTGTCCCGCTCATAACAGCGTCCTCCTCCAAAGCACAGCCTATTTGACTTGCCAAGATTTACCATGACTCTTTGTCAAAGAGGTTCTAAGAATTGTCCTGTAGAGTGCTTTTAAGACACAACCAATTTAAAGCGGTATACTTAGGAATATAGTCCCTAAATATAAAATATTAAGAGAAAAATTATAAATAGGGAAAGGCTATTAAGTAGGTAGCTTTGCAGACAAAGCAAATGCACCTTGGTGTTGGCTGGTTGGATCGTCCAAGCACAGACGTTCCCTCACAGCTGCGATTTCCACTCTGCTGGAACAGAAAGGAGATAAAGTTTATTCTTGACCCTGCTGCTGTCCCCAGACTTCTGGGTAAACTTGTACAAACGACTTTGGGTCCCCAGTCCACGCTCTCTCTCCAAAGCTGTCAACTTTGGCGAACCTGCCCATTCCAGGCACGTGGAGACCAGAGGGATCAGCGTAGGGAAGAGAAATGCTAGAGGGTGGAAGGGGCAGGTGTCAGTGATCCAAAGACGTGCAGGAAACCTGGGCTGGGGTGGGGGTGGGGCAGGGGTTAGTTTTGGTCAGTTTTGTTAAGCGTGAGGAGCTTTGTCTCCCTCCCTTGGTGTTCATTTTCCTTTTCACATGTTTTGTTTTGTTTTGTTTTTCTGGTTCTTTGGTAGATGGCCCTTGGCCCATACATATCTTTTCAAATGCTTGAGCCCTGCTTGAATACGTGAAAGGTTAGCATCTTCACCTTCCCACTGATAACTTCTTCAAGTTATTTAAAGAGGCTCTACGTGGACCTGGAGGTTTGAAAGAAGGGCAAAAGGAAAAGGAGAAAGGAGCTCAAGTGAGAACAACATAGGGTTTGGAATAAATAGTTAAGTCTGTGGTTGGAGCCGTTTCCTGAGAGCAGCAAGTGATTTAAGAAATCAATATGATATTTGGTTTCTTTCTGTAAAAACTTGGTTAGGAAGCTTTATTTTTTTAAAGATTTTATTTAGTTATTTGACAGACAGATCACATTTAGGCAGAGAGTCAGGCAGAGAGAGGGGGAAGCAGGTTCCCTGCTGAGCAGAGAGCCCGATGCGGGGCTCGATCCTAGGACCCCGGGATCATGACCTGAGCCGAAGGCAGAGGCTTTAACCAACTGAGCCACCCAGGTGCCCCTATTTATAACTTATTTTTAAAGCTCATTGTGACCAGGTGGAAAAGCAAAAAACTGAGCCAATGATTGAGCTATTTAAAATTACACACCATGATCTACAGCTGTAGTCACAATGTACATCCATTGTTTTGGGTTCTTCACCTGTTGATTTATTTTGACAGCATGGTAATAACCCATGGCAGGTACTGAGAGGTCCCTAAGTTTAGAAACTGACCAGATGTTGAAATACACACTCCCTATTAATAACCCCACTTCATTGTTGGTGATTTAGTAGTGATATGGTACAGCATTTCTTCTTGTATTACCTTGTTGGTTTTTTGTTTTTTTTTAAGATCTATTTCTTTATTAGAGAGAGAGGGAAAGCAAGAGCAGGAGGAGCAGAAGGAGAGGAAGAGTCTCAAGCCGACTGTGGTGGGTGCAAGCCCACTGTGGGGCTTCATCCCATGACCCTGAAATCATGAAATGAGCAGAAATTAAGAATCAGATGCTGAACCGACTATGCCACCCAGGAGCCCCTCTATTACCTTGATCACTGGAATTCGTACCCAAAGGCCCACAGCAACTGAGATGCTTGTTAAAAGCAGATTCCTGGGCTCCACCTCCTACTCCCAAAGCTCTGAGGGACACTATTAACTTTGTTGCAATACTGTCTTCTCTCAAGAGTAAGAGCAGCTTGAACCACACCCACCTTCAGAAACAACCATGCTAAACTGGGACCTCATTGTATTGATCTGGTTGTCACAATGAAGCAAATCACCTAGTTAGTTACATGGCTAGCAAAGCAGAATCTACAGCCAGTATGGAATCTACTAATTGGAGATTGTCTTTGAAATATTTATAACAGCAATTTTAATCTAGCGATTCTTTCTCTTTCTTTGTAGCTAGTTTGTTTGTACACATGATGGCTAAGGTGTTGGAAGAACTAAATTCCCAGACGGCACCATTTGGGCTGCTCTTTGGTCATCTAGGGATGTCTTTGTCCCAGCACCGTGGATGAGATATAATTCCTTTGGAAATATCTGTGTTGTCTTTGTTTGTTCTGTGGTTAGAGAAGAGAAGGATCTTATAGAGAATCAATAATTGACTCTAATTAATTTAGACTCCTGGGTTTGTCTCTACAATCCATCTCTTCGTTCAGTCCAACTGTCCATTACAGGATTCCTCCAAGTGGAAGGAATAGTCAGTATGGTTGTCCTCCAGCCCTTCCCTGTATGGACACCACCAGACCTCTCTTCACGCTTTTTCTAACACTAAACAAACTCTCTCCCTGGCTTATGCAAATCACACCCATAACCATTCTACCCTAAAGCAAATATTGTTCTCTTTCCAGTTTGCTGGATTTATCATGTATAGCCTCTACTGTTTTGTTGGCATTTAATCATATTTTCATTCATTACATCCCTTGCATTGCTATTTAACTTTTTAACATTCTATAAACTCAGACTGCAATAATCATATGTTCTATTTCTTTTGTTTCCCCCCGCCAGGCTATCGTGCAGCATGCAAGGTATATTGGAGTATGTATAGCGAGATGACTATTTACTGTTTTAGCTCAGCAAATTATATTTCAATTCTGCAAGATTGGAAGCATTTAAACAGACTATTTATTTTTGGAAATCAGTAGGATTGCATAAAATATTTTTTAAAAAGATAAGCAGATTCTTGAATATTCTTAGAAATTAGAAATGTTCAGTTTCTTAAAAAAGTGTGAACAACATGTTTTTCTCTAGTCCTTTTACATATTTTGTAAACATATATGTATATGGTAGAGGAGTGTTCCTCAGGAATAAGATTCTTGTCCTCAGTGGGATAACACCTGACTTTTAAAAATGAATAAACAGGGGCGCCTGGGTGGCTCAGTGGGTTAAGCCTCTGCCTTTGGCTCAGGTCATGATCTCAGGGTCCTGGGATTGAGTCCTGCATCAGGCTCTCTGCTAAGTCGGGAGCCTGCTTCCCCTTCTCTCTCTCTGCCTGCTTCTCTGCCTAATTGTGACCTCTCTGTGTCAATAAGTAAATAAAATCTTTTAAAAAAATGAATAAACTTTCAAAAATACTTCTCTCCCTAAAGGGAAACAGCTGTCTGCACTTAGAGACCTGTCTCCTACTCCACAGCACCCAAAGGTTCATTTTGGGTGAACCTCTACCCAAGGTTCATCTACCTCACAGTGTCCTTTTCTTTCACTCTGTCCTATTTTCCCTCTATGGATTGTCTTTGTTTGAGAATTTCCTGTAGTCAAACCTGATTTTGAGATTTCCTTTTAGTTATTTAGCTTCTGCTAATAACAAGGAACTCTTTTTTGTTCCCCAATTTTATTTAATCTCTTTACCAAATTGTACCTTGTATTTAATTTATTTTTATGTTTTTAGGGAAAAAAAGGATGAAAAACTTAGTTTATTGGTCTACAAAAAGAGGAATGAGGACATATCTACTGCCTCTTCAGGTTCACCATGAAGATCCAGAATATCTTAAAGTCTTCTTTTTAGCAACCATATTTATCTATAACCAAGCACAATACATGACTTCTGAGTTTTTTTTTCTAATCTATTTGTTCATATCAAAACCTTATCAGAGTATGAACTGAAATAACTTCCATTAATGTAATAGAACAAAGTTACATAGATAAGCACTGTTCCACAAAATCCAAGCTGAGTTGTGTCCAGGTGTATGGATATGGCCAACAGAGAAGTTTGCGCTAGAAAGCACAATTAAGGGGTAACAGTACTCAGTGGACAAAACAAATGACAACATAATAAATAATAAATAAGGATTTAAATGAAATACACAAAACCTTAAAACTAAAATTAAGTCTATAGCCATGAAAATGTTATTGAGACAAATTGTGTAGGTAGGATTATGAGGTAATCCATATTTATGTTGACTTTGTTGACCATATTTCTTTCTCAGCTTAACACTTAAGGGTTAATTAAATATCACTGGGGGTGCCTGGGTGGCTTATTTGGTTAAGCATCTGACTCTTTTTTTTTTTTTATGTCCAATTAGCCACTGTACAGTACGTAATTAGTTTTTGATGTGGTGTTCAGTGATTCATTGGTTAAATATAATACCCAGTGCTCATTACAGCACATGCCTTCCTCAATACCCATCACCCTGTTACCCAACTCTTGATCTCAGCTCAGGTTTTGATCTCAGAATCACGAGCTGCTCTCCATGTTGGGTGTGGAGCCTACATCAAAATAAATAAAATAAAAAAAATCATTGAATAAAAGTAGTCAAAAAGTACAAACTTCCAATTATAACATAAATAAGCACCAGGAATGTAATATACCACATGATAATTGTCACTGACACTGCTCTATGTTATATTTAAATGACAGTTGAGAGAGTAAGTAGATCTAGGAGTTCTTATCACAAGGGAAAAAGCATTTTTTTTCTTGTACCTATGTGAGAGACCTCCATCATATTGGAGGTTAGGTTTCAACATATGAAACCTAAGGGGACCTAAGAGTTCATTCTAGAGCAACCTACAAGCCGAGGAAAGAGGAAGTCGAAGGAGGATAGAGGGGAAAAGCAGAGAGGAGGAAGCTTAGTTCTGATCCTTGGGGGTAAGTGAGTGTGGAGCCTGGGATCATGAGTAAAGGAACAAGGGGAAGAGTGTACATGGCTGGGAAGGAAGAAGAGTGAGGAGAGCTGGAGATAAAGTGACCTTGAAGACCACATAGCTCGGGCAACACTGTCCACAGCCAAGAGTAGCCTTTGCTCACTGAGAGAAAGAAGAACAAGACAGTTTTTGGAAATATAATCAAGGGACAAGCACTCTCTACTTGTTTTAGCTTGCTCCTTTGTACCTCAGATGTCTTGAGAACAAAAGGCTGACCATACAAACAAGTAAGTCTATAAAAGAAGTAAATTATGGTGTGGTGCATAAATACTGAATGCTGGAACACTGCATAGAAATTAAAATAAAATGAAAAAAAATTATGTCTTAAACACTATATCAATTTATCTATCTATATAAATTGTAACACATTAAGTAATAAAATGAAATATTTGATCTTTTACATATTCAAAATTCCCAAAGCTGACAATCATCTATCTCCCAGATCATCTCCACGACCTTGAATCCAATTAACCTGAATGGCAAGCCAGCTTCTGTGTTTTTGGGTCACCAGACTAATGCAGACATGCTGGTTTGATTTCAGCAAGGTATCTCATAAACCTCGAAGAAGTTCGAATGAGTTGAGCTCAGCCTGAAAGTGGCTGGTAAAAAAGTGAGATTTCCTTCTGAAGATTTTGCACAACAAATAGAAAGCCGAGCTTAATAAATAAATAAGAGTCCCAAAGTGTAAAGAACTTTCTGAAAGATTTCGGTTCCTGTTCCATACTTTATATGCTTGCCTTCAAGTTAGAAGCTATAGCTTCTAAAGACTCCATGTCTTTAGATGTGGAGTTCTTTATTTAACACTGAATCCCATCTCTTATACTCATAAGTAAATATGTTAATAAAATTTTTGTTACACCTTCCAAAGTTTATAAGAAGTGAGCTTGCAGATGGCTACTTAGTGAAGTTCAGCAAAGACAGAATAGATCTTATTGTGGAAATGAAGAGGAAAGCAATCACTCCCTCTTTTTTTCTCATGCACCAGATCCCAGCTATACCTTTAGAACAGCTGAAGCAGATGCCCTTTGAGTTTTCAAATTCAGCAAAGTTGCAATGGACATTATTTTCTCTCCTCTATTATTGCTGGTATGTCAGTTTCCCCATCATTTTTGGTCAGGTATCATAGTCAGGTGACCATTAAATCTCATTTCCTTTTTCTCCAACTATTCCTCGGACACCAGTGACTAGTCCAGTGATCTCCAAAGTGGGGAAGCATAAGAAGGCCCCTTTCAGGGGGAGTGCTGATGACAGGTATGAGTTTTATCTTCTACATGCCCAGTTTTTAAACTTCATACTTCTTCCTTTTTTAAGAATCAAAAGATTCTTAAATCATTTGCTGTCTTAAATGATTGCTGTCCCTGTATGTACACAATTTTGCTAGTATATGGGGATTGGATTGGGGCACGTGGTTTAATCACATGTACCTCAGGAATTCTAGTTAAAATGTTTCTTCTGCATAGCTATTTAAACATTAGTCTTATGTCTATTTTGTAATGAAAGGGTTATTAAAGGAATTTCTGGCATGAAGAAACAGATGACAGAAGAGTGAAGGGGAGAATTTTGGTCAGATCTTAGAAGTTCTCAACTGTTCATTGTGAAGCAGTTACTTAGGCCTGAATCGGCCTGAATACCTACTTCTCCTCATCCTGCTCAAGAGAAAGGAAACTGAGCTGTATCTGTGAGGAATCATCAGAACCATAAAGTGGAAAATCCCCACATGTATGATCCTACATTTCCAATTCGAGAAATCTACTTTAAGGAAATAATTGGAAAATGAGGCAAGTATTCACATATACACATGCTTATAGAAAAATATATTAAAAAACAAAAAGCAGAAAAAACTTAAACACCCCCAAATAGGGAGGGTATTGGTCATATTCATGCTGATATATCTTTTCAGTGGGTACATGGAATATGGTGCAGCCTTTAACACTGATTCTGTGTTAAAAAAATATGAAAGCATAGAAAATTACTCTTGATATGGAGTTCAGTTAAGAACTAATGATCACAGAGCACCTGGGTGGCTCAGTTGTTAAGCGTTTGCCTTCGGCTCAGGTCATGGTCCAGGGTCCTGGGGTCGAGCCCTGCATCTGACTCCCTGCTCAGTGGGAAGCCTGCTTCTCCCTCTCCCACTCCCCCTGCTTGTGTTCCTTCTCTTGCTGTATCTCTCTCTCTCTCTCTGTCAAATAAATAAATAAATAAATAAAACCTTAAAAACAAAACAAAACAAACAAACAAAAAAAACTAATGATCAAATGATTTACCCTGACACTGATATTTAGAGATTTAGAGAGAATAATTATAAAGACTTGGACAAAAATCCACCCAATTCATCAGCTGTCATAATTTTTGGGTAGCAAGGTCATTTGTACATTCAATTTATCTATTATATATGTGAAGATTTTTTATAATGAGCGTGCCCTGCATTTACAATCAGTAAAAGAAATACAAAACAGTTAAAAATGAGAGAAAGTGATGAGCCAAGCTGGCAGTAAGCCACAGGGCTGTTGGTTCCTCTGGTGAGTTGCCGTTACGATGTTACTGAGAGAAGGGATGGGCTCTCCTCATCTTCCCAGCCACCCAGTCACTGCTGCCTCCTTTTTTTTTTTTTTTAATAAGATTGCATTTACTTATTTGACAGACAGAGATCATAAGTAGACAGAGAGGGAGGCAGATAAAGAGAGAGAAGCAGACTCCCCGCTGAGCAGAGAGCCCAATGTGGGGCTAGATCCCAGGACCCTGAGATCATGATTGGAACCAAAGACAGAGGCTTAACCCACTGAGCCACCCAGTCGCCCCTGCTTCCTCCTTTTAGAAAAGATAGACGTTTCTCTGTGAGGAAGTGTGGCCTTTTCCAGATACATACCTGCCTTTTGCAACTTTCCAGAAAAAAACAACCTCTAAGCATGATGAAGTGGCAAGATATGTACTCACACGAATGCCCGACAAGGCATTGCACTTAGGGGACCCAATTAAGAACATGTAAATGTGATTTTTCTGCCAGCAAGTGCAGAGCTCCTGTAGCCTGCAGGGCAAGGCAATGCAGCCCCCAAGTGGGAAGGGGAGGGCATGCTCATCCACTCGCTCTTACCACCGACATTTTCTTCTACTTAAAATCCACAGGTTCATAAATAATCTGCTTTGATGAAGCAGTGAGAGCAATCTTGAGTCCGACCGGATAGTTCCTGCTTTATTTTTATTTTATTTTTAACTTTTTTATGGAGCTATACTTCACATGCGATGTTGCATTAGTTTCAGGAGAGCAGTGCAGGCACTGGACGATTCTGTACATCCCCCGGCACTCGCCATGGTGAGCGGAGTCACCAGCTGTCACTGGGCAGTGTCATTGCAATATTACTGATGGTGCTCCCTGTGTTCTACTTCTCATTCATATGACTTATTTATTTCATGACTGAAGTTTATACCTTTCGTACCCCTTCTGTTCTCTGTTTTGGATATTAAAAATATATTTTGTCATATTCTTCCAATTTGCTGTTACTCAAATTGAGCCCCTGTCTTCAAAAGGGGGTTTCTGGAAGGATCTTCACACTGGCTGCAGTAGAGCAGATGTATTCAATTCCACTGCCGTTGAACATGCAGAGTGGGGAGTCTGGCTCCATTGTCCTTCCCCCGCTCCAGTGTCTCTCAAGCTCCAGAAACAAGACAGAGTAATTCTCCTTGCTGCCTGTCGACTCGAGGTCTCACACTTCTGCAGCTGTCAGGGATGAACAAATTAAAGTTTTTCTGTAATTTTCTATCAGACGCAAGCAGCCTTGGGATATCCTTGGCCACTTCATTTCCCCTGACATTCAATTTCCCATCATCAGTCTTGCCTGCTTTTGCCTGCCTTCTCCACAAAAAGGGCCTTCGTGGGGGCTTTCGCATGAGGTGGGGCAGTGCAGGGGCTGGGCAGAACCTGTGATGACTTTCTTACCAGAGGTAATACATATTGAGACGGTAGAGACACTGCAGGGTTGCTTTTTCCTTCAAGGACATCTTTGGGCCTCTGCTTCTGTGAGCTCTCGCCCTGGCCTCTTACATGCTCTTTCATTCTGTGAGTGACTCAGACATGCACACGGACACGCACAGACATTACAATCACGATCACCTCCCTGGAAATAAAACATTTCAAAGGATTTTTCCTCCCTTTCTTCAGTATAAGTCCTTCATCATCTTCCTGCCTAGTACTGCCCACATCTTTTCCCATTTTATCTGTAAATCCACCCCTTCATCTGTGGATCATTCGTCTTTTGGGATCAGGATTGCTTTAAGGATCAGACGGCAGATATCATAGACACAGCACTCCTCTGAAAAGTGACGAACAGTCTACAGGGGAGCAGTGGGTTTGCATTGTTAGCTCATAATTTCCACAGTCGGTGCTTCTTGCCTGGTGTTAGAACACTGTGAGGGGATCTCCTCCTGCTCTCCTTCATCGCAGGCCTTGGGACTCCCGCCTAATCAGGAAATGTGGGAAGGTGAGAAAGCAGTCTAACTCATATTAAGCATGGTGTATGCTCTTAGTCCTTCTTGGAATCTTATGATGTAAATAAGATTAACTTTTCTACTGATGAAGACACTACGGCTCAGGATAGGAAGGCCAAAGCCACAGAGCCAGAACAGAGCAAGGTGTAAAAGGGTATGATAATTTCTCTGCGGTTTTTCTACTTATTCTGGACAATGCTTCTCTAAGAGCCCGGTAGTGCTACTTCTGTGATCCCACCTTATGGTGTATGCATATGTGTATCGAGATGTTTCTCTAGTGGAGGCAACTTGACAGCTTCCCATTGTCTTTTCTCTTGACAGTAATCTTACCCAAGCATTTTTATTCTTGGGTTGGCTGGAAACATTTTTTGCTGATGTAGGGAAGAAGAAGATTCTGCCTCTACGCTCTTAGGTTCAGTGGCTGGGGCCAGTGAATCAAACTGTTAAAACAACTGGAGAAGGAAAACAATTGTTTATTTATGCATGCAAAGCATATACACATGGGAGAATTTGAGTGATGAATAACTCAAAGGGGTGGTTAGAATTTGGAGCTTAGATATTATCTTAGGAAAAGGCAATAAATTTGTGGAGGGGTGAAAAGATAAAATAAAGGGGATTTGTGCTTCTTGGGGGTGGTAAGTCGTGGGAAGGTAAATATATGGGGAAACAAATGGAAGACAAGGGGCATTTTTTAGTAAGGTTTTTTTTGTTTTTGGTTTTTTGGATTTTTTTTCTTATTTATTTATTTATTTTATTTATTTCTTTTCAGCGTAACAGTATTCATTTTTTTTGCACCAAACCCAGTGCTCCATGCAATACGTGCCCTCCTTAATACCCACCACCTGGCTCCGCCAACCTCCCACCTCCTGCCCCTTCAAAACCCTCAGGTTCTTTTTCAGAGTCCACAGTCTCTCATGGTTCACCTCTCCTTCCAATTTCCCTCAACTCCCTTCTTCTCTCCATCTCCCTATGTCTTCTATGTTATTCGTTATGCTCCACAAATAAATGAAACCATATGATAATTGACTCGCTCTGCTTGACTTATTTCACTCAGCAAAATCTCTTCCAGTCCTATGTTGCTACAAAAGTTGGGTATTCATCCTTTCTGATAGAGGCATAATACTCCATAGTGTATATGGACCACATCTTCCTTATCCATTTGTCTGTTGAAGAGCATCTTGGTTCTTTCCACAATTTGGCGACCATGGCCATTGCTCCTATAAACATTGGGGTACAGATGGCCCTTCTTTTCACTACATCTGTATCTTTGGGGTAAATACCCAGTAGTGCAATTGCAGGGTCATAGGGAAGCTCTATTTTTAATTTCTTGAGGAATCTCCACACGTTCTCCAAAGTGGCTGCACCAACTTGAACTCCCACCAACAGTGTAAGAGGGTTCCCCTTTCTCCACATCCTCTCCAACACACGTTGTTTCCTGTCTTGGAGTATTTCAGACCAATATCCCCGATGAATATGGATGCTAAGATTCTCGACAAGATCCTAGCAAACAGGATCCAACAGCACATTAAAAAGATTATTCACCATGACCAGGTGGGATTCATCCCTGGGTTACAAGGATGGTTCAACATTTGCAAATCAATCAATGTGATAGAACAAATCAATAAGAGAAGAGAGAAGAACCACATGGTCCTCTCAATTGATGCAGAAAAAGCATTTGATAAAATCCAGCATCCGTTCCTGATTAAAACACTTCAAAGTATAGGGATAGAGGGAACATTCCTGAACTTCATAAAATCTATCTACGAAAGACCCACAACAAATATCATCCTCAATGGGAAAAAGCTCACAGCCTTCTCGTTGAGATCAGGAGCACGACAAGGATGCCCACTCTCACCACTCTTGTCCAACATAGTATTAGAAGTCCTAGCAACAGCAATCAGACAACAAAGAGAAATAAAAGGCATCCAAATTGGCAATGAAGAAGTCAAACTCTCTCTCTTCACAGATGACATGATTCTTTATATGGAAAACCCAAAAGACTCCACCCCCAAACTACTAGAACTCATACAGCAATTCAGTAACATGGCAGGATACAAAGTCAATGTACAGAAATCAGTGGCTTTCTTATACACTAACAATGAAAATACAGAAAGGGAAATTAGAGAATCGATTCCATTTACTATAGCACCAAGAACCATAAGATACCTGGGAATAAACCTAACCAAAGAGGTAAATGATCTGTACATGAGGAACTACAGAACACTCATGAAAGAAATTGAAGGAGACACAAAAAGATGGAAGACTATTCCATGCTCTTGGATGGGAATAATAAACATTGTTAAAATGTCTCTACTGCCTAGAGCAATCTATATTTTTAATGCCATTCCAATCAAAATTCCACTGGTATTTTTCAAAGAGCTGGATTTTTTTTTTTTTTTTTTTTTTTTTTTTTTTTAATGAATCCAACTCAGTGCCAGCTTTCTGTCTCCAGTACTAGTGGCTATTCTCCTGAGGGAAAGAGGAGGAGGAACACTTTCACAAAGGGAAATTTATGCCCTACTTTTAGGTGGAAAGAGGGAGGATAGAGAGTTTTCCTTGTGTCCACCATTTCTCAACTGCCTTCAGCTCAAGATAATTCTTATGCCAAAGTGATGTATTTTGAAGTGGCATGTTCTAATCCTCTTCACTGGTTCTCAAATTCTGAAAAGGGAGAAAGAGCCTAAGTAATACTGAGGGTGCTGAGGGCCCTTAAGCCACAGAATGTTTTGCAAGCCCATGGTATGAGATACCAGCACAGCATAAAAAGGACAACAGGTTGACACCCTCTATATTCATGAGGGCTTTATTTTCAAGCTGCTATTATGAAAGTATTACTTGGAAATTAACCAAAGTAATGTTTTGTTAATAATGTGTTCTGATAGAAACATGTAAGTTTTCCTGATCAAAGTAAATATTTTAACTTTGTATGTTCCCTTAAGGGACCTGGGAATTCTAAAGTATATGATATACTACATTTACATGTGATACAAATATTTTTTCAAATATTTTGGTCCATTTAATGTGCTTTGAAAAATTTTTTTTCTTTTCTTTTTTTTAAAGATTTTATTTATTTATTTGACAGAGAGAGAGATCACAACTAGACAGAGAGGCAGGCAGAGGGATAGGGGGAAGCAGGCCCCCTGAGCAGAGAGCCCAATGCAGGGCTTGATCCCAGGACCCTGAGATCATGAACTAAGCTGAAGGCAGAGGCTTAACCCACTGAGTCACCCAGACACCCACAAAAATATTTTCACCCTGTACTTCATTAGGTACATTATGTATGATCCCTCTCCCCAGAAAAGAAGAAAGAAAAATTCAGCTTAGATTTTCTTTGCTCCTTCTATTTCTCAAAGGCTTAATTATAAATGCTTAGTGGAGAAGCAATTGATTTAAATATTAACATACAAAGAACATGTACTAAAAGAGACAATTATGTCAAGATCAACTAACCAGAATTCTCCATTAATGAGACATTAAAGTATACTCTGCTTTTTTGACAAAAACGTTATCTTGTGAGTAGCAGGCTGAGACTACATCAGGTAGCAGGAGATCAGCTAAAGATTGCAAACACCTACAAATCCAACGGGAGATTGAAGAGAAGAAGAACAGCAATTCTAGAAACAGAAAATCAACCACGTTCTGAAAGGTAGGACTGGCGGAGAAGTGAATCCAAAGCGACGGGAAGATAGACCTCAGGGGGACGGGCTGGCTCCCAGCAAGCGGCGGAGCAATGGAGCACAAAATCAGGACTTTTAAAAGTCTGTTCCACTGAGGGACATCACTCCAGAGGCTTAACCGGGTGAAGCCCACGCGGGGTAAGCATGGCCTCAGGTCCCACAGGGTCACAGAAGGATAGGGGTATTCTGAGTGTCGCAGAGCCTACAGGTATTAGAATGGGGAAGCCAGCTACAGAAACAGAGCTGAGGAGTGAGCTCTAAGCTCGGGGTTACCTTGAACTGGTTGCAGGCTTGGTCAGCTCGGAGCGCGGCCGGAGGCCAGGGTGACAGGAGTAATTGGGCGCTGTTCTCTGAGGGCGCACTGAGGAGTGGGGCCCCGAGCTCTTGGCTCCTCTGGGCCCGAGACCAGGAGGCCGCCATCTTCATTCCTGTCCTCCAGAACTCTATGGGAAGCACTCAGGGAACAAAAGCTTCCGAAAGCAAACCCAAGCAGATTACTCAGCCTGGCCCCTGGTTAGGTGCAGTGCAATTCCACCTGGGGCAAAGACACTTGAGAATCACTACAACAGGCCCCTCCCCCAGAAGATCAACAACAAATCCAGCCAGGACCAAGTTCACCTACCAAGGAGTGAAGTTTCAATACCCAGAAGAGCAGCAGAATTCCAGAAGAGGAGAAAGCAAAGATTGGAACTCATGGCTTTCTCCCCATGATTCTTTAGTCTTCCAGTTAATTTAATTTTTTTTCTTTTTCAATTTTTTTTTCGCTTCTTCTGCCAAATTTTTTTTAACTTTTACCTTTTTCTTTTTTAACATTTTTTAGCTAGTTTATCTAATATATATATATTTTTTTCTTGTTTATATTTTTTCTTTATTCGTTTTATTTTTTTAATTGTTTCTTTTTTTTTTTTTTTTTTTTTTTTCTTTCTGAACCTCTTTTTATCCCCTTTCTCCCCCCTCACGATTTGGGATCTCTTCTGATTTGGTTAAATCATTTTATCCTGGGGTTGTTCCCACCCTTTAAGTATTTTACTTGCTCCTTCATATACTCTTATCTGGACAAGATGACAAGGCGGAAAAATTCACCACAAAAAAAAAAAAAAAGAACAAGAGGCAGTACCGAAGGCTAGGGACCTAATCAATATAGACATTGGTAATATGTCAGATTTTGAGTTCAGAATGACGATTCTCAAGGTTCTAGCCAGGCTCGAAAAAGGCATGGAAAATATTAGAGAAACCCTCTCAGGAGCTATAAAAGCCCTTTCTGAAGAAATAAAAGAACTAAAATCTAACCAAGTTGACACCTCCATATTCAAAATGAGGGGATGGAAAAGAATTTACCATGCATTATGATGCATTACAGACATCAGAAGAAAGCAGGAGTGACAATCCTTATATCAGATCAATTAGATTTTAAGCCAAAGACTAAAATAAGAGATGAGGAAGGACACTATATCATATTCAAAGGATCTGTCCAACAAGAAGATCTAACAATTTTAAATAACTATGCCCCTAACGTGGGAGCAGCCAACTATATAAACCAATTAATAACAAAATCAAAGAAACACATCAACAATAATACAATAATAGTAGGGGACTTTAACACTCCCCTCACTGAAATGGACAGATCATCTAAGGAAAAGATCAACAAGGAAATAAAGGCCTTGAATGACACACTGGACCAGATGGACATCACAGATATATTCAGAACATTTCATCCCAAAGCAACAGAATACACATTCTTCTCTAATGCACATGGAACATTCTCCAGAATAGATCACATCCTGGGTCACAAATCAGGTCTCAACTGGTATCAAAAGATTGGGATCATTCCCTGCATATTTTCAGACCACAATGCTCTGAAGCTAGAACTCAATCACAAGAGGAAATTTGGAAAGAACCCAAATACATGGAGACTAAGCAGCATCCTTCTAAAGAATGAATGGGTCAACCAGGAAATTAAAGAAGAAATGAAAAAATTCATGGAAACAAATGATAATGAAAACACAACGGTTCCAAATCTGTGGGACACAACAAAGGCAGTCCTGAGAGGAAAATATATAGCGGTACAAGCCTTTCTCAAGAAACAAGAAAGGTCTCAGGTACACAACCTAACCCTACACCTAAAGGAGCTGGAGAAAGAACAAGAAAAAAACGCTAAACCCAGCAGAAGAAGAGAAATCATAAAGATCAGAGCAGAAATCAATGAAATAGAAACCAAAAAAACAATAGAACAAATCAATGAAACTAGGAGCTGGTTCTTTGAAAGAATTAATAAGATCGATAAACCCCTGGCCAGACTTATCAAGAAGAAAAGAGAAAGGACCCAAATAAATAAAATCATGAATGAAAGAGGAGAGATCACAACTAACACCAAAGAAAAACAGACAATTATAAGAACATACTATGAGCAACTCTACACCAACAAATTTGACAATCTGGAAGAAATGGATGTATTCCTAGAGACATATAAACTACCACAACTGAACCAGGAAGGAATAGAAAACCTGAACAGAACCATAACCAGTAGGCGATGGAAAGGTGGTTAAAAATCTCCAAACAAACAAAAGCCCAGGGCCAGACGGATTCCCGGGGGAATTTTACCAAACATTTAAAGAAGAACTAATTCTTATTCTCCTGAAACTGTTCCAAAAAATAGAAATGGAAGGAAAACTTCCAAACTCATTTTATGAGGCCAGCATCACCTTGATCCCAAAACCAGATAAGGATCCCATCAAAAAATAGAACTACAGACCAATATCCTTGATGAACACAGATGCAAAAATTCTCACCAAAATACTAGCCAATAGGATTCAACAGTCCATTAAAAGGATTATTCACCACGACCAAGTGGGATTTATTCCAGGGCTGCAAGGTTGGTTCAACATCCGCAAAACAATCAATGTGATACAACACATTAATAAAAGAAAGAACAAGAACCATATGATACTCTCAATAGAAGCTGAAAAAGCATTTGACAAAGTACAGCATCCCTTCCTGATCAAAACTCTTCAATGTGTAGGGATAGAGGGTACATACCTCAATATTATCAAAGCCATCTATGAAAAACCCACTGCAAATATCATTCTCAATGGAGAAAAACTGGAAGCTTTTCCACTAAGGTCAGGAACACGGCAGGGATGTCCATTATCACCACTGTTATTCAGCATAGTACTAGAAGTCCTAGCCTTAGGCAATCAGACAACAAAAGGAAATTAAAGGCATCCAAATCGGCAAAGAAGAAGTCAAACTATCACTCTTCGCAGATGATATGATACATTATGTGGAAAACCCAAAAGACTCCAAAACTGCTAGAACTTGTACAGGAATTCAGTAAAGTGTCAGGATATAAAATCAATGTACAGAAATAACATTTCTCTACACCAACAACAAGACAGAAAAAAGAGAATTAAGGAGTCAATCCCATTTACAATTGCATCCAAAACTATAAGATACCTAGGAATAAACCTAACCAAAGAGACTAAGAATCTATACACAGAAAACTATAAAGTACTCATGAAAGAAATTGAGGAAGACACAAAGAAATGGAAAAATGTTCCATGCTCCTGGACTGGAAGAATAAATATTGTGAAAATGTCTATGCTACCTAAAGCAATCTACACATTTAATGCAATTCCTATCAAAGTACCATCCGTTTTTTTCAAAGAAATGGAACAAATAATCCTAAAATTTATATGGAACCAGAAAAGACCTTGAATAGCCAAAGGAATATTGTAAAAGAAAGCCAAAGTTAGTGGCATCACAATTCCAGACTTCAAGCTCTATTACAAAGCTGTCATCAACAAAACAGCATGGTACTGGCACAAAAACAGACACATAGATCAATGGAACAGAATAGAGAGCCCAGAAATAGACCCTCAACTCTATGGTCAACTAATCTTTGACAAAGCAGGAAAGAATGTCCAATGGAAAAAAGACAGCCTCTTCAATAAATGGTGTTGGGAAAATTGGACAGCCACATGCGGAAAAATGAAATTGGACCACTTCCTTACACCACACACGAAAATAGACTCAAAATGGATGAAGGACCTCAATGTGAGAAAGGAATCCATCAAAATCCTTGAGGAGAACACAGGCAGCAACCTCTTTGACCTCAGTCGCATCAACATCTTCCTAGGAACATCACCAAAGGCAAGGGAAGCAAGGGCAAAAATGAACTATTGGGATTTTATCAAGATCAAAAGTTTTTGCACAGCAAAGGAAACAGTTAACAAAACCAAAAGACACTGACAGAAGGGAGAAGATATTTGCAAACGACATATCAGATAAAGAACTAGTGTCTCAAATCTATAAAGAACTTAGCAAACTCAACATCCAAAGAACAAATAATCCAATCAAGAAATGGGCAGAAGACATGAACAGACATTTCTGTAAAGAAGACATCCAGATGGCCAACAGACACATGAAAAAGTGCTCCATATCACTCGGCATCAGGGAAATACAAATCAAAACCACAATGAGATATCACCTCACACCAGTCAGAATGGCTAAAATTAACAAGTCAGGAAATGACAGATGCTGACGAGGATGCGGAGAAAGGGGAAACCTCCTACACCGTTGGTGGGAATGCAGGCTGGTGCAACCACTCTGGAAAACAGCATGGAGGTTCCTCAAAATGTTGAAAATAGAACTACCCTATGACCCAGCAATTGCACTGCTGGGTATTTACCCTAAATATACAAATGTAGTGATCCAAAGGGGCATGTGCACCCGAATGTTTATAGCAGCAATGTCTACAATAGCCAAAGTATGGAAAGAACCTAGATGTCCATCAACAGACGAATGGATAAAGAAGTGGTGGTATATATACACAACGGAATACTAAGCAGCCATCAAAAGAAATGAAATCTTGCCATTTGTGACGACGTGGATGGAACTAGAGGGTATCATGCTTAGCGAAATAAGTCAATCGGAGAAAGACAACTATCATATGATCTCCCTTATATGAGGGAGAGGAGAAGCAACATGGGGGCTTCAGGGGGTAAGAGAAGAGTAAATGAAATAAGATGGGATTGGGAGGGAGACAAACCATAAGTGACTCTTAATCTCACAAAACAAATTGAGGGTTGATGGTGGGAGGGGTCTTGGGAGGGGGTGGTGGGGTTATGGTCATTGGGGAGGGTATGTGCTATGGTGAGTGCTGTGAAGTGTGCAAACCTGGTGATTCACAGACCTGTACCCCTGGGGATAAAAATATAATATATCTTTATAAAAAATAAAATTAAAAAAAAAAGAAAAAAAAATGTTATCTTGTAAGAAAAGATTTTGAGAGCAAGGCATTGAGAAAAAAAATTCAGAATATGATATGGACTAGTGACCACAGCAGTCCCTGACTATTTGTATCCTCCTATCTATTTCAAATTCCCTGATGATAACCAGAATCACTTTGTCTTTTTCCTACATTGGACTCTAAACTCCTTGGCCCTGGGATGTGTTAAGTCCTGTAGATCCAAGCCACAGCACAGTGTCTGGCTCACAGTAGGTTTTAGGAATGAATTCGTAGCAAAAATGATGACCCAGAGATCCTGATTCTCATTCACCTAAAAAAGATAAGTCAGTTCTGTAAGTTACCAGCTTGACTGGTAAGTAGGTGGGAAGGTAGGTGGGCATATCCCTGTAAGGAAAACAGTCACCAATCATACTATACTGGGGTGGGAGTCCCAGGGACGGTGACGGCCTGATGCTCTCCTGTATCTTCCCTGATTACACCAATGGCTCTTAGCCATTGTCTACCTTCATTGCCAAGGGCTCTACCTACCTCTGGGGGAATGTCATGGCTCCTGATGGCAATGGATCTCAATGAGGAATGAGGTACATTTGCATATGCACTTTTGGGGGATTCTCTTGCAGTAAAAGAAGTCATTAAATACTCAAGCTTTGGACTTGAAGTGCAAAGCTCTGCTCCGCTAACTACCAGCTTGTTTAGGTTTCAATTAATCTTTCTGTGCCTGTTTGTCAACATGGAAATGGCAGTAGTAACTTGAATACTGTTGACCCTGGGGCAACGTGGGCTTAACTGCTTAGGTCCACTTACTGTGGATTTTTTTTTCACCCAAAATACAATACAGTACTGTTTTTTTTTTTCCCTTATAAATTTCTCAATAAGATGTTCTTTTCTCTGGCTTACTTTATTATAAGAATACAGTTATAATACATATACAAAATATGTGTCAATCAGCTGTTTCTGTGATTGGTAAGGCTTCTGGTCAACAGTAGGGTGTTAGCAATTAAATTTCAGGGAGTCGAAAGTTATCCATGAATTTTTGACTATGGGGGGACTGGTGCCTCTAACCTCTGAGTTGTTCAAAGGTCACTTATTCACCACAATGTTGGTGTAGAGATAAAAGAGACTATGGTTTCCAAAGTGCCTGACACACACATACGTGTTGATTTCCACATTTACTTAAGGAATCATTCCTACACACTGACTATCAACATAACGATCATTGATTTCCCCTCTCAGCTAATCCTCGGTGACTGGAAAGCCCTGGTGAGAAGTTCTTGCAGCAGGGTCTCAGATGCTCCAATGAGCATATTGTTACTAAACATCTGATCACATTTCGGGTTTATTCCTTTGGCTGCATTTTCAGACAGTCTTCCTAAGCTGAAATTCACCACCATTCTAAAAGCTGCTTTCCAAAATTTTGTCTGATTAATCCTCTAACCAGAGACCCTCAGCTTTAATGAATCCTTACTGTATTCTCTATTTTTCCTTTATCTAAAGTAGAGAGTATTCTATAGGGAAATGTGAAAAAAAATAATGTAAAATCGAGGCATAATGTCTATTACACTCTCTCTGAGACTGAGCAGGAGTGATTAGCAGCATATGTCAGGCTGAGCAGTAGACTTGGGTCAAGGTGACAGTGGGGGCCACTGCCCACCCCACAGACCTGCGCAGTGGGAGGACCTAACAGATGGCCCCATCCATCTCCCTATCCAGAGTAAGAACATCCTTTGATCCATAGCACTTCCTGATTCTAGGTATTTTCATTTCCTTCTGTCTTAACTTTATCTTTGGACCAATTCCTTCAAAGAGAGCCGAGTGTTTCTGCCCCAAAGTCAGATGAAACTCCTTGTTTCTTGTGTTTAGATGAATAAAAAGGGCAAATGTAATTTAAAGAACTGTCGACCTTCTTTGTTGTTTGCACAAATTATTTTCATTTTTCTGTATGTTTGCAGCTAAAGTGGTATTAAAAAAAAAAGAAAAAGGCAAGAGCTATATTTTTTATCTCACTGGAGTATCCCCATTGCAATACTTCATATATTTGCCTGCCGAGAAAATGCACTACGGTTCCTCATGAAAGGAATTAAGATTTATATGCTTTGTCTTTTTCCTGTGCACACCAATTCCAGCTCATGGCTTCAATAAGCTACAATAGTTAGAAGGTTTAGAAATGGTCAGCTGGAGGCAACAGATGATTTCTGAATTCAATCAAAAGATGAGCCAGTCGGAGGTGCTTAGAACTTTCCAAAGCCTGTACACGCTTCCCTACATTGTGCTGAGCTGATGGAATAATTTCTCTCAAACCTAGTAGTCCTCCTGAAGACTTATGCTCTGGAGAGACCTAAAATCCATTCATAATGCATTATGAATCATTATGGGGTTAACTTATAAATGAGCAAGCCCTGCTTCTAAGACCTGTCAGTCAGGTGTAATGGCACAGTGCCTGGGGACCCAGGATGAAGTTAGCACAAGGCTTTAGTTCATAATCATAAGATGCCATCAACTCGCTTTGTTTTTGTGTCAGTGATTTGATAATCAGTTTTTTTTTTTGTTCCAAGTGGTGCTCTCATGGAGAAACGGGCAATCAATCATTTTGTCTGCTTTCTTGTCTGACACCTATTGGTACCTTGAATATGCAATTTCCTTGAATAGCCCTGTATCTAGACACAGACTAGTTGCCTGGGCTTTCTTGCTGCCTGAGTATTCGCAGATCTGTCCAGCTTGATGGATCAAAAGGACGGTGTGAAGAGACAGGGGAGGGTTGAGCCCACTTTGCAAGTCAGGGGGATCAGGTCACAAAGAGAGGGAATGCTGCTCTGATAGTGAAGGTGAATGAGTGGTGTGAGTTTCTCATATTTCAGTGAGGTTGTTGATGACTTATTCATACCTTCAGTAAGCTAGGTAGTTCACTATTGTTCATCATGCAGAACATATTGAACCTGTAAAGATTTATCAAGTCCAGTTTAGTTCAATGAAGATTTATTGTGTATCAGATATATGCAAATGTTCTTTAGGCTTCCAGACAGGAATTCAGTGATGATGAGAAAGCAGAACTCATTCTCAGGTTGCTCCCTGCCCAGGCAGTGGAATAGATTTGTGTGTACACCTGAAGTAGGAGGTGGTAAAGCCTTATGAAAGGGCATGAAGAGTTGGAGAGGAAAGAGCTCATGTAGGACCAGAAAAACTCTATGAGGAGATCAAATTTCAAATACAGTGATGGATACACCACCTTGCACAGTGACCGACATGCCACACTGTACAGTGACCTACATACCACACTGCAGTTTGATCTACACCCCACACTATATGGTGAAATACACACCATGCTGCACAGTGACTTACACACTAAATGGTGATGACCTACACTATTACAGAAAATGTCAGAAAATGCCCTGTCTTGATGGGAGGTGAACGTTAGAAAGATGTAATTGTCTATGAATATAAAAATAATTTACTTCTGTTCGTTTCTGTGTCTCCTTCTTCCCTTTTCTTGCAAATGATGCAGATGACTCTTAATCCTTTATTTAAATTGGCTGGAAAAAATGAAATTACATTTCAGCTGAGATTTTGTTTTCCCAGGAAAGGGAATAAAATGGGGAATGCAGTACATATTTTAATGGAGACTCATTTCTGAAAGTGGCTTGAACTCACCATATTAAGCTTTCAGATAAAGTTTTGGTTGGCATTTGAAGTTTGTGGTTTGTGTGGAAAACTTTAAATTGAGTGGGCCAGAATTTTACTTTCCCTCTACCACAACTTTTTATAGCTGGAATGCACTGTTTATTCAGACCTGTGGTCTGCTGCCACGTTTGCTATTTTTAAAATCATATCTAATTACATTTTCATCCTTTTTATATCCTACATTTTAAAACTATAAGATGTGGTTTGATTTTACAGGACTTTAAATGCTATACAGATAGAGGATGACTATAAAATATGAAGACTGTTGTTTTGGAGCAGTTTATAAAAATTATGGCCATTCATTATCCTTAAATCACAAAGCCTCATCCTTATCAGAAAGTATTTTTAGGGGCACCTGGGTAGCTCAGTCATTAAGCAGCTGCCTTCAGCTCAGGTCATGATCTCAGGGTCCTGGGATCGAGCCCCACATCGGGCTCTCTGCTTGGTGCGAAGCCAGCTTCTCCCTCTCCCACTACCCTGCTTGTTTTCCCTCTTTCGCTGTCTCTCTCTGTCAAATAAAATCTTCAAAAAGAAAGAAAGAGAGAAAGAAAGAAAGAAAGAAAGAAAGAAAGAAAGAAAGAAAGAAAGAAAGAAAGAAAACGAAACTATTTTTAGAGATGTCATGTATGCTCCCTACTCAGTACTGGACACCAGGAGTTTGGAACTGCCCTCATTGATATTATCTTCCATTTCAAGATACAAGAAAGAAAATGATGTGGCTCCAGGCTTCCTATGACATGAGTGACAGGAGCAGAGTAGGGGAGGTGAGAGGGGCAGACAGGCCACTGCTCTGGCAGGGGTGGTGATATGGCATGTGTTGGGGCAGGAAAATGGGAAATTCCCAAACCTTCATCTTGATTTTGCTGTGGACCTTAAAGTGCTCTTAAAAAACAAACAAACAAACAAATGGACAAACAAACAAATCCCATCTTTAAAAAAAAAAAAAATTTCACAAAAAGTTTCCATGTTTCACAACCACTCATTGCACTTCCAGGAGATCTTCAAGTCACTAATTCCTTCTTTCCTTCCAGAGGATATCATGTGCACATGTAAGCACCCTCTTCCCTTCCAACATAAAGATAGAATGCTCTACCAATTACTTGACAATTGGCTTTTTAAAAATTATTTATTTTTATTTCATATACTTGAAGATAATGTGAATATTAATTTAAATACAGTTTTCAATCTTTTTAAATTTTTTTGAGGAGTGGGTGTTTGCACATTATTTCATAGCACGGATAACCCAAACTGAAAATATATTTAACCATCCTCCCTTTGAAGAGAATATAGGCTGTTTAAAATCTTTGATAGTAGAAACCACACAGCAAAGGCTATTATTTGAACCATGTACAATGAAACCCAGAGGACTATTTTGTTGTAGTTGGGTTGTTGTTTTTCCTAAACAGGTCAGATAATATCATGACCCTCAGCTCACTCAATCCATTGCCTGTTTTAGAAAGACAATTATCATATGATCTCCTGATGTGAGGAATTTGAGAGGCAAAGTTGGGGGTTTGGGGGTTAGGGAAGGGAAAAATGAAACAAAATGGGATCAGAAGGGAGAAAAACCATAAGAGAATCTTAATCTCACAAAACAAACTAAGGGTTGGGGGGTGGTAGAGGGATTAGGAGAAGGTGGTTTGTTTATGGACATTGGGGAGGGTATGTGCTATGTGCTATGGTGAGTGCTGTGAAGTGTGTAAGCCTGAGGATTCACAGACCTGTTGTACCCCTGGGGCTAATGATACATTATATGTTAATTGAAAAATAATCAAACAAATCTCAATTCCTAAAGCAAGACTTGGTGTTCAGCGGCTCCCCCACCCCCGCCCCACGGTATCTCTCTCCAGTTCCATGTTCTGACTTCTGCAGTCTGGCCATCACGGCTTCATAGGCTCTCCCAGCTCTGAGCCTTTGCTGTCATTGCCACTCAGTCAGCTGCAATGCCTTCCATCAGCAATCCCCCCCTTTCTCCAGGCACAAAAGGAATCCTTAGTCTTTCAAATAGCAATCACCTTATCTGTAGAGGTTTCCCTGAACCCCGCAAGCAGAATTAAAAGCCTTTCCCTCTGCTTTGTACCTCTGTTTCCATGACTGCGATTTTCTTTGTGTGTTGTGGGGAGCCCTTCGTAGGTCTGTTCCTCCAGGGCAGGCCCTGGGTTTGCTATTTTTACTCCTCTCTGTGCTGCCACTGTGACTGGTGTACAGTGGTCACACAGAAAATATGTGTGTTGAAAGCAGAATGGATATGGTTTCTGTGCTTCTTTCTCCACTGTCTTACTTGCCCTGCATTAGGTTTAGGTTCCTGTGCTCACAACAGGTTAGTACTATGGAAAGCAAGCACTCAAAAGCTCTGCCTGGAGAGAACTTTGGCTTTGTGCCAGAGTCACCTTATGTCTATAGATGACTTAGTGTCCCTTATTGTTCATCATGGGCCACTTATTTTCAGTTCCCTCATCTGCTGTATGTCTGAGCTACCTTTGCTTCCTGCTGCTTTATTTTAATCTTTCCTGCCTAGAAATCGTACCTGCTGTTTGCCCTGACCAGTGACTCCCAGCTACCCTCTTCCTTATCTGCCTAGAATTTGAACCCTTTCTTCACCTTAGTTCTTCTAAATTTATGTTTTCTCATTACAACATGCCTCTTCTAGTTCTGAAATATATATATAATATAGCTTTCCAAAGTCGTCTTCCATTTACCAGGATAAGTCATTTTCGGAAGTCTGATCTTCATTTGGATCTTCAAGATGATAATTTCTCTTTCTATTTGTATTCCTTGTGAATGAGCAAAGATTGGTGTAGTTAATGGACAGAATGCTTGGATGGTTCTCAACCCCACTGTCTAGATCTATAGCTGGATGGCAGGGATACTTGCCCAGTTTCTAGGCTAATCTCTAATGTGAGATCTGCAGTTCCCATGCATGAGCGAGTTGGGGTTAAAGGATCCCCCGTGAAGTCCCTGGGTCTCTCACATTTTGTACAGAAAGAGTTCTCCAAAATCTACAGTTCTCAATATGTGTTGCTACCAGGATTCATCATTGTTTCCACTTCTGTTGCTATGCTGTATGTGCTAAAGTTAGACCTCTCCTAGATCAGAGTCCTACCACTGGTTTCCTATAGTTCTGGCCCAGTTTTTTTTTCCTGGATTATGTTCTTTGAGTAGAGAAAGTCGGTTAGTGTGGGGATTCGCGAGAGGAACACAGTGGTTCATAGGTGCGAGGAAGACAAGGAAAGCATTTTGACACCATCATCCACTCATGGACCTCAGCATCTTCAATGGAAACAGAACACAAAACAAAACAAACAAACAAACAAACAAACAAAAAACAGCCTTAATGAAATAGGAGCAGAATGTTACAGGGAGAATAGATTAGGAAAAAAGTTATAAAGAAGGAGATTTTGAAGTATGAGTGTAAACTGAAAAGTGGAATCATAAGGTGTCTTACATTGGTTACACTAATGAGCACAAATGAATTCATGGAAAATTAAATCACTAATATGGTGAACACAGACAAAAAAATCTTTCAGTTTTCCTATACAAAAAGCCAGCCCATGGCACATTCTACTTTGGATGACACGTTGGCAGTTTCTTAGTAAGCTAAACATAGTCTTGTCATAGAATCCAGCATTTGTACTCCTAGACATTTGCCAAATGAGTTGAAATTTTATGTCCACACAAAACTGGCATTCAAATGTTTAGAGAAGTTTGGTCAAACAATCACAAAAATGAATACAACCATGATGTCCTTTGATGGATGGATGGATAAACACACTGTGGTACAGACAATGGATTACTATTCAATAATAAAAATAAATGAGCTATCAAGCCATGAAAAGATATGAAATTAAATGCATGCTCAGTGAAAGAAGCCAGGCTGAAACTGCTTCATACTGTGTAATTCTAAGTGTATAATTTTCTGGAAAAAAAAGCAGAACTAAAGAAGCAATGAGAAGATCAAGGGTGGCCAGGGGCTTGAGGCAAAGAGGTAAAAGTTGAACAGATGAAACACAGAACATTTTTAGGGCAGCAAATAATTCTATGTGATACTGTGATTGTGAATATGTAACATTACACATTTTTCAAAACCTGTAGAACTTTACAGAAAAAGAATGAAACTTAATACATGCAGAGTAAAAAATAAAAATAATCCCCAGGAAGGAATGTAGACTGCAGGGAAAACAATCTTACTTCATTTTAAAAAGGCATGAAACAACCTCACTGAAGGAGAGAATGTTACTTTCTGTCTCTCTTGGATCACTTGCTCTAGGAAAAACCAGTTGTTGTATCATTGAAGACATTTCAAGCAGCCCTTTGGAGAAATCCACCTGATAAGGCTGGGATCTTCTGACAATAGCTATTTTGAAGCCATATATGGAAGACCCACAGCAAATATTAATCCTCAATGAGGAAAGCAGGGAGGTTTTTCCCCTAAGGTCTGGAAAATAACAGGAATGTCCACTCCCAGCACTGTTCTTCAACATAGTACTGGAAATCCTAGCCTCAGCAATCAGACAACAAAAAGAAATAAAAAGCATCTAAATTGGCAATGAAGAAGCCAAACTTTCACTCTTCACAGACAACATGATATTCTATGTAGAGAACTCAAAATACTCCACCAGCAAATTGCTAGAACAGGAATTCAGCAAAGTCGCAGGATTATAAAATCAACACACAGAAGTCTGTTGCATTTCTTTACACTAACAATGAAGCAGAAGAATGAGAAAGCAAGGAACTGATCCCATTTACAATTGCACTAAAACCCATAAGATGCCTAGGAATAAACCTAACCAAAGAATGAAGGATCTATACTCTGAAAACTATAGAACACCTATAGAAGAAATTGAGGAAGACACAAAGAAATGGAAAAACATTCCATGCTCATGCATTGGAAGAAAAAATATTGTTAAAATGTCTATGCTACTCAAAGCAATGTACATATTCAATGTAATTCCTATCAGGATAGCACCCAGAATTTTTAATAGAGATAGAACAAACATTTCTAAAATTTGTATGGAACTAGAAAAGACTCCAAATAACTAAAGGGATGTTAAAAAAGAAAACCAAAGCTAGAGGTGTCACAATGCCTGACTTCAAGCTCTATTACAAAGCTGTAATCATCAAGACAGTATGTTACTGGCACAAACACAGACACAGAGATCAATGGACCAGAACAGAGACCCCAGAAATGGGCCCTCAACTCTTTAGTCAACTAATATTTGACAAAGTAGGAAGGAATATCCAGGGGAAAAAAAGATAGTCTGTCCAATAAATGGTGCTGGGAAAACTGGACAGCCATGTGCAGAGGAATGAAACTGGACCATTTCCTCAGACCATATACAAAAATAGACTCAAAAACACCTAAATGTGAGACAAAATCCCAGAAGAGAACACAGGCAGCAACCCCTGTGACCTTACCACAGGAAGTTCTTGCTTAGATGTGTCTCCAAAAGCAAGGGAAACAGGCAAAAATGAACTATTGGGACTTCATCAAGATAAAAAGCTTTTGCACAACAAAATAAACAGTCAACAAAACCTAAAGACAACTGATAGAATGGGAGAAGATATTTGCAAATGTCTTATCAGATAAATGGCTAGTATCCAAAATCTATAAAGAAGTTGTCAAACTCAACACCCAAAGAACAAATAATCCAATCAAGAAATGGGCAGAGGATATGAACAGACACTTCTCATCCAAATGGCCAACAGACAGAATAAAAAAATCCTCGATATCACTTGACATCAGGGAAATACAAATCAAAACCACAGTGAGATACCACCTCACACCAGTTAGAATGGCTAAAATTAACAAGGGATTTAATCAGGGAATGACAGGTGTTGTTGAGGATGCAGAGAAAGGGAACCCTCCTACACTGTTGGGAATGCGAGCTGGTGCAGCCACTCTGGAAAACAGTATGGAGGTTCCTCAAAAAGTTGAAAAAAGAGCTATGCTATGACCCAGCAAATGTACTACTAGGTATTTACCCCAAAGATACAAATGCAGTGATCTGAAGGGACACCTACATTCCAATGTTTATAGCAGAAGTATCCATAGTAACCAAACTATGGAAGGAGCTCAGATGTCCATGGACAGATGAATGCATAAAGAAGATGCGGTATATATATATATATATATGGTAGAATATTACTTAGCCATCAAGAAGAATGAAATCTTGCCATTTGCAAAAATGTGGATGGAACGAGCAAAGTAAATCAGTCAAAAAAAGACAAATAGCATATGACTTCACTCATATGTGGAATTTAAGAAACAATGTAAATGAATATAGGGGACAGGAAGGAAAAATAAGATAAGATATAAAAAAGAAAGGTAAGCAAACCATAAGAGACTCTTAACTCTAGGAAACAAACTGAGGGCTGCTGGAGGGGTCATGGGTGTAATTAGGTGGTGGACATTAAGGAGGGCACTTGATGTAATAAGCACTGGGTATTACGCACAACTGATGAATCACTAAATTCTACCCCTGAAACTAATAATGCACTATATGTTAACCAAATTAAATTTAAATAAAAACGTTTTAAAAATAAATTTTACATGACAAGAAAAACATAGTAGTTTTGAAAATAGATCTTCTAGCATTCAAATAATTGCAACCTTGGTCAACCTGGTTGAAAAGAAACAACCAGTTAAGCTCCTTTCAAAGTCCCAACTCACAGAAACTGTTAGATAATAAATGTGTTAAGCAGCTAAAAGACACAGAAAAAGAGGGAGGGGACTGAGGGAGAGGAAGAGAAAAACAGAAGGAGGTAGGGAGCAGGGGATGGAGAGAGAGAGGAAAAGAGATGAAGCTTTTGAGGAAGAAGTTGATAGATATGGAGGAAGGACCATGGAACTCCAATCTAGAAAAGAGAATAAATACATAAAAATAGAAACCTTCTTGAGCTTTAAAAATATTCAAATACACTGATTCAAAAAGTTGGCCATATTTTGAACCTAAAAAAAAAAAAAAAAAGGAAGGGGGGGAGAATTCCAAGTTTAACCCAAAAGAGAAAGTTAAAAGAGAGAGAGAGAGATTGAGAGAAAGTCATGCAGGAATCCCAGCAGCCAGAAAACACAACAAAACAAAAACAAAAGGAAACACGTTATGTCTAAGAAATCTGCATGACCTCAGATATTTACTCTGCTATACTAAATTACAGCAGAAAAGAAAAGAAAAAAATAATAGTGTAAGAGCATGGTTGGTCAGAGGGAGCCATTTTGTTGCAGTGAACTTAGATTGACCCTATGCAGTGAACTTAGATTGACCCTGCCCCTCCCAGAGGAACTTACTTGCAAAGCCTAGATACAAGGGCGGGTCAGGCCAGGTGAAGACATCCAATCAGTGGGGCACACATATATTTACTGAGGTGAGTTTAAATCCCATTGGCCACCTGTATGTGGGCGGGGCTCAACCAGCCCTATAAAGATTAGTTTGCGAGGCTGAGGAAGGGAGTAGGAGAGCAGTCAGAGGAGTGGGAGAGCCGTTAGAGCTGTCAGAGCCATCAGAGCTGTCAGAGTCACCAGAGCTGTCAGAACCATAAGAGCTGTCAGAGCTGTTAGAGCTGTCACAGCTGTCAGAGCCGTGAGAGCCACCAGCGGCCTAGCTGCCAGCAGCCTCACCACCACCGAGCCGCAGCCCTGCCATGAATGGCCTCGCCGCCCCCAGCGGCCTTGCTGCCCCGAGCCGTGAGCGGCCTTGTCGCCCTGAGCCACAGCCCCGCCGCGAGGGGCCTTGCCGCCCAGAACCGGCGGCCCCACCGCGAGGGGCCTCGTGGGAGCGGTGTCATTCCAGGCAACAGCCTCTTTGGCATGCGGCCTCATCATTGAGCAGCCCCGTCCAGGGCAGCCTCATCCGGAGCGGCCTCATCTGGGGAGTGGCCTCGTTGGCGAGCGCCATGTCCGGCGCGGTGGCCTCCTCTGGGATGCAGCCTTGTCAGAGTGGCGTCATGGGGAGCAGAGTCTGTGTCATCAGGGTTGTTGTCCTCCTTGTCATCGTCGCTGTTGTCATCGCCTCTTCCTCGTCAGGAGCAGCCTCGTCCGGGGAGCAGCCTCGTCCAGAGTGGTCTCTTCTTGGGAGTGGCTCCGACCGGAGAGTGGCCTCATCTGCAGAGCGGCCTTGTCTGGAGTGGCCTTGTCTGCGGAGCAGCCTTGTCCAGAGCGGCCTCGTCCAGAGCAGCCTCATCCAGAGTGGCCTTCTTGGGAGTGACCTTGTCGGGGTCATCATCGTCGTCCCTTCGTAAGAGATGGCCCCTACCAGTCAGTTTGATTTTTGATGCTTGGCACGAAATAAAGCTTTGTTTGATTTTCTCTTTGTGTTAGTCTCGTTCCTTTGATCACGGACCCTAACAAATAGTAGGAGGAGTGATGTCAGCAAAATGGCCAAATATCAAGTAACAATAATTTGACATCCTTCCACAAAGGTGCTTCCGTGAGATCTGGAGGGCCAAGTAGGAATTTGGAAACCTTGGTGCAGCCCAAGACTGAAGAAGGCCATTTTGAGAAGGCAAGGCTTGCAGCCACACCACAGACTGACTACATGCAGTCTGGTTACAGAAAAGGGAACACCATACCCCTGGGAACTTTGCCATAGCCCACTTTGGCTGTGGGTCTGTAAATTCTTTCTTCTCTACTCCTTGGAATGTATTTTTAGGAAATAGTCTCAAATTTATGTTCCATTGGCATTATCGCACAACATTAGGGAATATCCTTAAAATTAGAATGAGTAATGCCCTTGTAATGATGAGCTCTAAGATTGATGAAGAGGATGGTTTGCTAATGAAATGGAAAGTAGATTAAGTAAAATGTCAAATTAATTAGAAGAATGCAAGATGATGTAGAAAGAGTCAGAGCTCAGCTATATTTATTTTTAGGTGCTTTAAAAATCAACCTGATAGTAACGTGTCAAAATCATAGGGGTGATCATTTTTAAGACAGTGGGATATGAGGTGATAATATAAGTTAAGGAAAAGGCTAAATTGTTCTAACAAAGAAGCCAAAAATTCAGTTGTTCAATGAAACAGAAGAGTAATAAAAGCTGGAATGCCCCAGGTGGCTGTGAGAAGTTGTCCTGAGTTAGAAATTTCCACAGACAACCCAAAATTTGCTCCATATCACTATTTTGTCCTCAGTTCTTGATCATATCCTTCCTAGTTAGATGGATCGCAACACTTCCTTCTCTGCAGATTAGAAAGAAATTCTCCAAAGAATTTCCAAAGAAATTCACATCCTTTGGAGAATCTTAGATTCTCCAAAGGATGTGAAAATTTCAGACCTATTTATTTCTCCAATTATAGGTTTTGGCTTTCAGATCAAACCTTATGTTCCTTTCTAAAATTTTAAATCATTGGTGGGTTTTAAAATGTTGCTAATTACCAGAGACAAAAAAAAAAGAAGTAAAAGTGTTGAAAATATTAAAAATGAGCAATGTGCTTGCAAAAAAGTGTTTTCAACTGAATTTCTCAGCTAATGACAATGACAATGTGGGTGTTATGTAGTTGACTATTTTAACTGACAAAAACATATGATGCAGTGGCACATGAAACACAAGAAGACAGATGAAATATGAAAGCTATTGAGTGGAAAACACTGGGCGTGAATGGGATGGTTTTATAACTGGTAGAAAATGTCCACTTAGGGACAAGATAATTGCTCTGTCAATCTAGATCCTGTGGATTTAATAGTCTACTTGGGTATTTTTGTTGCTGTGATATTCCCACCCCTAGGATTATGGCAATGACTTTTGAGTAAATAGAACCAGTTAATAATTTTATATTAGAGGTCACTAATGGCAGTGATTTATGGACATAGCATTGCCTCAAGCTTAAAATGAGTGAGTAATAAAGCTAATAATAATGGCTAATGCTACGGGTCAGGGATATTTGAAAAGCATTACCTATGTCAATTAAATCCTCACAACAGTCCTCTGAGAGAGGTACTATTATTATCCACATCTTATAGATTAAAAAAAAATCACTGTTAAATTGCTTTAATAATCTTTCTAGGTTCATGTGTGTTTTAGAAACACAGTGAGGGAGTGTGTGTATGTACGTGTGTTTGTGTGTGTGTGTGTGTGTGTGTGTGTGTGTGTGTGTGTGCTCCTGTTACAGAATATTAGCAGAAAGCAGATTGCAAGAAGAAGCAAATACAATTGACCCTTGAACAACAGAGAATGAGGGGCATGGAACCTAATCAAATATCTGAATGTAATTTTTGACCCTCCACAAGCTTAACTGCTAAAAGACTACTGTTGACTTACTGATAAAATAAACAGTAAATCAACATACATTTTGTATATTATATATATTATATACTATGTTCTTTTTTTTTTATTGTGTTAATGCTAGTCACCACACAATACATCATAAGCTTTGGGTGTAGGGTTCCCAGATTCATTGTTTACATGTAACACCCAGTGCTCCATGCAATACGAGCCCTCCTTATACCCACCACCAGGCTCACTCATCCCCCACACCCCTAAACCCCTCAGTTTGTTTCTCAGAATCCACAGTCTCTCGGGGTTCATCTCCTCCTCTGATTTTCACCTCCCATCACTTTTCCTTTCCTTCTCCTAATGTCTTCCATGTTATTCCTTATGTTCCACAATAAGTAAAACCATATGATAATTGACTTTCTCTGCTTGACATATTTCACTCAGCATCATCCAGTCCCATCCATGTTGCTACAAAAGTAAGGTATTCATCCTTTCTGATGGCTGCGTAACATTCCGTTGTATATACTGTATTCTTATAATAAAGTAAGCTAGATGGCTTCTTGGCCTTTTTGCTAAAGTCAAGGGTCGTGTCTGTTCTTATAAGTTCAATATCTGAAAAGCCCTCAATCCAAGGACAATATACTACCTTAATTTTTGGAACAAGGAGATGGAATTGGAGCTTATTACTCTGTCTGCCCCATACATTGACCTGGTATTGCAATTCTTTCGGGAATGGTGCACCTTCACGGGGGATTTAAAAATAAATAAATAAATAAGCTAGAGATAAAATAAAATGTTATTTACCATACTGTCCTATCTTTAGCTCTATCGTAAATTTACATCAGCTGTCTGTAAGATGAATCATCTATTAGTACCTGCATCGGTACTGTCTTACTATGATTCAAAACACCATAGATGGTGCATGTATTATTAGTACTGGGCATCAAAAATGCAAAGATAATGTACAGTATTTGTGTGCCTAAATTTTGATAAGTTTTAACTTTTTATAATAGATTGTAGATATTTTATGGTAATCAATGATAAAATTAGAATCACATCTGTATATATTTTATGTATTTATGATACCCTTTTTCTTAATTTTTCAACATTTATAAGCTATATGTTTCAGCTACAAGATTTTTCAAACTGTCACAAATACCCAAAAAATTTTCCAGTATATTTATTTTAAAAATTTGCTTATAGGTAGACCCACACAGGTCAAACCCATGTTGTTCAAGGGTCAAATGTAGTTGGAGAAATTTCCCCATGTCAGTTACACAACCAAAAATGTGATTGCCTACTTGGGGAACCTTCTGGTAGAGGAGGTAGATGGATTATGAGGAACAATAGGCCAGGAATTGGCTTTGGCTTTGTTCAAAAATTAAAACTTATGTCTTCTGGAAAGGAAAAGCATTCTGGTAATAATAATAATAATAAAGGAGAAAGAAAAGGAGAAACGGAGGGAAAAGAAGGGTCAGTGATAGCTAACATTCACTGAGTGCCTACAGGGGAGATGACGTGCTTGTGTTACATTTCTGCATTTACAGATGAGAAAACAGGACAGAGACAGAGGAACACCAGTGACGCTATGGCCAGGAAGTGGTCAAGCAGGGACTCCCACCCAGGCATCCTAACCTTTAGATAGAACCCTTCTGAATACATAGAGGTGTTAGTGAAAGGTGCGTGTGAACAGGCAAGGACTTAGCTCAACACTTAACTCTCCACAAAGCCTTCTTCTGCATTCCTGCACCATGATGGTCCCCTCCTTTTGGGCCCCTGCAGGACTGAGCCATTGTAGGCAGGTCCTTGTTTGATCTGACCCTGCATCTTCTCTGTCAGTTTCATGCACGCATAGCTTGTTTTGGGGGGTTTTATTTTGTTGTTGTTGTTGTTTGTTGTTGTTGTTGTTGTTGTTGTTTAGCTACAGCAAGAGTTTCTGTAAAAACAGGTGTTCTGTTTTCTTCCATTTCTATTTTGTGCTGTGCATCCTTGCTTTGCGTAGTCCTCATTCAACTCTTTCAGAAGGCACAGTGAAGTAAAGTGATAGTAGTTATAGGCAGGTTGGGGCAGGGGAAGTGACACATCACACAATCAAAGTCCTACCTTACGATTACTGGGACAAGCTCTCCAGGCCTTTGCTCATGGTGCTCTCCCCACACGATCTCTGTCCATCCTGCCAATGTTCTTCAACATCAATCCCACATGTTGCCTTGCCCAGGCAGGTGAATTAATCTCTTCCTCTTTTGTCCTTCCAGCTTATAAAGAAAACTTGCCCCTGGCTTCCTTCTGTTTTTGCCTCCTCCTCTTTCAAGATAGTGTCCATTTATTACTTCTCCTGGGACCTGTCACACTCCTGGCATCCTGCCTTTGCACATACTCCTGGTTTTGCCTGGGAACACCTCACATATCCGCATGTCTCACTTTCTCACTGATTCAAGCGTCTCATCAGAGAGACCTTGTGTGCTCCTATAGGGAGAAAACTTCACAAGGAAATGCACATTCTCTGTTCCAGCCATGGGAGCTTAGAAGAAAGTGTAAGTGTATATGGTCTGGGTAGCAACATTGATGCCACCATGCTACATAGCCTACAATAGCCCCCAGCTGCTTCTTTTTGGTTTGTTGGTTTTAAAGCTTTTATTTATTTATTTGAGACAAAGAGAGAGAGCATGAACTGGGGAGGGGCAGAGGGAGAGGGACAAGCAGTCTCCCTGCTAAGCAGGGAGCCCAGTGCAACCAGGACCCTGAGATCACAATCCTAGATGAAATCAGATGCTTCACCAGACTGACCCACCCAGGCACTGCCCCCGCTGCCTCCGACTCACTGAGTTTAGCTTCACAGCACGTGTCTGCTCTAGTGTTTGCAACCTCCTCCAAGCTTCCTAGGTATAATCTGAAACCGGTCCCCCGTGCAGAGGTCAGAAAGAGACTGAAGAAAGGCCACCACTCCAGGTTGGCAGGTCTATTCAGCAAGAAAACTTAACATTCGAGGCTGGTCTTGGGGGCTGTAGCAAGGTTCATGGATTCCCGTACCCACCCACCAAATCGTAAAAGTTCATAAAGCAGCCTTACCTGGGTTCGGTCACATGTACTGTGAAGGTATTCTCAGAACCGCAACACTATCTCGAGGCTGTGTCCCTGGAGCAGCTTCTGGGACTGGGGAAGGCAACGGGAACCCACAGTCCAAGGTCGGGGATAGGTGTAGAGGTTTATTTTTGGTTGTCTTTCTCCCCCTAGGTTTCATACTCCATCAGACAGAACAAGTGAGTGGACTTTGTTTAAGTCCCCATGGTGCTGTGAGCATAGTGTCTGGCACATGGTAGGTGTTGCTGCATAGACACTTGTTACATGAACCAGGGAATAAACACGTGTTGGGATTAATTGACTGCCTTGTTTTATTGAACTTTCATTTAAAAATCAAGTGTGGTTCTGGGGTTCCCTGGTGGCTCGGTCAGTTAAACATCTGCCTTCAGCTCAGGTCATGATCTCAAGTCCCAAGATTGAGTCCAGTGTCTGGCTCGCTGCTCAGTGGGGAGTCTGCTTCTCCCTCTGCCCCTCCCCCTTCTCATACTCTCTCTCTTTCTCTCTCTCAAATAAATAAATAAAAACTTAAAAAAGATAAGATGTGGTTCTGGGATGTCTTTTAGTGCATTATTTGTTCCATTTTATTTCAAAGATTCTATTTTTTAAAGTTCGGTAGGGCCTCATTAACTGGTTGCATTTACAAATGACCTCAGCTTAGGCAGCTGTCCCTTAGCAGTGACAACTTTTGCTCAGTAGCATTTTTATTAAGTTTATCAGTATATTTCTTACTTTTCAATAACATAGAGAATCTGTGTGTCAAACCCTTCTTTATTTCAGCAAGTTTGGGGAAACCAACAACCAACTCTGTTTTCTCTCTATCTCCCTGTCTCTCTCTTTATCTATCATGTGTACGCGTACATGTGTGCAGTGGTCATGGTGAGAGACGATGCCAGCAAAGGCAAGCTCCTTGGATACAGATTGACTGGTTTAAGGTTGAACAAATTGAGTATTGAGTGTGTTTGTGATGCATTCAGGGTCATGTCGCGAAACAGTGGCAGAATAGGTCTGGAATCCAGATGTCCTGCCTTCTAGAGACATTCTTTCTGCCATACAGCACAGCCTCCTTTCATGAACTGCTGTATTGTACGGCGAAGCTACGTTCCCTTTGCATAGCATGGCTCTTCTAAGATGAGCTTTTGAAATGTTAGTTAATTCCCTAAGTGAACATCTGAGCTTGAGTGATATGATTATTCCTTCTATGTACATGAGGGGAGACATCTGTGCGAGGCTGAAGGATTGGCCATAGGTCCCCAAAATGATTTGTTTGAATTCAGAGCCTTCCTTGGATATTGGAACAGCCTTTTCTTGTGGATCAGAGAACGAAAAGTTATGCAAATCAGGGAGCTGTATTCTGACTTCAGCCCATCTGGACCCTGATTACATGGAAGCAATTTCCTTATAATACTTACTCTAGTAACATGTTTCCTCTCTTGACTCTTGAGTCATTGCTACATGAAGTCAGTTCAGCTTGAGTGATTTGCTTCCACTTAATGGACTTTATTTTTGCCTGGATTGACTAGATATTTTGCATTTATCTTCAGCAGCATAGGAGAAGTTCTTTTTGGAGGGGAGACTTTAAAATCAATGTGTTATTCTAGGGTGTTGAATGACAGTAACCCAGGGAAATTGTCGTATAATTGTTGTCCCTTCCTAAAATCTACCTCCTCCCTTTCTAATACAAAATGTGAGGAAAGCTCCAGCATCCTGATGGCTATTATTTTTTGCTTCTAGAGTTATAAGCACTGAACTTAAGAATATCACCCAGGATGCCCACATGGCAAATGCCACAAGCTTTATTCAGGGCATAAAGGATGCTGAGGAGTTTGCACGTGCTGGCTGGATGGGGCACACTATTCTCCTGGTTATGTGCAGTGGCTCCAAAGCCACAATGAGGCTTAGTCTGCTTAGAACAAGCAACGATGGATTTAAACAGATCATCTCCAAAATTTCCTTGAGAGAGTATGTACAGGCATTTCTATTTTTATACAATTTCAATGTTGGGAAATAGGCCCGAGATTGCAAATTTCCTCCCTTAAGCCATGGACGGCAGGTTTTGAGAATGTAAGCACATGTGTGGGTGTGGGTATGTTTCTGAAAGAGAGAATGGGTGCTTGAGAGAGACAGAAAGACAGTGACAGAGACAGAGAGAAAAAGAAAGAAACACAACTCTTTCTGTTGGATCCTTGGTTGACCCAACAAACTGACTTTTCCTGACTGGGTCAGTTTCTTCTTTATTATTTCTCTCATCCTACCTTAGGGTTATTCAGCTATGCTTTTACTAAATCTTTGAGATAAATAATTAGCTCATTGCTTTCCAAACTCTTTCCCCACCCCCCGCACCAAGATAGGGCTTTAAAAGCATCAATATATTCTCTATAGCCATGTTCTTAATTCTTGAGGCTGACCAATCACCTCCAAGTGTTCACAGAGATGGGCCTGGATCCTTGTGTGACCTGGCAAGTCCTATTCAGGGTTGATTTAGGCCAGCAATGATCTTGGCCAGCCAGACTTGCTCAATGTCATTTGGTACTCTCATGTCTGGCTTCAGTGCTCCTAAACAATGGGGTTGGTGTCCAATTCTTCCTGATACATTGGCTCTGTCCCATAGGTGCCCACCAAAGAAACGAGGTCCTTGGAACAACAATAGCAGTAACTATGACTCCAGGTTGCCATGTCAGGTAGTGGAGGCACTGCACAACTCCAAGGAGTAACATTCATCTCATTCCTTCCAGAGATTCATATATTTACTGCAAGAAGCTGGTAGGGACTGAAATGTTCAGAGGAAGTAGTGCTTCTTTCAAATTTGTACATCACTAGATGGGATGTCAGTGAGGCTGCTTTCTTTGAACAGGAGAAAGCTCACCCTTGCCCTCTGGCTCTGTAGTGGTCTTCAGCTAGCAGCTGTAACTCACCTATGACCCAAAATGAGGAGTCCCTATGACCCCAGTCTTGCTCTCCCTGTTCTGGCGAGGACTTTGTCTCTGCTGTAGACAGTGATGGTCCCAAACCCCATGTTCTCATGCCAGACACATGCACATGAAAACACTGCTCTTGCTCTTCGGTATTGTATGTAGATAATGCAAGCCCATCCCAGCTTTGCTCTGTGGTTCCAGCCAGAGGTGCCCTTTCTTTAGCTCTCCCTTTGAAAGCACTCAGCATGCATCATCCTTGCTGCTGGGTCCTGTCATCTCTCTTCTTGGGACTCCTGGACCACTGCAACCATATCTCTTCCCAAAGTACAGTGCAGCCTGAGTTGTGGAGGACAGTCTAAGTCCAACAGTTTCCTAAGACAGGGTAGGGGCATCTGTACATGCACACACATTCTCCTCTCTTCCTGGACTGGCTTGACACCCACTCTTTTAAAACCAGTAGGTGTCGGTGTAAAACTTGGGGTAGGCATGTGGAATGGACTTATGTGGATATGTGATGAAAAAGCAGTGTGGTTAGGTTTATTTTCCAGAAAAGAAAACAGCAGAAAAAAAAGAAAAATGCCCCTCACGCTCCTATTGATCAGGAAAGAGAAGCAGAATAAACGGCACGTTGCTTAAAAAGACCCTATGTTAACAAAGATGAAGATTTTATGCCCCAGTCGTTTGCTGAGCTACAAGGTTGTTTGAGGTCACTAAAGTTCACTGAATTGTTGGGTTGTCTCAATTCTGCCGGGGTCTTGCCCTTTTAGATTCAGACTGACGGTTCTGCTAAAAGTTACACAGGTGCGCTCAAATACACACGTGTGCACTCACACACACACAATGGAGTAGGAGAGCAACTTGGACTCTGTGGACATGCTAATCCATTGGGCTCCTCCATGCTAAGAGACACTCTGTCTTCCCATTATTGTCTGCCACGGGCTGAAAAGTACTGCATTTGACACATCTTTTAGAGCGCCCTACTTCACTATGCATTTCTATGGCAACGATCAGTGTAGCACCGGGATCCTCATTAATCCTTTCAATGTCCCTATTTGGTAGGCAGCTGACAGCTAATATAATCTTCATGCTGTAGGTGTGGGAAACTTTAACCATCATTTGTCAATATTGCCAGGAAAGAAGAAATGTATAAACCATCTATAAGCAGACCTAGGAGCGTATTACAAGTTTTGGAGAAGACTTTCTTGCTTTCACTCGTCTGTTTCTCTTTTCTGGGGGCTTCCTCCTCCTCTTACATCCTGCTTTCGGAAGCCTCTGTCTCTTCCATTTACACAAAGGATTAGAGCAGGATTGCTCCCAATTTCCCACGTTCAGAAATAAATCAGTGGAGGTGTCTCCTAGCACTTCTCTCCCTCTTGCCTACTTTGGATAAAAGAACCCACACCTGAGTTCAGGATCACATTCTGGTCTGAACGAGGCCCTTCACAGGGGCAGTTTACCTGCCAGCGTTCACCTTTTCCTTCAGCAACTTTATAGCGTCTTATGTATTTATTTTATAATGCCACCTGATTGCTAGGTTTAGCGTTTTGTCAGTGGACACGATGTCACTGGCAGGGGTTCTGCAGTGCCCCATCTGCAAGTGTACAGCCTGGCAGATGAGTAAAGACCAGACACTCTATTGCCTTCCCTGAGGGCAAGAGGTGAGACTGACTTTGACATGCACGGGACATTGGGGGCTGCCTGAGAGTACAAAATAATTTTAGATGAAGAGATAACCTTGAAAGAATAAATGATTTGAGAAGGAATTAACAACTTGCTAGATATACAGATTAGTTCTCTCACCCCCGTGAAGTTATTTTATCTATTGAAACATTGAGGTAATGTCAATATTGTTTCAAATGTAGCAAGCTTGAAGTCAGCCAAAGTATCTGTTCATGAAAGGAGAGATATTTTAAAACACCTGTACTCCAGTAGCTCATCCATTCACTTGAAGCAAGTGCTATTCCTTTTGGATATGACGAGATGTGATAAGATACAGAGTATCTGAGATTTTCCTGTAATATATAAAACTATGATGGGACCGTTACATTTCATCTTCCTCACTAAGCCCACTCTTTTATGTAGCCAACATTAATATATGGTAGAAATAATGATAGACTACATAAGCAATTAAAATATCTGCCAGTGAGTTGAATTATGCCCCAAGCTCAGAACTGTAGAAAGAACTTCAATCACATTAGAAGATTATGATCATACCTTTCAGTGATTAAAAAGAAATGTCCATAAAGGTACCAGATGTAAAATTCTTTAGCACTGAGAGAAGGAAAAGACTAATTTCCTTCTGTATTAGAGTTTTTATGCTTCTTTGCAAAATCCTGATTCTTTCAGTCAAACCACACCATGGAAAGCAAGCAAACATTAGTAGCAATTACAATAAAAATCGAGAAATGATATCAGGTGCCAACTCCACACCCAATGGAGTTCCTGGACCTTGGGATATTTCAAGCCCTCCCTTGTCCCTCAGCAGGGCCTTTTCCTGGAGCTGTTACACACTGATTTTTGGCTTCATCTTTCCTTGCCCTACCAGTCATAACTAGTGTCTTTGTCCTCTGCTGGTCTACTGTGAAAGCTGGTGTTTGCCTGTGTCTGGGGGGTTCTCACCCTAGAGCTACTGATGCTATTTTCAGTGGGACAGGAGAGAACTTTCTTTCCACCAGAAACTTCTTTCCAAATAGTGATCTTGTTCTTGTCATCTTATTGGACACGCTTGCAAAAAATTGGGAGCAAAAATGTTCTAGGGCTAAGAAGGCTGTAAAGAGGAACCACAGGGTTTGAATCTTGGAGTTCCCTTCCCCAGTGATCAATGTCTCAGAATGGAGCTTCAACCTCCATCAATTGGGGAAAGCGATCTGGGTACTCTTGGACTCTTTCCTCAGAGACTATGAGGTTTGAGGATTTTCATCTGGACATTGTAAATCTCTATTGTAGATCTCAAATGTCCTCCATTATTTGACCAAAATACTTAATTTGCTTCACTTAGAGTCCTGTTTATTATGGTGGATTGGAATGTGCCACTGCCCAAGATTTTATGTTGGAAGATGAAGCCTCAAATCCCCAGAATATGATCTTATCTGGGGTAAGGGTCATTACAGAGGTAATCAAGTTATAGAGAAGTGAATTAGAGTGGACTCTAATCCAACATGACTGGTGTCGTTGGAAGAAGAGAAAATTTAGAGATGGATTTATACAGAGGGAAGATAATGCAAAATCATAGGGAGAAAGCTAGCTACAAGACAGAGAGGGGGCCCTGGTGCACATTCTCTCTCAGCCTTCAGAAGGAACCAAATGATGACACCTTCATCCCAGACCTCCAAACTCCAGAACCGAGAGACAATAAACAAGGTAGTTACCCAATCTGTGCTGCTTTGTAATGGCCACCCACACTGACTAATGCAGTGGTTATCCAGGATAATTCTTACTCCCTCACATCTTTATAAAAACCAAATACCACTGGGTGTGGGATAGTTTGGCTATGTACTTGTTAACTGATACAGGCAGATGAGTAGGATGACCATATTATCATCACAGAAATATTTTGAGGGTGATCAGTGGTGATATCACAATCACCTTGAATAAACAGAGATCATTAGTGACTCCCTTTGGCAAACAGGATTGGTCATTCTCTGTAACATATAACAACAATAGAACAAGATTCCATGCCCTTTGTATTCTACTCCTTTTTTCCATTAATTGAAGAAATGAGGCCAGTTGCCTTGTGTTTTCACAACTAGATTTTGCTAATTGCATCCCTGTGATGTTATTTTTACATGTATGTATGTATGTATGTATATAGATAGATATTTATATATATTATACATTTATATAAACTATATATATATTTACATATTTATTATACATATATATTAACCCTTTCATGTTATTTAAAATGCCACTTAGGTTCTAGAGGCCTTATCAGACTTAGGTTCTTTTTTTCTTTTTGCAAAAAGACCTCATTGGTGGTGCTGTGTACCTCCCATTACATGCCATCAGGAAGTACCCATTGTCTTATTATCTCTTCACTTGTGGTATTAAGGTTGAACAAAGGATTCATATATCAATGTTTGGTCCAACACCTGTGTGACTTTGCCTCAGACTTTCATTTAAAGATAGTGTTGAATGGGTCAATTGTTTTTACTTGTGTTTGCAAAGTGATGATGTTCTGCCCTTCCTTCTGTTTTTATCAGTTGCAGTTCTTCTATTAAGAAGAACTTTCCTTATCATGTATTTTGTTATTCTGCTGCCCAGTTTTATAGGAGGATCAAGGAAAATCCTTGAATCTTTCCTTTTATTTGCAAATTCTCAGAATACAATGATGACCTAACAACCTCCAGAGTTAGTTAACCTGCTTGGGCCTAGTTGCTTTCATTACCATCTCAAAGATTTTAACATCCTTGTTGAGTTTCAATTGACGCTCCAATTGTCCTGAGTCTGCCCCTTGGAGCTCTTTCAAGTTGGCTCCTGTATACTTGCCCCAGAATTCTTTCTTAGTGCCTTTGGTTTCAGTTGCAAGATATTCTGGACTTGTTTTAGACATCTTCGGCCCCAGACCTGAAATCAGTCATTTGTCAAGAAGCCTTGGTTCTTTTTAGTGAGAAATACTATTTAGAAACCATAGTCTGAAAACGCGTTATGCTCCTTATAACTGAATTAATCATTGCTTCTGGGCCTTTCCAGTAGAGAGAGGAAGAAAATGCATATTTTTAAAAGGAAATTATATTATGAGTTTATATTGGTATTTCCAATTCAAATTTAAGAATGTAGAGTTTTTACATTACTTCTTTGACTTTATGCTGAGGACGTTGTTTCCTAATATCATTTACATAATTGTTTACATTTACATAATAATTTACATAATTATTTATTTGCTTTATCCTATTATATATATAATAGTTTCAAAACATCAGTATAATTTTATTATGAAGATTTCATTACTGGTTGTAGTTTAAGATGTCATTGTCAGTTCCTTCTGTCTTTTGCTCTCTCTGGGTAATTTTATTAGATATTGTCACTCCTGTCCATGGTGGTTGAATCAATTTGCAACTGCATCCTAAAATATGAGAGTGCTGTGTACCAAAACAAGTATGACATACTTGTAGATTTTGTTCAGTTACAGTGCTAAAAAAAAGATATCAGTGTGGTTTAAAAAAAAAAAAAAAAAAAAAAAAAAAGCTTTCTTTTGTAAACTTAAGGATTTTATTTTGTCCATTTGACAAATCATTCCAAAAAAAAGTCCATAGTTTAAGCTCTGGTCTAAAGAGGCCCAGCTAATACTCTGGTCTTTTTTAACAGCAAGATTCCTCACAGAAATGATTGTGAGCCAGGTTCTTCCATGGTGTTTTAAATTGTCTTAATATCTTAACATTTACTTAATAACTTTACTTTCTCTTTTAAGGAACTAGAATGAACATCTTTTATTTTTTAAAGGCCATTCGGCATTTTCTTTTTTGTGAGCTCTTTGTTCTTATATCTTGCCCATTTTTCTATATTTGTTTTACTTCTACTTTTATAGTTTTCTGATCTACTAATGGAAAATATTTTAGGACCAGCAAAATTCTGTGAAATGGATTACAGATTTTCACATATCTCATTTTCTCCATTGTTTATTTTGCTCTTTTTTCCAAATACAAATGTTTGGGGATTTTGAGTAGCTTAATTTATTCTTTTTCCTCTTCTTACTTCTGATTTGTGAGTTATAGTTAGAAAAGATTTCTTATTTCCAAGTTTTTAAGAGATTCACTCATGTGTCTTCCAGTACTTACATGGGGCTGATTGTTTTCTCATTAGTTCATTTTTTTTTGGCATTAATTCTTTGAGCCATTTGGTTTATCATCTTTTTTCTGTGAGAAATTGCTCCAATGTTATCTTTTTCCACATCACTTGTACAGTTATCCAAACATTTCCTGTTCAGAAATCCTTCTTTCCTTCACTAATTTGAGATGCAATCTTTTTATATCATCGTATTTCAGGAATTTCCATTTTTCAGTAGGGTCTTCCCTTGGATTTTGGATTTTGTCCCACTGAGATTTCTGTTTTTTCATATGATATTAGCATTTTTAAGACAGTATTTTTATATTATTTTATGCCTGGTGGTACTAGTCTTCTCATTCAAAGCTCTCCTGGCCATGCTGGCATGCTTGCCCTTCGAAATGAGTTTTATGATCAATTTTTCTTGCTTCAGAATAAACAAAAAATCTGGCAGTATTTTTTCCTGCCTTGCACATTATGATTCAGCTTACTGTCTTTTCCTCTATCTGCATCTCCCCCCTCCTTCATCATTTACTTTATGATATTTGCAATAGAAAAGCACACATTCTATATAAAAGAATTCAGTCGATGCAGACAATGTAAGAGAGAAAAAGGATCACTCAAATCCGAGATATAATAATTGCATTAAGCTGGAATCCTTAGATGCTGCCCTAAATGGATCTCATCATGTAGTGGTTTTGGTTAAAAGTACTCACTGGGACTCTATTGGCTGAGGTTTTTCATAGTGGAGACTACGTGGGCATTGCCTTTGTTCTTGGACACCTTGGTTACTTATAGTGATATGAGGTCACGCTCAAGGAGGGGAGGTTACATTTCAGAAACAAACTAAGTCAATGTATTAGTAGCTTCACACAGCAAAGTTTTCTCTCTGCTCAGATGCCCAGTACCACAGAAGTCCACATATTGTCCTTGTTTCTTCTATAATACATGGCCATCAAGTTGCCCAGGGCAGGGGCACAGAGAAGATGAATTCAATTGCCTTGGCTCTTGAGTGAGGCACATTACTTTGTCTCTTGTCACTCAGCCAGAGCTTGTCAGAGGACCTCAACCTAGCTAAAGGGAGGCTGAGAAACACACAGCACCTGTGGACGTCATAACTACCTATACCTGTGGGTCAGAGTAAATGTTACTCTTTACTCGTGTGATGATATGAAGAAATCTGACACGTCTGTCTCCCACATAATTGACTTATTTGTATTTCCTGAATGCCTGAAAAGTTTGTCTTTATTTTTGAAATTCAGAGCTTCACTAGAATAAGTATTACATTAGGTAGCTCTTCAATTTCTTCCCCCTAAAATAGAGCTTTGAAAAACAACCTCAGATTTTATCATTTATTTCAATTTTTCCTTGAGATTTTTATTCAGTTATACATCTCAACATTTCTCCATTTCACGTACCGAGTTTTCTTAACCCAAATTACCCTTTTCTATAATGTCATGCTTTCTTTTAGATTTCTTACCTCCTTTGATCTGCTCTTTTTTTTTCTTTTGGAATCACAACAATTATTGCATTTTTCTTCTGTCTTAATAGGTTAGAATATTAACATTTCTATTCTATCTAGCAACTTCTAAGTTATGCAACTAGTGGTATAAAAGTATTGATGTCAGTCCTCAAAACTCTCTGCAACTCACTTCAGCTTCATCCTATGGTTTAACCACAGCTCCTTTGAGCTCCAATTTTCATGATATTATGTTTGCATTAAATTTTCTTGAACATGAAAAACACAATGAAGTACTTCCTTTTTCCTTGTCATTTTTTTCCAGACCAAATCCTTGATTCTCATTCCAGAGGCTGTTTGTTCTTCTCCCATCCCCTCCCATCCCCTCCCCATCCCTGCCCTTTCCCTCTCCTTCCCTTCCCTTCCCTTTCCAGAATGTGAGGTATTTGCCATGACATTTCCTGTCATCTTGATCAAGCAATCAGGCACTAAAGTAGGCTGTCTGGTCCAGAGTTTCTATTTTTTTTCACTTACTGCATGTAAATTCATCATTCTCCTTGTGGCTGATTGCAGGCTGGCTATTTTTGATTTCATCCATTTTTGAAGCCTAAGCTGGGAAGCTAGAGAGTAGGGAGGTGGGGAGCTCAGATCAGATTACATGTGGAAATGGTTAAAAGACTAAGCTCTATTCTCACTTCTGAGATGGTGTTAAGGACTTCAGGCCTTAGCTTATCAGGTGGCATGTGTATTTTATTTTTAGATGGTAATACCTATTGGCTTTGAATCGTTCTCCAAACCCAGTAAGTCCTAAGGGTTTGTTTCTGTAAGAATGGGTTGCTTGCTTGTTTCATCTACCTCATGGGCAGCATTTTCACCCATATTAATAAAATTATATATATATAAAAGAGTATTTCCTTCATTCCTAAAATTTACTTTAGATCACTTTCCTAGGCTTGGAGGTCGGTCATCATTCTCAAACTGCTTGCTTCTGTTCTTGATGGTCACTTCCAGAAGTTTGCCATGCGAGCTTATGTTCCTTGTCTGTGTGCTCCTGATACATGCTTTAGAATGTTGTTTTCATTAAGTACTGGGTGGGAGGGTTCTGTGATCTGACTTCATCCCACCAACTTTACACAGAAATTTTCAAGGATATGTGCCTGAAAATGTGATAGTGGAACACCATACAACAGAGACCCTTAGCAGCTTCTTAAACATATGAATTCCTGGCCCTCAGCTGAGACAGATAGACAGAAACATAAATTCTGGAAATGAGGACTAGGACTGATCATGTTACAAACTGAAAAACCCTGACTATGAAAGCATCCACTTTTTCTGTTCCTAACCCATTAAGGATTCTCAAGGAAATGTTTCCTTTCCATTAGTTTTTAAAAGCATCTGAACATTATCTAAATAAGGTTTTTGTAGCAAGAAATAAAGAGATTCCTTCTTGGTATTCAGGGATGCCCATAATTCCATACAACCTAGTTTAGTAAAAAAATGATCTGATATTATTCCAGACAGCACTTTAGATAAAAGAGAAATATGTACAAAGTGCTGATGTCTGCACATCCAGAGGTCTTGTTAATGCTAAATAATCATAATTTAAGTTAATGCCTGGGTTTGCATATAGCAACTATATGTAATAATTAGTGCTAAGTTTTAAAGCCTCTCTTCCTGTAGGTTTCTCAAGAAATGAAGATGGGTTGCACCACTGTCGGGTGAATCACAGGGATCTTAGGGGGAACAAAATGAAATGTTTGCTTTTCAAGATGTTTATTTCCATTTCAGAAAATTATAATATTGTTCATCACCATTAACTCCATTTAGAGCAACTAACATTATAATATACATTATCTCACAAAAAGTGTCTGGGGAACCTGGGTGGCCTAGTTGGTTAAGTGTCTGCCTTCAGCTCAGGTCATGATCTTAGGGTGCTGGGATCCAGCCTCAGAATCTCGCTCAGCAGGGAATCTCTTTCTCCCTCTCCCTCTGTGCTCCCTCTCTCTCTCAAATAAATAAACAAATCTTAAATTAAAAAAGTGTCTGATTATATTGCTTATGTAGTTCTCAAAATCTTATATTAAAATATGAAGGCTCTACACATGAAACAAATGGAGAATATGCAAATGTAGATTCTGTCCTGCTAAATTTAGAAAGAAGCAGTGGTTGTAAAAAAACCTTTCGCCCTCTTTGCCTCCATGCGTGTCCACTCCTCCCAACTGCTTTTATGACTTTCTTTATAAAGATTACTTTCAGGGGAGCCTGGGTGGCTCAGTCAGTTAAGTAGTTAAGCATCTGCCTTCGGCTCAGGTCATGATCCCAGGGTCCTGGGTTTAAGCCCTGCATTGAGCTCCCTGCTCAGTGGGGAGCCTGCTTCTCCCTCCCCTCCCCATTCCTGCTCTCTGTTGCTATCTCCCTCTCTCTCTCAAATAAATAAAATTTTTAATTTAAGAAAAGGTTACTTTCAGTGCATGACCTGGCTCTTTCTGTGGTTCACTCTGAATATAATTCTGTGTGCCACTTTCTCCAAGAATATTAGAACATAAACCAAGTTTCCTTAGATATCATCAATCCTTGGGTGCAAATTAAGTTAATTTCCTTAAAAATAAAAAATAAAACTAAAAAAATGAAAATTATTATACTAAGATGGAATGTATAATTTATAACATTACATAATACAGTAATATACATTTTTATAAAAGGTAAATACAAAAAATAGGTACATATCATTAAACCCTGTGATGTTTGATATGTACAATCTTATTTTAAATAAGTAGTGATAATTTAAGAATGCATATTTGAGTCCATTAATCTAAAAAATTAATAAAGGGGAGTATAGCTAAAAAGCCAAGAGAAGAAATAAAGTGGAAAACAAAAAACATTTGTTGAACTATAAAGAAGTCTAGAAAAGATAAGAGACCAAACAAAAACAGTGACAGCAACAACAACAGTTAGAACAAATAGAAAACAAATAGCAAGATGATAGACTTAAACAAACCAATCATACATGAAATATAAATGGACCAGACATTCCATTTTATAAGTAGGCACTATCTGACTGGATCAAAATTACTTAACTATAGACTATCTATAAGAGATGTACAATAAGGGGCTCCCGGGTGGCTCAGTGGGTTAAGCCTCTGCCTTTGGCTCGGGTCATGATCTTAGGGTCCTGGGATCAAGCACTGCATTGGGCTCTCTGCTCAGTGGGGAGCCTGCTTCCCCTCTCTCTCTGCCTGGCTCTTTGCCTACTTGTGATCTCTCTCTCTCTCTGTCAAATAAATAAATAAAATCTTAAAAAAAAAAAAAGAGATGTACAATAAACATGAAGTCCCAGATAGGTTGATGGTAAAAGACAGAGGAACAGCAAACCATTCCTATGGCAAGTGATAGGAACCTAGTATGGTTATATTAGTATCAGACAATACCAATATTAATATCAGTATTGATACTACTGATAATATCAATCAGATGGGAAGTATTACCAAAGATAAATAATGTCATTTAGTAATAACTAAAGATTGAGTCAACAGGAAGATATAGCAATAGTAATTTTGTGGGCATCTAGGAACAGATTCTCAAAATATACAAAGCAGAAACTGATCACTTAAAGGGGAAAATAAAGGAAATCACAGTCAAAGTTGGGTATCTTTTTATGGCATTTTTAATAATTCAACCAAAAAAAAAAAAAAAGAAGAAGAAGAAGTCTGAAAGGAAATAGGAGATGTGAACAAAGACAACAACCTTGATCTACCAACTTTTGCAGAAAAAGCAACCAACTATGGCAAAACGTTGCCATACTTAAAGATATATCAAATGTATCTTTTCAAGTGTACATGGAAGATGCATGATGACATACCAGGCATAAAATGAATACCAAATATTCGAGTAACTTGAATTTTACAGAATATATTCTTTGCACAAGAATTGAATTAAAAATAGAAAAATGGAAAGCAATAACATATCTAGCAAACATCCAACTACTTGGAAATTAAACCAAGCATTTCTAGCTAACATATGGGTCTAATAAAAAAAATCACTCAAAAATGTTAACAAAAATGCAACATATCAAAATTTGTGGGATGTTAGCAAAGTGTGTAGAGTAAGAAAAATATCATTAAAAGGTCTATGTCAGTAATTAAAAAAAGGCTTCAAGTCAGTGATTCTAAGTTTCTCCTCTAAAAAGTTGTAAAAAGAAGAGCAAATTAAATGCAAAGTAAGTAGAAGATAGGATATAATACAGATGAGAGGTGAAACTAACACAGTAAACTAAAAAACAAAATGAACTAAGGCTGTTCTTTGAAAGAATTCATGAGAATAGTCTCTTGAAACTTCCATTAATAAAAAGAAATAAAATACAAATTCCAAATATCAAGAATTAAAAAGATGATGTCACTATAGTTATAAGGACAAGGAGGGAATATTATAAATAGCTTCATGCCAAGAAATTTAAAAATCTAAAAAAAAACACACAAAGTACTTGACAAGTGATTTTATAAAACCAACATAAGAAAATATCTGAATGTTTATCTCTAAGAGAAATTGCATTTTTAATCAATAACTTTCTCCCTCCAAAATTCCAAAGCAGATCTTCTCAATGCTGAATTGTGCCAATATTTCAAGAAAAATTTTACCAGTGTTATACAAACTCTTACAGAATTTTGAGAGAGGAAGAATGCCTACTCAGTTACTGTATGAAGTATGTCCCTTTAATATAAATATTTCTATAAAATGTTGGCATGGCAAAATCAAACATACATTAAACGTAATCACAGGCAAATGTGGTTTAAATTGGGAATGCAAAGTTGGGTCAACATTGAAAAAAAATCAATCAATATACTTAATCACATTAATGTAATCAAGGAAAAACATGTACAATTACTTCAATGGGTGCAGAAAGAGCATTTGATGAAATTCAACTCCTAATTATTATAAAATTCTTTCAGTAGGGGTGCCTGTCTGGCTCAGTAGGTAGAGCATGAGACTTTTGATCTTGGGGTTGTCAGTTTGATCTCCACTTTGGGAATAGAAATTACTTAAAAGTAAGACTCTTCAGAAAACTGGAAATTGAATGAAACTTACTCAGTTGCATAAATAACATCTACAAAAAATCTGAATCCTAAAATTCTGATTCATAAAGATTTATATCTCTTTTATCCACTGTCTATACACTTTATCATTAATTGTGAGCGGTCTTTTTTTTTTTTTTTTGGTCTTTTTGCATCATTTCTTTCTTAAAATCAGTCTTGTTTGATATTATGTCTTCATACTTTTTTCTGTCTTATAGACTCAAGTCAATGTGTTTTATTGATATTTCTTATGTACCAGATTTTGACCTAATATTTGACCTAATATTTTTCCTTAAATTGCTAATGTTATTTCTTTTGCTTTGATTAATAGAAAAAAATGTTTGATTTAGTTCTAAAATTTTATGATATGTTTTCTGTTTTAATTTTTCCTTGTGCTCTATCATTTGTTCCATTGGGCATCGTGGTGTTGTAGGATTTTTTGTATTTATTTTAAAACCTGCTAAGTTTTATGAGTGAAGAGGACTGGGACACATAGTCTTCCATTATGGAATGAGTAAATTACTGGAATTTATGGTGTGGTAATAACTTTGTATGGTGGTATATGGTAGCTATACTTGTGGTGAGCATGGCATAACATATAGACTTATCAAACCACTGAGTTGTACATCTGAAACTAATGTAACATTGTGTGTCAACTACACCTTAATAAAAAAAAATCTTGTAAGTTCTGTATTTGGTATTGTGTTACTGTTGTCAATCAGTTGGGGTTTGTTTGCAAGAAATGGAAATCTAGGTGAGGAGCAGTGGTTCTAATGTAAGGAACTGAGAACCGACAAGTGGGTAAGAGGGCTGAACTCTTGGCTGGCCTTCAGGACAGGCTCCAGACTGTCCCTTAACACTGTCTGACTGAGGGCAAACTACCAACATAACAGGGAAGAGGATAGTGAGGAGCTTCCACAGATGACAGGAGCACCCTGCCATCACTGGGAAGCCAGGATCAGGAAGCTTCTCACCACCATTGCCCGTTGACATACAAGGAGGGAGTAAGGGGAACTGGGGCAGTGCTCAGAGGACCCCAGCATCTCCAAAACGACCCTTGCCTGCAAAAACTACCCGGAAGAGAAGAAGTTTCCCGTACCTGGTTTCCATCTTCCAAATCTTGACAGAATGCATGAATTAGCAGACCAAGCTTCATGCAGTTCAGTGAAATGCAGTTTGCAGCTTTCTTCTGTGCTGGGAACACACAGAAAAGTTGGAATAAATGGTGATTACAGAGCCAGTGCATGGGTTGGTTTTGAATTCGCAGTTAAATAATCTTTACAGGTGACATTTTCTAGGGAATCCCCTAATTCATTGATATAAATTCTCCAGAGCTGCACATTTAGCTAGAATTACTTATCTGAATCCGTTATTTAGAGATTTCACAACTGTACGATTTCCTGCAAGAATTCTGACCTGAATTTTTAGAACTGACCTCATTTCAAGCTGTGTCCTTCATGGGTATTCCTCTGACCTATTTGAAAGTTATTATCAGATATTACCTTATTCTTCTGTCATTTTACAGATAGTTACACACATTCCAAGTCTTCTTTCTTCATTATCACCTAGTTTTATTTAAGAAATCTTTAATACACATAGTATGAATTATTTTTTTTTAAGATTTTATTTATTTATCTGACAGACAGTGATCACAAGTAGGCAGAGAAGCAGACAGAGAGAGGAGGAAGCAGGCTTCCTGGTGAGCAGAGAGCCCAATGCGGGGTTCGATCCCAGGACCCTGGGATCATGACCTGAGCCGAAGGCAGAAGCTTTAACCCACTGAGCCACCCAGGCGCCCCCTGAATTATTTATTTAATAGAACACAGCTTGGGGCACCTGGGTGGTTCAGTCATTAAGTGTGTGCCTTCATGTCAGGTCATGATCCCAGGTCCTGGGATCAAGCCCTGCATAGAGCTCCCTGCTCAATGGGAAGCCTGCTTCTCCCTCTCCCATTCCCCGTGCTTGTGTTCCTTCTCTCACTTTGTCTCTCTCTGTCAAATAAATAAATAAATAAATAAAATCTTAATAAATAAATAAATAAATAAATAAATGACTAAAACAATACAGGTAAATTGGAAGAAACAGAAAATCCACTTCGTGATATAGGATGTATAGGTGTATACGGTACAAGTATGAAGGGAAGTGTGAAGTTGTCATGTACCATTTGGAAAAAGTGTATTTTTTTTTTTTTTGCTATTCAAATAAATCTCAGTTTTAATAAGATCCTCTACTCACACATTACTACTGAAAAGTTGAAAGAGCACATCAAAAAAATTTTATTACAATTCCAGTTTTTGAAAACCAGAAAATCTAGCTTATGCACTCTGCCCTAATTACAGTCTAGCCAAGCCACCCCGTGTTTTCTGTGTATTCCTTCTGCACAAGTTACTTGCCTTCCAATTTTTGATGTTCGGTTTTATCTTAATGACTTCAGGCTTCTCAAATGCATAGGCAACACTCAAAACCTATTATTGCTTCCTTGGATCAAGTCAAAAAGTGGAACCAACCCATACTGAAGTCATTCAAATGCAAACTACACAATTCCTCACAAATTACGGAATCAAGGTAGAAAAGATCCAAAAAAAAAAAAAAAAAAACCCAGAGCTTTGGGTGCTTGAGTGGTACAGTTGGTTAGGCATCCAACTCTTGTTTCAGTTCAGGACTCGACCCCAGGGTCTTAATCTCAGGGCCATGGGACCCAGACCCTAGTGTGGCTCAGCGCTCAGCATGGAATCTGCTTAGATCTTCTCTCTCCCCTCCCTCTGCCCCTTCCCCCTGCACACGCACACTCTCTCTCTCAAAAAAATAAATAAATCTTAAAAAAAAAAAAGACTGAACACACACCATAGATTATCAAAATACTATAGTTGGTCCTAAGATAGAGCAGCTTTCCCAAGCTGCTGCATAATCATCCTAAAATTACCAGCAAGTAAAAACAGTACAAGAATAAGATTTATGTTTACATCGACTCCCTGTCATAATTATCCTCCTTGCTTAGTATCCTCTGATATATCCTTTATGACACAGGGAATAATGACAGCTACATTTGAATCTCTCTATTCTTGATCCAACCTCAAGTTCCTCCCACTGTAGTTCTTTGTGAAACACAGAATGCTGTTTCAGGTAGTGCTGGTATTTATTTATTTTTAGATATATTTTAGATTTATCTGTTTGAGAAAGAGGCAGGGTATGAGTATAGGGGTGGGGGATGCACGGGAGGAGCAGAGTCTTAAGCAGACTTGGCACTGAGCACAGTGTGGGACACTGGGCTCAAGCTCATGACCCTGAGATCACGATCTCAGCCAAGAGAGGGAGGCTTAACTGACTCTGGCACCCAGGCACCTGGGAGCTCTGGTATTTGATAAGTCACATCATCGTCTCCATCCTTTCTTTCCGAGTGGTTAATAGTACACTTCCTCCATACCTCCTCCTCCTGCTGAGTTTGCACTCAACAAGCCCATGAGGTTTGTTCTTTCTATAAGCTGTTTGTGTGGGTATCCTGGTGGAGATGGAGCAAGCTGGATAATAGCACTGAGAGTCAATTTACTAAGATTCTTTGTTAATACTTCTGAGATAGTCTGAGAGACTGAGCCTTCATGGAAATTCTCTTTAGTGGGCACCTAAGAAGATTCCAGGGCCCAGTTGGGTAAAGCTTCTTTGGCAAATCCACTGAAAGCCTAGTCATAGACCGAACCTCCTCCTGGAGCTGCCAATTCCAGTAGAAGGTGATGTTCACTCTCAACTTGCTATGAAGTAACCTGGAAAGAACTATATCCCCCAGGAACAGTGAGAAAAACCCAGACTCCAAGAAACTGTGGCGAGAATAAGAACAAACCTGGAAAAATTATTCTTAAAGTCCTTGGTTGGGTGCCGGGGAACTCTGCCTGCCAGTTCATTAGCATAATGAGGTCAAGCACATTCTGAGTGCTAGTTCTTAACAAGGAATAAAAGGGAAGAAGATTTCCTGCAGGTGATCCTAAAATAAGGTAGAGGCGGTCTGCCTTACTTCTGGGAAAATAGCTGATTGACACAAAAAAGAATTATATGGCTTTCTCAGACCTTTGTGCAATTTTGTTTAACCACTCCATGAACCCTAAATGCCATTAAAAATGCCTCAAAGAGAATCAGGAAGGTTTGTGCAGGCAAGAAAAGACCCTGTCAAGTTGAAGAAAAAGCTAGTATTTTGTATTACCCTAATGTTTGTCTTAAAATCTAGAAATTTTAGGGAAAACTACATAGAAAGATTGAGAAGTCAAAAGTCTGTCATTTCTTTTTGCATTTCCCATGGAATCAATATTTCTGCTTTCAGTCAGTGGTAAACTCTTGATTCTGACTCTTCTCTGGAGTGTTCTGTGCATTATTCAATGCTTTGTTAGTATTCATTAGTTTTTCTCTATAAAAGCCTTAGAACCACATGTGTTTTATCTACTTTCAAAAATTAAGCTAGGGGCGCCTCGGTGGCTCAGTGGGTTAAAGCCTCTGCCTTCGGCTCAGGTCATGATCCCAGGATCCTGGGATCGAACCCCACATCGGGCTTTCTGCTCCACAGGGAGCCTGCTTCCTCCCCTCTCTCTCTGCCTGCCTCTCTGCCTACTTGGGATCTCTGTCTGTCAAATAAATAAATAAAATCTTTAAAAAAATAAAAAATTAAGCTAAAACAGAATAACTATGGAAAATCTCCTATTTGTGGATCATTTAATGCTTGAATCTCAGTAGGTATTGACTATGCCCTTCTGTGTGGAATAATCTTAAATTATGAATAGCAGTCAATCTTTCTGTCTACTTTGGGAGCCATGACAATACCATGTGACTGAGGCTGCCCCAAGAATGATGATTTCCAGCCAGGGGCTAAAATGATCAGATTCATCGTAGATGTATGTAGGAAGGCAGTGCCACCATTTTTATTCTACAACAGAACAACTGGGCCAGGGAGGACAAAGTTAAATGTGAAGTTTCCAGCTCACTGGAAACCTGGTTATTTTCTTGGTAGATTGGTCAAGACCTCTTAACCCAAATTTTGAATTATAAGATAACTCTCTATATGAGCTGTCTTATTCATTATTTATGAAGTTATTAGACCAGTAATTGTTATTATTATCAATTATTATTATTAACTAGATTGCAACTCAAAGAAACTTGGAGAATATTTTAGGATACAAGTAAGAAGGGATTGAAAGAATTCGTACTGAAAGATTAAGTGTTGGGATGAGGAAAAAGAAACATGAATCAGAAGGATTACATTTCAGTAAAATATCACCTTTTTCTCAGAGGATGGTTTGTGAAGGTCAGTGCCATCTAATCTGTCTAATAATCCCTTTTCCTGAAGCAGAGGTGATCCTTGGGCAGGGCACGACAGAGTTTTATAAGATCCACTTTTTCCTCTGCATCGTGTTTAAAGTTTCCTTCTTAGAGGGGAAAGGAACAACATCTGTGAGACCTGGAGTGGCCACTGTAAGCCCAACACCCACAAAGGTGGGACCTCCAACAGTGATGACACTGCAATGACTGATGGTGCCAGACAGCGGTGGTATAAATGCTCTTGGTGGTGGGTCAACTACCTTGTCCTTGACTTTGGTTTTGTTCAGGTAAACAAGTTTTCACTGAGAACCACCTATGTGGCATGCACCGTGTGAGCTGTGGGTTGGTAGGTGAAGAACCCACAGTCCTTCTCCTGGAGAAGCTCATGGCCTGATGGTAAGCTCCACCACACAGGTGGTTTCTGTTCAGTGTGGCAAAGGTAGAGACTAGTTCCAGGGCCGAGGGAAAACTAGAAGCAGTCCACATCTCCTGATTGCAGAGTTCAGAATAGTCTTTGCAGAAGAGGTGATGATATAAGCTGGGTTTTCCACAATGAGTTAACCAAGTGGATAAGCTGATAAAAGCAATCCAGGAAGAAGATGGAGCTTGGTAAAACCTGACCTAAAGGCAGCTTGGTATTACTAAATTTAGAAGTATAAAGTAAAGGGGCACCTGGGTGGCTCACTGGGTTGAGCTTCTGACTCTTTATTTCAGCTCAGGTCGTGATCTTGGGGTCATGAAATGGACCCTGGTGTTGGGTTTTTTGTTCAGAGCAGAGTCTGCTTGTCCCTCTCCCTCTGCTCCTCTCCTGCTTGCACACTCTCTCTCTTAAATAAGTAAATAACATCTTTTTTAAAAAGTGTAAAGTAAAAAAAGAAAAAAGTGTAGAAGACATGGGCCAGATCTATTTTAATAATAGGCTGTTTATAATATTTCATCTAAAAATTGTCACGGGGCACCTGGGTGCCTTGGTTAGTTAAACGTCTTCCTTCAGCTTGGGTCATGATCCCGGAGTCCTGCAATCGAGCCCCATGTCAGGCTCCTTGTTCAGTGCAGAACCTGTTTCTCCCTCTCCCTCTGCCTGCCACTCCCTCTGTTTCTGCTTTCTCTCTCTCTCTTTCTGTCGAATAAATAAATAAAATCTTTAAAAAATAATAAAAATTGTCACAATACATAACCTTTGTTAAATACTTTGATGAAATATTTAATTGCGTGATATATAAAGAGAATCTGCATTATGAGGTGATGCCATATTCTTCACTCTCTAGGACTTCCAAGGAATAACTAGCTAGCTTCAGTCGCCTTGAAATTTGTTTCAGCCATTTAAATGAATGTTTATAGAAATGGAGGTGGCCATGTGAGTGCTATAAAGTGTGTAAACCTGGCGATTCACAGACCTGTACCCCTGGGGCTGATAATACATTATATGTTTATTAAAAAAATTTAAAAAATAAAAATAATCATTAACCTCCTTAAAAAAAAAAAAAAAGGAAATGGAGGTGGCCAACCAGTATGGGGTCAGTGGCTGCACATACCGAGTTGCTCAGGAAGGTGGGGAGGGAGGTAAAGAGAGGCGGTATTAGTGTGGGAAACACCATCTGAAAGCCCATCTTTCTAGTTGCCATAAGAACAAACAAATGAGCAAAAGGATGGTGGTATGGAAAATCCTGTGAATTATCAAGGTTTTACAAGGTACTTTGACATGAAAGGAGGATAATTGGAAACAAATCAGTGGATGGATGTGTCTGAAGTGGTGGTAAGACTCTCCTTGGTTGCCAGACTAAAGAAAGGTAGCCACTTGAGACCCTACTTTTTCCAACTGAGCTCTCAATCCCTTCTCACCTGGCTGATGAACCGAATAGAGGGGTTTTCCAGAATTGTCCAGAGCCAATGCAGGGATAGTATCAACATCTTGCTGTTTTGTTCTTCTCTTAATTACCTGATTAACAATGATGACTGAGCCACTTCAAACTGCATATGTCTCTTGTCTGCGTTATTCCTTCCCTTGATAGCATGGAAACCCTGATACCTGAATTTCACCCAGGGTGTATTGTGAACTCAAAGTTATTCAAGTTTTTTAAAAAGAAGGTATAGAGTCCCCAGAAAAAGGTTATTTCTTTTTTTTTAATTTTAAGTTTTTTTTTTTATAAACATAAAATGTATTATTAGCCCCAAGGGTACAGGTCTGTGAATCACCAGGTTTACACACTTCACAGCACTCACCATAGCACATACCCTCCCCAATGTCCATAACCCCACCCCCCTCTCCCAACCCCCCTCCCCCCATCAACCCTCAGTTTGTTTTGTGAGATTAAGAGTCACTTATGGTTTGTCTCCCTCCCAATCCCATCTTGTTTCATTTATTCTTTTCCTACCCCCCAAAACCCCCACGTTGCTTCTCCACTTCCTCATATCAGGGAGATCATATGATAGTTGTCTTTCTCTGATTGACTTATTTTGCTAAACATAATACCCTCTAGTTCCATCCACATCGTCGCAAATGGCAAGATTTCATTTCTTTTGATGGCTGCGTAGTATTCCACTGTATATATATGCCACATTTTCTTTATCCATTCATCTGTTGATGGACATCTAGGTTCTTTCCATAGTTTGGCTATTGTGGACATTGCTGCTATAAACATTCAGGTGCACGTGCCCCTTCGGATCACTACATTTGTATCTTTAGGGTAAATACCCAGTAGTGCAATTGCTGGGTCATAAATTAGCTCTATTTTCAACTTTTTGAGGAACCTCCATGCTGTTTTCCAGAGTGGTTGCACCAGCTTGCATTCCCACCAACACTGTAGGAGGGTTCCCCTTTCTCTGCATCCTCGCCAGCATCTGTCACTTCCTGACTTGTTAATTTTAGCCATTCTGACTGGTGCGAGGTGGTATCTCATTGTGGTTTTGATTTGTATTTCCCTTATGCAAAGGGCTATTTCTGACATCCCTTATGTCTCATTGACATTCACTCCTGTCTCATTTCTATGTTCTTGGAATATCTGGGCTCATGGCACAGAAATGCCACTATTCTCCTTCCTTCACTGGAGTTAACAAACAAAATTAACAAACGATCTGGGCTGCTGGCCAAAATGTATTGATCTGCTGATATCCGTATGTACTAGCACACCTTACAGAACTGTTTGTTGTCTTAATATTCAGAGCATCATATTAATCCATGGTTGCTAATTTGTATTTAAGGGCTAAATGGCAAAATAAAAGTTAAAGTACTTGGTTATAGCCATTATTTTTATCTATAGTCAGATAAGACTTTTCCACTTGCCATAGTGTGTGGTTGGGTTAAACCACCATGCATCAAGTATGCCTATCTTTAAACAAATTAGAATTTCATGTTTTTATAAGGTTATTTCTAGTTCCTACTAGTCATTGTGTATGACTGAAGATTCTGAAGTCTTACACTCTTTTCTCTTTCTTTAATAAAGTTAAGAAGAGTGTAATTTATACAATTCAGCTGTGGATTTGCTTCCAGATTATCGTCCAAGGCCCTGAGACCATCATGCTAGCTCTTTTTTGCATAGTACTTTATAGGACAGAATAATGTGATTCTATAATACATGCTATGGTAGCTACTGTATTTTTTCAAAGAATAATTGTTAAAACTTCTTTGTATTACATTTTATAGTTACAGTGCCTTTCACTTGTGCTGTTTAAAACAAATGTGTAAGGTAGGAAGAGAGAAATAATTGTCTCTGTTTCACAGATCAGGAAACTAAAATTCAGAGAAGTTAAGGGTCTCCCGATCACAGGGCATGAGTTACTAAGACTTCCTTTCAAATGTCTTTCTTTCTGGTTCACTCTCTTGTCAGTAGGCCCCTATGCCTCCTATGATGTGTTAGTTACTCTGTGTATATTTGTGTGTGTTTGGGGGTCGGGGTTTATCAGACAGCAGGAGAGGCAGCATATGAAGGTTCCCATGGACAGGACAGAAGTGCCCCTCCATGCTGGGACAAGGTGAACTCTGTTTTCTGTTACTTCTCAGTAGTGTCCAGGCATGCCTGAGATGACTCACTTCTAAAAGAAGAGGCAGTGGAGGTATCTTAGGAGCACATGGGCATGGTGGCCATGAGAAGTTCCCATGCCACTTGCCAGTCGCTGCAAAGGCAGCTGGCAAATCCAGCTTGACAAGGGCCACCTGGGTGGCTCAGTTCATTAAATGCCCAACTCTTCATTTCTGCCCAGGGGTCATGGGACCCAGCCCTGCGTCAGACTCCATACTGTGTGTGGTGCTTGCTTGGGATTCTCTCTCCCCCTCTTCTTCTGTCCCTCCTCTCCTTAGTCATACCCATGCATACACACACACTCTCTTTAAAAAAAAAAAATTAAAGTAGACTTGACAGTAGCCACCTTCATTGTCTAATGCTGGGGAGATCATTCTCTCATTTTCTGATACAAAATGGTGTCAGTCAAGCTCTACAGGGACAAAATGGGAGAAGGGAGAAAAGGGATGAGAAGCCTTATCTCCCTCAAGTCCAGGAGCCTACAAAAGTAATGCTTTCCTTGACCCTGTGGTAAAGCTTAAGCATTCTGGAATATTTTACATTAATGCAAGTACCTTATAAATCTTACGAGTGTCCTCTCTCTCTCTCTCTTTTTTATGGTCACATTTTGATTAATGGTGCTTTGTAAATAAATAAGTAAAGAAAGACATATAACCTCTTAAATGCCTTCTGAGAGGTACTTTGCTTATGAAAAAGGGAAATTCAATTTATGATTTATTTTTATTTCATTATGTTCCCCTGCTGATGGCTGACATTCCACTGAGAGCTCTTCATAGTCGATGTTTGTACAAAACACGACAACTGTTCCCTTCCTTTCACTCTCTCTCTCTTTCTTTTTTACTTTTCGAGAGCTTTCTGCAAAACACTAACTCAGCTGAAATGGAATTGAGAATGTGTGGAAGTTGGTCATTATAAGGGGCAAGGGTCCACAGCAGCTCAGGGAAACGACAATGTGCCAGATTAAGAATAAAATAGCAGATGACTTGTGTGCACACTGAAAGCTGTATCAGTTAGTCCAGGGAAATCTTCGAGAGCTGTTCATGTATACCCTATGGTCCTAACTCTTGACTTCAAAGCAGCTTCAATAAACTGGTTACCCATGTTCCATAAGAAATAGGCTCTATGTGTAAATACGGCAGATAATAAATTTCACGGGAGCAGTGTGTCGCTTTTATGCTGACGTTTGTAGGCTGACCATACGTCCTACTTCAAACAGGACCTTCTGGATTTTGCCTGTTGACTCAGTATAATTATTAACAGTGACCCTTTTGACTCCCAGACGTGTCCTGGTTTGAATAACAAATTGTATGTTCACACAATATATCAGCAAAGTATTTACATATAGGTATCCTTGAGTGATTTTAGACATTCGGTCGTCTGGGGTTCACGCTTCACTAGCAGATCTTTAACGGTCAAAGGGACCCAAGGATCTAATGATGGTTGAGGTTCTGCCTAAACAGCACACAGAGCTGAAATTATGTCTGTCAACGCTTTATAAAGTAATAGCCTACACAGGCTGGGCTGACAGACAACCTCTGTGGGAAGGTGGGTCCTGGATAAGGAAAGATAGAGTGTTTGCTGAGAAGGATCTGGTTGAAATTATGAGCAAAATAAGGTAATGTGTGACGATTGTGCAAACCTGAGCCAGCAGCCTGATAAATAGGGAGAAAAATGATCTCGGCACCATGACACTGCAGTCGGCCTTTCAAATATATGAAAGTAGAGTATCAATCTCCATGGTTAACCACACTAATCCAAACCGGGAACAGGCGCAGGGAATGGAGAAATCCACATAATTCATGAGTGCTGAGAAACAGAAAATCTAGAATGTTAGTAGGAATGATTCATGTCTCCAGAGTTTGGGTTCACATAATGGTGTTATCACTATAAAAGAAATATAAGTAATTTTTACTTTAAAGAATCATTTTAAGAGCTTCAGAAGGAAGAAATTTAAGAAAAGTCTTTCAGATCTTCAGTTTTTAGATATTAAGAAAAGAGAGAATCTATGATCATGATCTACCTAAATGTTATAAGTTACATTTAGTAAATTCTTAAAGGTCAAAGATTACTTTCAATCGTTATCATCAGACATGAGAACATGGCGAGGTACGGCCAAGAACATTGTCTTTTGCATTACAGAAAGATGTTCAGTTTTAAACCCTCACCTAACATCCCTCTCTCAGATGCTGAGTGAAAGCTGAGAGAAAAAGTAAGAAAAAGATTTTGAGAGGCTTAATGTCAAGCAGGTATTTATTTGCTGTGCTTTTAAGAATGTGTGTGTGTGCGCGCGTGCGCACACACATCCACACACTTTTCTTTTCTCTGCTGAACGTATACTCAACCATGAGTAGCAGTAACAGATTTTATGTGCTGTCATAGATTGGTGCTGACTCTGAAAATTTAGTAGCCACCATAAAGGGTATCAAATGTAACTGCATCTGCCACTCACATGGATTAGGTAGAAATACCAGGACAGAGAGACAAGCTCACTGTCACTGTATCATCTGATGTGATCTGCAGAGTTCAATATAGCCTTCTGGGATACATTCACAAGGAATCCTTCTTAACTGAACAGATGTGGTCCATGACTTATTCTTGCTTGGGACAGGTCTACCCACCGAATAAAAAAGTTAAAATTTGAGCAAATTTTTAATCCCAAGAGTTATTAAATATTATTCAGTCTCAAAAGGAATGTGGTTAAACTATTTGTCTTGATATTTTAGACTGTTCAAAATTTAGCAGCCTATTTAAAAATCTTCCTCTTGGCATTTGCTATATAGAACCACAAATGTTAAAAAAGCGAAATCAATCTTAATTGAACAGGAAATACCTCTGCCAGAACCAACAAACTTGATAAAAGATGGTTGGGATCATTTTTTTGCAAGTGTGGTCAAATAAATCTGGATCAAAATGTTCTTACCCTTTATTTTCTTTAAGAATATTTGATGTTCTGCTCAACTGTCAAATCATAGAAAAAAAATGAATAAGGAATTTCTACAAAGCTATCAGAAATTTTAGAACATTTTCTACCATGAGTGTTACATCTTCTGTTGGCTCACATAAAACTCTCCAAATCTTTGTTCTTGATGAGTAATTTTGTAGAGCTGAATCTGGGTATAACATGTAAAAGCAACCAGATAATGGATTAAATATGGAAACAGGTTTCTTTGTGACAGCTAAATAATGTCATGAATTAAATATATGTTTCTTAAAAAGAATCAAGCATTTTCTCCTAAAAGTGTTTTCATTTAATTCTAGAAAGTGTTTTAACCTAGTGTTACTTATAGTGTGGCTTGTAAGCCAAAAAAATTGAGCCTCGGAAATTTTTACAGTCATTTGAGAATTGAGAGTAATTTTTTTGAGAGTAATTTTATATCTGTTTAATCTGTTAAAAATTGGGACTTTATTTTTTCTCCAGTAATTTGATTTTTATATATTTTATAAAAGTGGAAATTTAAAAAAAAATGTTATTTCAACACACACACAGTTTGGGAAGCATTTTTCTAGCCTACACATATTTTCCAAAAATAAAGATGTCCAGTGACTTCCAATTGTCTTTGAAAATCATAAGTTATTTGAGATCAGAATATACACCAAAGTTGGTAATGGTAGTAGTATTTCTAACTTATCCTTAGGTTATTTTTCTAAGTGAGACAACTGAAGCAAAATTGATTGAGATATATTTTGGAAGCATCTATAATTTATAATGTCATTTATATGAAACCAGTTAAAAATTTAAGGCCATGAAGTTTAAAGAGCAGAAAGAATAAAGAGTAGCTCACTTAAAATCCTAAAGCTAGGAAATCTACAGCTTCACCCAGAGGACCTTCTGTCAGTGCATAATAGTCTCAGCCTGAAGTTTTACTTAGGCCTATTAATGGGCATCAGGTAAGACCAGAAGGCCAGAAGGAGCTGGTCTCTGGCTTACTCTCCTGTAGAGAGCACTTCACAATTCTATGGGAGTAGGCCCAGTAGAAGATCCATGCTCCCTCTCTCCAGTGTCCTGAGGAATCCCTGTGTTCAACAAGCTGCACCAAGAGCTAGACTATCAAATCAGGATGGATTTTTTGTTTTTTTGAAATTTGCAAGGAAATAAAAACTTTAATAATCATCCCTCAGTTTTCAGCTTTCTATTTACCACTTCTTAAAAACTCTCAGGGTCTTTAGGGGCCTGGGTGGCTTAGTCTGTTAAAGATCTGCCTTCGGCTGGGCTGTCATCCCAGATGCTGGGATGGATTCCCTGACAAGCTCCCAGCTCAGGAAGGGTCTGCTTCTCCCTCTCCCTTTGCTCTTCCCGCTGCCTGTGCTCTCCCATGTGCACTCTCTCTCACATGAGTAAATAAAATCTTAAAAAAACAAAACAAAACAAAACAAAAAAACTTGAAAAAAATCCTCTCAGGGTGTACCTCTCTGGAGCTGTTCTCCAACAGCAGCTGTAACAAAACAAAACAAGAAACAAGAAAACAAACAAACAAAACCCCCAAAACTTGAAGGGCAATTTTAATGTGATTTCTTAAAAATATTTCACATACTAAACATTTTTAAATGAAAAGATATGTATTAAGGGGAGCTATATTTTTTTGCTAGAAAATTATTTTCCTTGAATATAAAGAGGGTTAAGTTGCTTGATGCTGAAAAGCAACATGACCTTAGGTGTTTTGCACCTGCATAAATTTTAGGACTGATGGGTTTAGATCAATGTGTGGCCAGTTTTTCTATTCTGGGCTTGTGGACCATCCATTTACAAATGAAATCTGCAGCTATTCACTTCAGGGATTAGGATTTTAAGGGACTTTTTCTTTTTAAACTGCCTGAGTAGGATTCTTTTTGAAAGCAGTGTGCAGAGCCCTCAGGTCACTCTGTTGTTGCCTTTGTGCATTCTTTCATCAATAAATACTTATTAAGTATCATCTACATGTCTAGCACTGGGTTTGTCACTAGGTACCCAGTGGTTGATAAAACACCAAGATCCCTGCTCTCATGTAGATTACAGTCTAATGGGAGATGCAGACAAAGAATAAAAAGATAAATATTTAATTAAAAACTGTGCAAAATGCTAAGCAGGAAACTTGAATGGGGCAATGAGAGGCTAAACATGGGAAGCCCTCTCCCTGCTACTTCATTTGGTCCTTATCTGCCTGCTCAGCTCTTCCCTGGAGATGGTGTGTGGTTTATCTACATTGAGCTCACGGCCTGATAGCTCTGTGCAAACACCACCAATGTCTAAACCCTGTGGTTCTCATAGGATTCATAATAGAAAAACTCCTTCTTGGGCCCCAGCCCCAACAAACTGAATCAGAATCTCTGGGCGAGGATCCCAGGCATATTTTTAAAAGATCCTCAGCTGATTCTACTATGCAGTGAGGGTGAAGGGGCTCTGGGAGAATTCCATCAGTGGTGCCACGGCAAGAACCCTCTACTGGGTCCCATCCCTCCACTCCCAGGGGACTCCAACAACATCGGTCACAAACAGCAGTGTTGACCCGGGCAGACCAGCTTTTACAACTCTGCAGGAGCCAAGGGTTAGAACTTCTGTCCGGTTGTGACCAGGTTCTCCTGGAGCAGGAGCCCCCATACCTCACTCTCCATTCCTGTCCATCAATCAGCCTGCTGCAGAAATAAGCAGATGAGCTACGACTTGACAAGATATGAAAAATATCTGCAACTGGAGACTGCTTCACCTCCCCAAAAGAATATACTCTGGATTTACTGTTTCTCTTATCACCACCTCTCCCCCTGGAATTTGGACAGGAAGGCTGGATCCTCTCCTTTTTCCGATCCAATCTATTCTTGAGTTGCCATGCTTCCTTCCTCCTGATCCATTTCTTTCCCTTCACTCTTGTTGGTCCCATCCCAGGCATAATCCTTGGATATCCACAGCCTCCCAAATGATATTTCAGGATTTTTTCCTGATAGGGTACCTTCTAAAGTGTCTTTACAGATTTTCCACTGTTAAGTTCCATTTCTTTCCTCATGTGTCATTGCCTTACCCGGGTATGTCCTCCCTCCCACTGATCATAATGTCTAGATTTTCAGAAATCATTTGGGACCAAACATTCTGTTCCTTTATTCTCATAAAATTATACACCATTCTAATGTCTTAGAAGTCCAGCGTTTGAGCATTAAAACTATATACAAAAGTTACTCCTTGCTCCAGAAGTATGTTAAAAAAGAAAAAAAGCCATGAAATCCCTCTACTTTCTGAGAAAGCACGATGCTGTTATTCTTCTTCCATGGCTCCTTGTTGAAATCCTACTCATTTTCCATGGTCCACTTCTGGGCATCTTTCTTTATGAGGACTTCTTAGATCAAACAGGAAAGAATAAAGCTGTTTTTCTTTTCTAAATTCCCAAGGCATACTCTGTATATCTTTAGGAACTCATTGCAAATTGCCCCTTATTATAGGTATGTTTTATAGATATGGGACATCCCTACTCCTCCCTACTCAACTACAGGTTTATTGAAGGCTTTATTTTTACCCTTTTTTAGGATTTATCACTGTCTTTTGCAAATAAGTATTTTTGAAATAAATGGAACAATGGCTAAGTCAATGAGTGAAAATGTTAATCTGAAATATCACTTTACCTATGATTGATTGTTTAAGCCAAATCAATCACATATTTTAGCAATGAACAAAAATCTCAGCATAATTACTCATGGACTTTCTACTGAACTGTTCATATGATCATAAAATGAGACAACATTATTAAGCAGTTGCTATATTCTCGGCCCAGTGCTCAAAATGTGGGATTTTGTGGTAAGACAAAAGAAAACAGCAGGAATTATCCATGCTCTCAAGAAGGGTGTAGACCAGTTGGACAGAGATAGTAATCCATTTATCACACAAAGGAGTGAGTAATAACAACTATGTAAACATCTGGAAGGAAACTTCTTTCCTTTTTGAAAGCCTACTAACCATCAGAATTGACCTGGCCTGGGAAGGCAAGGCAGGCTTCCCAGAGGGTGTACAGCTTGAAATATCATCAGAAAGGAAGGGAGGGGCATTACAGAGGGAGTGGTGTGTGTGAAGTGTCAGATGGAAGAGAGAATGTGAAGGGAAAGGTGGCAAGGCAGTGGCAGGTGGTGGTGAGAGGTACATGGAGGGTGTGGACAGGGGAAGCCGGTGAGGATGTGCCAGGATCACATTGGCATTTTGCACAGAGCCCTGGGGCCACGGTGTTAACATTAGATGAGAAGGCAGAGTTGGTCAAGCTGTAAAAGGTGCAGGCAGGAGAGCAGTGTAGGACAGACATGAAAGGCTTGGATCAAGGTCGTGAGTAGATACAGTGAGTGATATCGGGAGACACGTGTGACATGAGGTGGTGAGCATTTGAACAAGAAAGCATGTGCAGCAGGCAGGGCAGAGAAGTAGTCTTGGAGGCTTCTCAGGTTTTTATCCTGTGTACCTGATGGGGATGTCGACTTCCATCCAGACGGGAAACCCTGGACCAGAAACTGGACTGGGTTGGGGAGAGTGGACAGCGAACAGGTGAAATACCAGGAATTCAGTTTCAGACATAGTGAACATTACATTTAAAATACCTCTTGTCCTTGTTACATTTACTCTATTGGTCTTATATATTCACTAGGCTCGGGCTCCAGAACAGAAACAGTCTTAGACAATGTAAGCAGACTGAGTTCACGCAGTGTCTGTCCCGCTGGTATTTAGCATTTCAGTCAGAGCTGTGCTTATACACCTCCAGTGCTTAGACACGTTAGGTACTTTCAAGAGGGCTTCTAACCTTGACCAGGGAGATCCTGCGAGGGAGCTAGGAGCTTAATTCTGTACTCAGAGAAAAAAATGCCCCTGGATCCTTCATGGTGAAAGTGGCAATTGAGAGCATAGAAAAATGAATCAGTGTAATATAATCATTCTGAATGATTTGACTTTGATGCAAGCAGATTTATTTCCAAGTTCAGTGAAATTTGAACTTTATAAGGTAATCGATGCTAGAGAAGAGTAGAAGTTTCTAAATCTAAATTTTAATAATGCTTTCTCCCTTTAAGGAGATTGCAGGAGAATTTTATATGAGTTTGTTTATTTATTTATTTGACAGAGAGAGAGTACAAGCAGGCAGAGCAGCAGAGGGAGAGGGAGAAGCAGGCTTCTTGATGAGCAGAGAGCCCTGATCCTGGGATCACAACCTGAGCTGAAGTCAGACGCCTACTCTTAATCAACTGAGCCACCCAGGAGCCCCATGAGGTTTTTTTTTTTTTTTTCCTTATAATCTCCAAATTTTTACAAGTCAAGATATTTCACTTTTGTAATTTTTAAAAATCACATTTTTCAGCTTATAAAATTCAATGTTCTCGATTCAAGTAATACGGATTTTCCACTGAAGAGCTAAATGATCTGCTGTGTGAAATGTACAAGGGGAGGGGCCATGTCAGATGCTGACCTTAGGCACCTGCTTTCACGTTTGGAATCATGGTGGAGGTTGATACAGAAGCCATCGTCAGCAGCACATTCACCAGGAGTGAGAACTAACAGAGCCTCTTCTCAGTGAATGGCTGGGCTTCCAAAACAGTGCTCTCCATTAAATTTGCTGGGCCAATAAGCAATTACAAATAAATTACAATATTCAGTGTCCAATGACTGGAAAATCCTGATTGCTTTGGGCCAAGACCGTCCAGCAGTTGTTTTGTTTTGAGCAAGAAGAGCCCTTAATTTCTCAGCTGGCCTTCAGACTGCAAGCCCACACTCCTGTGCTCTTTTATGATGCTTTCTTTTGTATTCATGTTACCATGGCCGCTGGGTACTGTTCTGATATTTAATGAGCTTTTATTAGACAAGTTCCCTGAGCATCTTTTTTAAATGGAAGGCTCAACTTTGAAAATCCAGTCCATATATCATGGGGCTTGGGGATATAGATGAGGTTCAGAGGGGTGAGGTCCAGAGCTGATGACCAAGAAAGAATTCTTGAGAAGTCTTTGGGGCAAAATGGTGGTTTATTAAGGCACAGAGACAGGACCCATGGGGAGAAAGAGCTGCTGCACCAGGTTTGTGAGGGGTGGCTGATGATATACTATAGGGTTGGACGAGGTAAGGAAAAAGGGAAGTTTCAAAAGGATTTTCGTATGTTAAAGAAGACCCACAGGAGGCCCTGCCATTACCAAGTTAAGTTTGTTTTTCCCCTCTTGCAAGGCATTAACATGAAGATAGGTGGGAGCTTCCAGGAGCAACAGTACACTTGGCCTGCTTCAAGTATCTCTCAATGGGCAGAAGGTTATAAAGGACATTTAAATGTAACTATATTTCCTTCTGGAAGCTAGGTTATTGATAGAAATGCTTTGTTCTTATAAATTGCTAAGACATTTGTAAACTGAGGGAGGGAAGGACACAACCAGCCTTGCAGGATTGTGATCTCTATAGGTTAACTATTTGTTTTTCCTTTCTTTAGCTTGAGAGCAATGAGTAGTGCCTGAGGAATGTCACAGGTATGGGGGGGAGGAGTTGTGGGTGACAGCTTCTGCTTTGTCCTCAGCTTGCCTTCTGTTTCCTCATCATATATATGTATACACATACACACACGTATACATTCACATATGTATATACTCCTATATATATTCAAATGGGCTTTGACAAGGAGAGGAGAGCATACTAGGTGTACTTCTTCCAGAAACTGATATTTGCATTTGTCATAAAATAGCACCAGCTTTTCCTTATCTGGTGTCTTAGCTCAGACTGGCACAACAAAATACCCTCAGCTGGGCCACTTCAAACACAAACATTTATTCCTCATAATTCTGGAGGCTGGAAAGTCCAAGAACATGGTGTCAGTTGACTTGGTTTGGTGAGAGCTCATTTCCTGGTTTGTGGGTGGCCATATTGCTGTGTCCACACAGGGCAGAAGGGGGAGGGCACTGTGGTGTTTAGTCCCCCTTGCTCCCCCCACCCCCCTCCCAAAATCTCACTAAACTCATCAGTGGGCCCTACACTCATGAACTCATCTAAACCTAATCTGATTATCTCCAAAAGGCCTCAACTCCAAATAGCATCACATTGGAAATTAGGGCTTTCACATAGGATTTTTGTCAGGGCTGGGGTAAGGGGTTAAACAACTGAGTCCAAAGCATCTTGCTGTGGAGACCACCTCCTTGTCAGGTTGTTCTGGGTTGGGGCAGGAGTGGGTGAGGGGGTCACATGATGTGCACAGCCTGCCTTTGAGCCAGTGGGACCCACATTTCAGCCTTTCAGAAGTCCATTGTTTGTTCTTATTATGTAGTATGTTTCATACTTCTGTTTTATTGTTCCTTCTCCTACATGAATTTTTGGTAATAGGTATACTTATTTATCTTTAGTTACTAAGTGGTCAGTCCATTTTTCCATTGATTTTTCTTTCTTTCTTCTTTCTTTCATTCGTTCCTTCCTTCCTTCCTTCAAGATTTTATTTATTTGTCAGAGAGAGGGAGAGAACCAGCACAAGCAAGGAGAACAGCAGGCAGAGGGAGAAGCAGGCTCCTCACTGAGCAGAGAGCCTGATGTGGGGCTTGATCCCAGGACCCTGGGATCATGACCAGAGCCCAAGGCAGATGTTTAACCGACTGAGCCCCCCAGATATCCTTGATACCTATTTCTAGGAATGCCTCATAAATGACTCCTATTGTTAAGTTTCCAAGTTGTAATTACTGGTATAAACAAGTCACCCTGGGTGTAGTTAGTATGGGATCAGAGAATTGCTAACTGTTTGAAACTACCTGCAATTCGGTCAGTCCCAGTGTCTGCCTGTGATGTGCCTTCACAAAGTTGCAGGGTATAACACCGGTCTTTTCTGTGAATACGGCCATCTGGGTTTTATTTGACACAGCACATGACAGCCTTCTTGTCTGAAGTATATATTAATATCTAGTTAAACAAACTGTGAAGATTAAAAAAAGGTCCCCAAATAAAATGTTTTTCTCTTAAAAAGGTTGACGATTCTTGTACTTATATGTTGCCTGACTTATTTAACAAAATTATGGAAACATTTACATACAAAATTAAGCAAATTTTAAGTGGAGGTATATTTTCATCAATTTGCCGTTTCTGTTAAGAACAGAACTGCCTGGTCGTAGAGTAACTTTGTGTTCAACATTTTGAAGGAGAGCCAAAATGCTTTCCAAAGCAGCTGTGCCATTTTGTAATCCCATCAGCAATGTATGAGGGTTCCATTTTCTTTATGTCCTTGCCAACATTTGTTATTGTTTGTCTTTTTTATTCATCCTAAATGGGTGTGAAGTGGTATCTCCTCGTGGTTTTGATTTGCATTCCCCTAATGCTGATCATTTCGAGCAGCATTTCATGTGCTTATTGGCCATTTGTGTATTCTTTGCATAAATGTCCTATTCAACTCCTCTGCTAATTTTTTCCACCTTTACTGAGATATATTTGACATATAACATTGTGCAAGTTCAAGGTGTACAATGTGACGATTTGATATATATTTATATTGTGAACTGATTACCACAGTAAGATTAGTTAGCACGTCTGTCACTTCACACAGTTACTGTTCTCGTGTGTGTGTGTGTGTGTGTGTGTGTGTGTGAACGTTTAAGATCTACTCTTTGAGCAACTTTCAAGTACACAATACAGTGTTGTTAATTATTGCCTCCATGCTGTGTATTAGATCCTCAGAACTTATTCATCTTATGACCCAGTTTGTACTCTTTGCCAGTATCTCCCATTTCCCTCACCACCAGTCCCAGGTACCCAGAATTCCACTCCCTGTTTCTATGAGTTCCATTTCTTTAAATTCTTCATATGAGTGAGATCATGTAGTATTTGTCTTTTACAGTTTGACTCATTTCACTTAGCATAGTGCCTGCAAGTTTCATCCATATTTTCACAAGTGGTAGGATTTGCTTCTTTTTTATGGATAATGTTCCTCTTAAAGTACTTGAACACAAATATTTATTAACAGCATTATTAATAAAAATAAAAACTGAAACAAACCAGATATCTATCAATTGATGGATATATAAACAAAATAGGGTATGTCTATATAAAGGAATATAATTGGCAATTAAAAAGGATAAAGTACAGATACAGAGTATAACATGAGTGAACCTTGAAAACATCATGGGAAGTGAAAGAACCCAGTCACCAAAGTCCACACTGTATGTTTCCAATTACGGTTCCAAAATAAACAAATTTGTAGGAACAGAAAGTAGATTAGTGGTTGTTGAGAATTATGGAGAAGGGGAGAATAAGACAAGATTCATACATACACATGGTGTGAGATTTCTTTTTCAACTGAAGGAATTTTTATAAAATCAGGTAATTCTTTACTATTCTATTACTAAGAATAAATAACAAAACACTGAGTCACACTTAAGAAGGATAAATGTTATGGTATATAACTTGCATCTCAATAAAATTGTTAACTTTTTTTTTTTTTATAAAGCAAATGTCATTTTTGTCCCAAACTGCAGGAGTGTTATGGTCTACTATAAGCCCTAAGCAAGATTAAAGTTTTGGAAAGTTGAATAAATATAGCCATTTATTTCCTTAATTAAATTAGCAGTGGCAGTCATAGATCCCCCCCAAAAAATTTTTTTTAAAAATTTCAAGCCCACAAAAAAATCGGAAGAGTAGTGCAAAAATCACTCACAGACATGCATCCATGTTCAACAATTATGAACATGTTACTGCATTTGTGCGTGTGTGTGTGTGTGTGTGTATGTGTGTGTATTCAGAATCATTTGATTGTAAGTCACAGATATTGATACTTTCTCATCAAATTTTCCAGATCCAGAATGGGTCTCTGAAGAACAAGAACATTCTGATACATTAGCACAGGGCCATGCTCAGGCAAGAGATCCACATCAAGAGTATCTGTAGCACACCAATTACCACAGGCAGTCTGTAGTCATGCTTTCCTGATTTTCGCAACAATACACTTTTCAGTTTTTTAGTTTTTAGATCCAGGACATAATCACTATATTGTGTTCAATATCTTTTTCTCCAGGACAGCTTCCTTCTCCTCTTATCTTTCAAGCCTTTGACATTTTTAAAGAGTCAAGGCCCATTATTTTTTCAAATGTGTCCTGATTTTTGTGGGTTTTTTTTTTTTTTTAAGTTTAGGTTCATGTTCAACATTTTGGGCAAGAATATCTTATTGGTGATAATACATCATATCTTGAAACATGATGCTAGTTGTCCCTTCTTAGTGAAATTCAGTAGAATACCTTGTTTAATGTGGTATCTGTCAGACCTTTCCACTACAATGGTCCTATTTTTCTTTGTCATCAGTGAACTGTCTTTGTAATTAATAAGTAATAAAAGTGAATTATCCTGTTCCTCCTATTAATGAAGTGGATTAATATTTTTTTAAATCTGTATGTTTAAGGTGTTCTGTTCTTTCAGTGCCGGGAATTTATGGAGGATATTTTTGATTCCCAGTGACCATCGTTGGCTGTGCCCACACTGCACTGCCTGGTGGGAAAAGTCTCAGGGGTTGTCGGTTCTCCAGCTAATTGTGTCACCACAGCAAGGTTGTGGGTTAGGGAGTATTTCCTAATCTATGTCAGTAGTATCATTAATCACCTGGCAATCAGAAGACTCAACAGAGCTCAACAGTAAAAATACAAACGCCCTATATATATACTGCTTATATTTAAAATAGATTTAATAGCACCTACTTCTGTTGGAGGAGAGGAGCTGGATGATATAAGAAAGCCTGTGGAAAATGTTATATGTTCTTCGACTTAGATATATTCTGTTTCTGGCCCAAGAAGAACATATATGAATGAACTGCATGTTGACAAGAAGCTTAGAAGTAACACTTGGTGTATCAAGGGCCCTTGTGTGCTTAACAACATGGTACACCTACAGACCTTCTTCAGTCTACCTCCAGGAGACGTGAAAGTAGCCATATACTAGCAGCACCATCTGCTATGGAGGCTGAAGAAAACCAGAGCACAGAATTGTGACCCATTACATGAAGCCATTGCCTGTTCATTTCTTTAACATTAATGAGCAGTGGATTTATTTTTTCTTTGGAGGATGCTACAAGCTAAATAAGACGTGAGGTCAGCTGATAGGCTTCCTGTTTGGAAACTGCATAGTCACGTCTTCTGAGAGACTCCAAATTCCGAAAACACCTTGGAGTAATAAGACTAATTTAGACAAAGAGAATGAATTAATGCTGAAGAGTAGAGAACAAAGAAATTAAGAAACCACTCAAAACCATTTCAAGGATTTAGTTCGGAGACAGAGCTGGAAATTTAGAACCTTATTATCCCGGTTTTAAATAGAATTTCAAAACACTAATTAGGGCCCTTACTCACCTCCCCAAAAAGATTGTTTTACTCAAAGGCCAGTTAAGAAGCAGAATTAGAAGTACAAAGAACAATTCTCTAGGCAGGTTTGTTGGCCTTTTTTCCTTGTCTTACTCAACCACTTAAGTTCTTGGGAGAATACCAAGAGTGAGTAAATTGTAAGACTTTGTGTGGGAGAGAAAAGGGGGCCCCTGGGATGACAGGTTGCATCAGGCATGCTGCTCAGGCAAGTGGGGTTGGTCTGTGAGCAGTCAGGGGAAGAGCAAGACTCCTGAAGAGCCTGGACTGGGTAGTCAAACTCGAAGATCATACTGGAGAGTCACATACACAAATGATATGAGGTATTACAGTCAGATTTGGGACCATCAACTGCAGCTGCTAGGCCTTCCAACCAGAGTCGGGCTCAGGGATTTCCTGTCTGCCATAAGGCACAACCTGCTGGTACTCTCATAACCGTGCACATCCCTGACTTCAGAGTGGACTCTGTTTTAGTACCACAGATCATTTTCCTCCATAAACTTATGTAGTCCCCAATAATACTTTGATTGTGTAATATTTTCTATCATCGCCCTCTCTGTCCATCTTGAGTGGTTTGGATTTCATACGCATGTAATTTCTAATACAGATAGCATCTTCCTCATGACCAAAAAGTTACATCACCCCACGAGGAAAGCCAATTGGAAGGTAATAGGCTTACTTAATTTCTTTTTTATTTATTTTTTTGCTGTGACTTTTTTTTCCTTATTTTTTTAAAATTTTTTGTTACTAACATACAACATATTATATTTGCTTCAAGGGTAGAGGTAGGTAATTCATTAGTCTTACACAAAACACAGTGCTCCCCATGACATATACCCTCCCCAATGTCCATCACCCCACCAATTTCTTACTGGCTGAGATATGAACACCATCTTCGAGATTCCATGCCTGAAACTTTCTCATTCTGTGGTCTGGGAAACGTCTCTTTTGCTGGAGTCTGCCAAGCTCACCATTGGGCTCTGCAACCTCTGCTGCCACACCAGTGCCACTGGAGAAGCTGGGGCTGGTAACATTGGAGCATGGACTGACAGGTTTACAAAAGTGCCTGTAATCAGTAGTATTTTTAAGTGCAATTTTTATGGGATTTTAGAAACTTCTGATAATATACCATAAATTAAATTAGCTAGCCCTCTTAGAAAGTAAGGAGTAGGTTTGACAACCAGAATAATTTAAGTTTCTTTTACATTTTTTTCAGAGAAAATCATCCAACAGCTTTAGATTTTAGCTATATCCATGGTTGTCTGTTTTTTTTTTTAATTCATCTTTTGTCCAGAGACTAAGTTGAGATTATAAAGTATTTTTACAGAGTTCATGTTTAAAGAAGGTAAGGAAGAATACTGGAAAGTAAGAAAAAAATTTTAGCAATCTCTTCATAGAGAATAATTTTATCCTGTTATTTTCACACCTGCAGATCCTATGTAGAAGTTAAGAATAGACTTCCTTCAGCAAGTTCATATTCTGGGACTCATCGAAAAACACAAAAGCCATCAGGTTTGAGGTTGAGCTTCACACTCTTTTTTTTTTTTTTTAAAGATTTTACTTATTTATTTGATAGAGAGAGAAATCACAAGTAGGCAGAGAGACAGGCAGAGAGAGAGGGAGAAGCAGGCTCCTTGCTGAGCAGAGAGCCTGATGCGGGGCTCGATCCCAGGTTCCTGGGACCATGACCTGAGCCGAAGGCAGAGGCTTAACCCACTGAGCCCCCCAGGCACCTAAGCTTCACACTCTTAAAGAGGGAAATGCATCCGTTTTTTCAGATCCTCTCTAATCAGCAACTCTGATCACTTTTCATCTGTGCCTCTTGGAGAGCAAGTGTGTATTAACTTGGTGGGAATAAACATTTTTTACTGATTGGCACCTAGATAACACCATGGACAAAACGAATGGTATCAGAATTCCCACCACTGCCAACTTAACTTAGACATAATTACAGAAACAGGAAATACTTCCAGTATGTGGAGAAGCCAAAATGGGAGCATAACCCCATCTTGAATCCTCTGAGCTACTAATTAACAACAGCAAGAAGTGAAGTAATTAATCAGGAGTCAGCATGATCTAATCTAAGAGCCCGAGTGCTGAGTGTTTCCTGGAATCCACAGCTAGCATCTTTACTAAGATGGGGCAATTTGTCTGCTTGGGGCAAATTAATTTGTATTTATTTGTATGAAACAAATCCGATGCCTTCCCTTATGACTAAAATAATTGCAGTTCCTATCCATTGATCAACCTTACCTGTCTAGGTTTTAGAGCTGAATATAAAGAATGAAAAAGGGAAAAGGCCAGAGGACTCTTGACACACTAGTGTTTTAGCCATAAAAGGACCAGAAGACACATTATTAGAGGTGAGGAAGAAAGACCAATTAGAAAGAGTTGCTAAGCACTTCAAATGGAAACAAGAGGAAAAAAGGAGCAGAAGATATTTTCTAAGAAATTAGATTTTTTTTTGTTTCTACATTTAATAAGGGCCCATTGAGTGTCCTGCATTAAAAAAAAAAAAAATGGGAGGGAGAAAGAAGGAAGGAAGGAAGGAAGACCAGCATATCCCAGATATTAGCTGATCGCCTCCCCAGCACTCAGTTCCCCTCTTTTCTTCCTCACAACCCCTTATGTCGGACTGGTGACTTTATGGTTCTTGGGAAGCAGACCCCAATCCCAGCCCTAGGGCTTGACCACATAGCATAATTCACCCCCTGACTATAAAAATTGGTTCTAAGGTGGGCAGTCTACTCATGTAACCTCAATTAGTGACTTTGAGTAGTTTTTCTGAAAATGCTGATACAAACAAGTTTTAATGAGGAATGCTAAGTCCAAACACGGAAGAAGGAAACTGCTGGCAGGTGACTTGGTACCAAGATCTGACTCTGGGAGGTTGAGTGGAGACACAGGAAGAAATCCACATTTCTGTTATTGGAACACATGAACTCCTTTATTGTTCAAGCTCATTTGTGCTTGGGTTTGTTTCTCTGTGAAAGAGAAATATTTGTAATTGAATCAGGGGGAACAAAGGTTATCAAGAAATTTCAGAATACCAAAGATGAAGTTATACTTCTAAAACCTTCATTCAAGAGAAAATTAAATAGGTCATCTACAAGGAAATGATAATCACAATGGAAGTCAACTTGTCATCAAAATTTCTATATTTTGAACATATGAAGAAATAGCTCCCAAATTTTGAGGGAAAAATATTTTTATCCTAGAAATGTGTGCATTTTGAAATGCAAGGTTATGACATTTTCACATTTACATTTTCATTAAATTCACCTCCCACATATTCTTTTTTAGGAAGTTACTTAAAGATGTGCTTTTAGATGGAGTGCCTGGGTGGCTCAGATGGTTAAGCATCTGCCTCTGGCTCAGGTCGTGATTGCAGGGTCCTGGAATTGAGCCCCACCTGCCCCCTGCTCAGTGGAGTGTTTGCTTCTCTCTCTGGCTCTGCCTCTCCCCGCCCTGCTCATGACCTCTTGCTTTCTCAAATAAATGAGTAAATAGAAAGATGTGCTTTTAAAAAAATGTGGGCCTCAAACAAGGAAGAGGAAGATATGGTGAGGGCTGGGTCCATCAACCCAGTTCATGAGATAAGGACATCCTGGGGCAGCCACTGGGCAGCAGCTCTAGGGATGATAGCTCACAAGGGAGGCAGGGGTGAGATCAAGGAAGGACATCTGTGAAAACATGCGGTAAGATGCTTTGATGGGACAGATCTGAAAAGAAAAGGTGCAGAAAAAATTAAGCAAGTCAAAAGGTTGGCAGTTACTCACTATAGAAAAGAATTATATACTTGGTAAGAATTTTATCGCACACAATTATTATCAGAGATAATAATGTGAACACTGCTTATCATTCAATTATGAAAGGATACATGACTCTGTTGGAAGAATGTGATGTGGCTTTTGGAAACCCTAATCCATATCATGATATAGTAGAATGCATCCAAAGAATTTATAGATAAGTATGAGAGAGTTTACACTTGACTAATAATGTTATATTTTCAATCGGCTCAAGAGTTATGAATTTTACTTTTGCATTTTTCTTCTTATATTTTGGAACAAGACTTTTGTTTGTTTGTTTGTTTTTTCAAACATAAGCTCTTGAAAATCCCATAGGCCCTAAGCAGTTGTCTGTAGTGCTGAATAGATACACATCATGGGAATGGTGTTAGAATAATCCATTTTCGTCAGTTATAAAGTGAATCGATTGGAGAAAAAAAATAATGAAATTGTGATTAATGGCACTATTAACAAAACATGTATTGAGTGCTTACTACATGCTAGGCATGTCCAAACTATTTATGTGGGGTTTCATTTAATACAATCTCATAAAATATATGGTATTGGTATGAATCCTTTTATAGATGATGAATGGATATATGGAAATGTTAAATCACTAAGCTAGAGTCACCCATGCAGTCTCTCCCCAGAACCTGATAAAATCTAAAACATAAATCCAAGATAGCAGAGAAGCACATTATTTAGAAACATGAAGTTCAGTACCAGAAGAAACAAATGACAAAAAAACTTGAAGTGGTCATTTGAGCAGTGTTTTTGGGAAGGAGTGGTACAGAAAACACTGCTCATTTTCATTATTCAGTATGTTTTTGTACTGTTTGATCTTTTAACCACATGCTTGTATTACTTTACAAAAGATTTAAAATTAAAAATAAAGAAAGCGAAAGCAACAAATGGCAACTTTATGTCCCCAAATAAATTTTTCTCTTTTTTAATTCCTTTTTTTTTTTTATGTTATGTTAGTCACCATACAGTATATCATTAGTTTTTGGCATAGTGTTCCAAGATTCATTGTTTATGTATAATACCAGTGCTCCATGCAATACGTGCCCTCCTTAATACCCATCACTGGGCCAACCCATCCCTTCACCTTCCTTCCCTCTAAAACTCTCAGTCTGTTTCTCAGAGTCCACAGTCTCTTATGGTTCTTCTCCCCCTCCGATTCTTCCCCCTTCATTTTTTCCCTTCCTTCTCCTAATGTCCTCCATGTTATTCCCTGTGTTCCACAAGTAAGTGAAACCATATGATAATTGACTTTCTCTGCTTGATTTATTTCACTTAGCATAATCTCCTCAACATCCATGTTGTTGCAGAAGTTGGGGATTCATCTTTTCTGATGGCTGAGTAATATTCCATTGTATGTATGGACCACATCTTCCTTAACCATTTGTCTGTTGAAGGGCATCTTGGCTCTTTCCACAGTTTGGCTATTGTGGACATTGCTGTTATAAACATTGGGGTGCAAGTGACTCTTTGGCTCACTATATCTGTATCTTTGGGGTAAATATTCAGTAGTGCAATTGCCAGGTCATAGCGTAGCTCTATTTTTAATTTTTTGAGGAACCTCCACACTGTTTTTCCAAAGTGGCTGCACCAACTTCCATTCCCACCAATGGTGTAAGAGGGCTCCCCTCTCTCCACAATCTTTCCAACATTTGTTGTTTCTTGCCTTGTTAACCTAAATAAATTTTCATGTGTCTTTTCACATGGACTTGATGCTTAGGTGAGTGTCCTTCCCCTCCCTCACTGCCTGAGTGACAGCAGCAGAGCATTCCAGGGGCCACTATAATGCTCATGGGCTGATTGTGCTCTCCCTTGGATTATGTCTTGCCATACTCTAATACTATCCACTCCATTTTAGAGTACAATAAGAGTATTATTAATAGAACAGACTAATATAATAGAGATGAAATGATCATGTGAAAAGGGGACAGAGAGAATCTTGATCAAACATTTACATTCTGAATTAAAGGGGGGCAGGGACAAGGTCCTTTGCTCTCCCAAATAGCTTTGCCTTCATTTATGTGTTAAAATTCCTATTCCTTTGTTCATTTACAAAAATAACACTTAATTGACAAATGTTAGCAGATGTTAATTTTGTAATGTTAGTTCATGTTGGTGGGAAGAACTGCTAGATACCTGAATTAAATGGAGGGCAAACCACCACTAAAAGTCTCAAAAACTTTGCTGGTCATTGTGTGTGTTTGGGTGGGAGGTGGTGGGTAGTGTTTAAAGGTGAGAGGCACTAATCTCAACTATTGAACTAGTCAAAATCCTGAAAGCTTTATTTTTATAGTCTTTTTCCAATATTTAAAATATCCTAACAAAGTCAAATCTTTGCACTCAGATTTGATCTGACAATGCATAGCAATAAATTGAATTCATTTTTTAGCATACTATCCACCATTTTGTCTCACAGTATAATGCAGGGTTAAAACAATGATATTTTGAACCTCTCAGCTGTTGTTCATTTTTTCTCAGTGTACTTTATCCATGTCAAAACATTTCTCTTCATGGAGAATCATCACTCACTGCCACTGGCGAGCACATAGTTGAAGACTTACAAAGATGGAATGTTGGTAGAATGACAAAAATCATGATAAATACCACTGGCAATATCCTTCTTTCTAACAAACCCTTACTGAGACTCAGAATCTAAAACCATATGGTAAAGTTGGATGAAAATTAAGGTATTTTAAGGTATAATTTTCTTCCAGCAAAGCAAGTTGAGTTACTACATATCCCCAGCTCATGCTTAACACTTAATACATACAATGAACAAGGCAGAGCACAGGACATGGAAACAACAGGAAACTAATCATCCAAGCCCAGGAGAAAAGGAGACATGTTTCAAATGACAAGTCATGGGATGTGGTAATGGGAAGATGAGAAACAGGTAGTAAGTGAACATTGAGATGAATACTAATGGCCACCATCAAGGAAGTTTGTCAGTAAATCACATAGGGAAAACTTTAGTATTCTCAATTTTCTCCATAAGACTGTCATCAGGGACTTTATCAACTGTATAGTGGAAGTCATGACATTTATGTTTTTTACACCATCTTGTCCTGTTTTTCACGTCTTTTTTCCAAAACTTAAGTGACCATTAAGTGACATTTCCTTGATAATTTGTGAATCAATTAAATCTATTATGTTTCTCTACTTTTTATCAAGAATGAGTTATTTTTTACTGGATTTGGCATCAGCATCTGTTTGATTATACCAAGGATTTTCATCTCCTGAGATGTGGTCACGCACTAGGGGGCCATGGTTGCCACTGCTGTTTACCATCAGGGAGATTAGGCTCCTAACTGTTTCCAAGTATCCTTTTACCTATTGCCTACATGCTACTGTGCTTTCCTCTCAATACCTGTGGGTGTGTGTGACGGGAGAAAAATCTCATTAGTTTTCACTATTAATATATTAGGGAAACATGCTGAACCATAAAACTGCCGCTTCTTCACCATAAGGAGAAAGTGAAATTCAGTATTAGGGCTTCCAAATGGCTTTGAAGTACAATTGGTATGTTTTTGTCAAATAAAGACCAAAATTACTTAATTATTATATGGGTTCTACTTTTTTTTTTTTTTTTTTTGGTCTAACAACTCAAGATATTTAAAAACTGCCAATGTCATTGAAACTCCAAAATTCTGGTTTTGTTTCTCAATTCATGGTTCCTACAGAATATGTGGAAGTAGAAATGTTCCTTGGTTATTTGACAGTGAATATTAATTGCTTTAGTTTAAGGTTTGTTTACTAATCGGTCATTTTAGGAAACTTTTCTTCCTTTATTGAGGGGTTTTTTTTTGCAAAATTTGTTGATAGTTCAAATAAAATGTTTTGTTTTTGTGTATTAAAGTGATCATGCTTGCAATTATAATTATTGTTTAGACTAAAAATTAACTTTTTCTAAAAATGAACATTCTTGGATCCACTTAATGAAAGAACTACATTTTGTGTATGTATATACACACACATATAGGCATATATATTTCTCTATTATGATTTTTACAATTTTATTTGCAATTTCTGAAAATATAATCCCAAACATCTTATTTAGTTAAAAACAAGCAAAAAAACTTCTGGAGTGCGTGGGTGGTACTGTAGGTTAAGGGTCAGACTCGTTTTGGTTCTGATTGTGATCTTAGGTCATGATCTCAGGGTCACGAGATTAAGCCCTGGTTCCAGCTCTGTGCTCAGTGTAGAGTCTGCTTAAGACTCTCTCTGCTTAGGGGTGCCCGGGTTGCTCAGTGGGTTAAGCCTCTCTGCCTTCAGCTCAGGTCATGATCTCAGGGTCCTGGGATGGAGCTCCGCATCAGGCTCTCTGCTTAGTGGGGAGCCTGCTTCCCCCTCTCCCTCTGCCTGCCTCTGCCTACTTGTGATTTCTCTCTCTGTCGAATAAATAAATAAAATCTTAAAAAGAAAAAAAAAAGTCTCTCCTTCTCCTTCTACCCCTCCGCCTGATCTGTCTCTCTCTCAAATAAAATAAATGAATCTTTAAAGAAAAACAACCTATCAATAAATGGCAGGAGAATGGAGGAAGAAGGAAAATAAAAGATTAAAAAAAGAAAGAAGAAATCACTTTGATACTTGGAAGTAAGTCTGAAACCTTTATTTATTAATATTATGTCAATTGAATATGCTTTAAGGAATTTACTCTTTAACTACTCATAATTAAAAAGTAATTTTAAAAATTAAATTATTGAATATGCCTTAAGGAATTCACTTAAAAATTTAATCAGTCCCACTGAAATTTTTTCTGGAGGTTTTAATACCAGGACTTTTATTTTAAAAATATAAAAGTTTTTATAAGACCAAAGGTACAGATAGAAAAAGTAGAAAAGTAATGTCCAGTCATGAGCTACTTCATTGGTTTTCAGCTTGGAGGAATCAGATCAGAAACACCTTGACAAAGCTTTCAAAGGAATCAAACCAGAGGAATGACTTTTTATCTTACCAAGTAAGCAAAAACAAGCAAAATAAACCACCAAACGAACAGAAAGCCCTTCCTTGAGTTCTCATCCTCAATTTATAAAAGAAAGAACATGGTCTGAGAAAAATATATATTTCTTTAATTTAATGGTATTAGCTTTATGAGAAGTGCAATGTATTTTTCTGATTTCTTTTATAAGTTCTTTCATGAGAGATGAAAACCTTACTGCAAAATGGCCTGTGTAGTTCTATTCCTCTGTGGAAATCACTGCTTTAAAGGGCTGGCACTTCACGCGGCAACATTAAAGGAAACAATTCAGATAATGAAACACACACACACACACACACACACACACGCACACAACAAAACAAATCTATCTTCATTAGAAGCTCTACTCCTTCCAGATGAATGAACAGGGTCACTGGAAACTGGGAAAGATAAAAGCAGACGCATTTCCTGCCACCATCATTAACAGAGACAGAAATCTGGAAATTAAGATTTAAAAAGTTAAAAGGTAGATAAACATTTCAGAAAGGGTGTTACATAAAGCAGTCCTTTCAGAAGTTGTTGAGTGAAGTGACCTGAGTCAGATTATGACTTCTGGAGAATCACAACGCATGTCAGGCTATCACAGCTCTGAGAAACTGCTGTGCCAATGCCCTTTGTTCATACAGATATTGTCCACTTATAGTTAACCTCAAAACTCCACCTCTCATAACTGTAAACCTGGAACATGTCGTATTGTCCAGTGTTCTGCTCATCTATCAGACACTCCTGAGATGGTTCAGGAGAGTAAGGCACCAAGGATACAGGCATTAAAACTAGACCTTCTGGAATTGTATCCAACGACTTGAACTGTATCCATTCACTCACTAATTCAGCCTTCATGGAGAAGGAACAAATAAATTTTCTATCATTATAAAGAATTAAATAATAAATGAGTACAATAAAAGTGTCTAACTCCAAAGATTACAATCTATGAAGAAAAATAAAAATGTATTCAAGAAGCAAAAATAACATACAAGCATACTAAATAAAAAGAAGCATAAATTATGCAGAATGATTCAAAGTTGAAAATAAAGAGGAAATAAGAGTGGGTTGTATATATATACAAATTTCTAACAAGTTTTTTCCCCAAGCCGAATTTTAAAAATTAATTCATTTTTTCATTAATTCATTAGTTTCATGAGAAACTAAAATATCTGAAAAAAAATGAGAAAATTGAGCTAAACTTTTTCTTTTTCCTCTAAAACTGGGTGGTATGATTCTAGGACAGAATTTCCCATTAGATGAAAATGACATCTAAGGAAAGTCAGGAATTTTCTTTCATCAAAAAAAGTAGATAGTTCTTCCTCACCCATAATCAGATCCCTAGAAATATTCCAGATAAAAAAAATTCCATATGGCAGTTGTGGAAAGTAACGTATTTGACGAATAGCTCCTACAGCAGTTTAAGGGCAGGAAGGGTATGCCTGTAATTCATGCCACACACTAGGCCAGGCGAGGCCACACACTAGGCCTGTAAGGTCTGTTTGGGGCATACTAGATTCTTGCTCAAAACACTTCCCACTACATACACAACTCCTTTTGCACTGATCACTGAAATGTCCAGCCATTCATTTAAACTGCCTTAAACTTGTGCCCCATGGTTCTTTTCTTAATTACGATTATTGGATTATAACCAGATAACTTTCACAAACCATTTTATGCAAAAGAGAAATATATTAAAAGGGTACAGGCATATATTTAAAACACAGAGCAATAAGTACAGTTTGTCTCGAAGAGGGCTGCTCTAAGGAATGAAAATCATAAAGAATCAAGATATTTATGTATTAAATTATGTGTGTTGAGATATAATTCTAATATGACAGGGTTCACCGTGTTAAAGTACATAACTCAGTGGTTTTTAGTGTGTTTACAAGGCTGTGCAACCATCACCATTGACTGATTTCAGAAGATTTTTAGTACCTGAAAAGAAACTCATACAGTTACCCCCTCCTTCCCTATCCACCATCCTATAGAAAAGAGTAATGTTTTCACTGTCTCCATAAATCTTACTATTTTGGGCATTTCATAAAAAAGGAATAATACAATGGGAGGACTTTTGCATTTTGCTTCTTACAGTTGGAAAATGTTTTCAAGGTACATCTGTGTTGTAGCAAGTATCAAGATTTCATTTCTTTTTTTGGGCTTAATAAAAATTCAATTGTACATCTATACCATGTTTTGTTTATTCATCATTTTGTTTATTCATCACCTGAAAGACATTTAGATTGTTTCTACTTCTTGGCTATTATGAATAATGCTGCTATAAACATTCATGTACAAGTTTTTATATAAACATGTTTTTATAGGTATATGTCAGCAATGAAGTTGCTGGATCCTATGGTGTTAGTGATGAAATTGCGTCTTCCCCACCCCTCAGAAATGCGTATGTTGAAGTCCTAGTGCCCATGCCTCAGAATGTGACCTGATTTGGAAACAGAGTTGTTACAGTTACAATTAAGATATGGTTAAGACAAATTCATATTATAGTCAGGTGAGTTTCTAATCCAAGAGCACTGGTGTCCATCAAAAAGGAGAAATCTGGACACACAGGGAGAATGCCATGTGAACAAGAAGGCAAAGACTGGGATGATGTGTCTACAAACCATGGAATAAAAATGATTGCCCACAAACCACCAGAAGCCAGGAGAAACGCCTGGAACGTTCGCCTCACAGTTCTCAGAAGGAACCAACCCTGTGGACATCTTGATGTGGATTTCTAGTGCCCACTGTGAGGGAATAAGATTGTGTTGTTCCAGTCACCTAGTTTGTGCTGCTTGGTTACAGCAGTCCTAGCAAACTAATGCATGTGATAATTCGTTGTTTCATTTTTGAGAAAGAGTCAAAGTGTTTCCAAAGTAGCTGCACCATTTTACATCCTCACCAGTACCCTGTGGGAGTTTCAGTTTCCCCACATCCTTGTCAATAAGTGTTATTGTCCAACTTTAAGTATTGCTTTCTTTTTGGGTGCAAAGTGGTACCTCCTTGTGTTTCGGAGAGTATTTGATGATGATCCTTATTAGTTCCAGAATATTGGTAGTAAAGTCTCTACTTTCATTTCTGTTTTAGTATTTAAGACTTCTTTCTTATTTTTCTTGGATAATCTTCCTGAAAATTTGTCAGTTTTGCTGATCTTTTCAAAAAACCAACTTTGGTTTTCTTCATTTTTCTCTATTTTTTTTAATACATTCTACATGCTGGACTCCAGGAGAAATTGTTCAATATATCTGTATATATAGGATATTGAATAATGTAATGAAGGATTTTTTTTTAATTTTAATTTCAGTGCAGTTCACATACAATGCCTTAGTAGTTTCAGGTGTACAATAGAACGATCCAACAGTTCCATGCATTACTCAGTGCTCATCAAGACAAGATTTTTGTCAAGATTTTTCTCTACTATTTCAATTCTCTGTTTTATTTCTAATCTAGTCTTCATTATATCTCTCCTTCTTCTTGCTTTGGATTTAGTTTTTTTGTTTTGTTTTGTTTTTTCCTTTTCTAATGTCTGAAGTGGGAAGTCTAGATTATTCATTTGAGATCTTTCTTCTTAATTCAGGCATTTACACTACAAATTTCCCTCAACACCACTTCATTTTGGTATGTTGCATCTTTGCTTTAAAATATCTCAAAATATCTTCTGATTTCCCTTGTGATGTCTTCTTCAATTCATTGGTTATTTGGTATATTTGGTATATATTGGTATAGTGCTTACTTTCCACAAATTTGTGAGTTTCTAAAATTTCTTACTGCTGTTGATTCCCAATTTCATTTCATTGTGATCAGGGAACGTAATTTTTATGACTTAAAGCTTTTTGAATTTATTGAGTTTTTTGTTGTTGTGTTTTGTTTTTTGTTTTTTTTTTTAATGGCATAACATATGCTCTATTCTGGAGGACAGTCCATGTGCAATTGACAGGAATGTGCATTTGTTGTTATTCAGTGTTTTGTGTTTTGGTATTTGTTAGGTCTGTGTTTGTAGAGTTGAGTTCTATATTTCCTTGTTGTTTTTTTTGCCTAGTTACTCTATTATTGAAAGTGGTTTACTGAAATCTCTAATTATTATTGCTGAATTATCTATTTTTCCCTATAATTTTGTCTTTGCTTGACATATTTTAGAACTCTGTTGTCTGGTGCATATATGTTTGTTCTTGTTACATTTACTTATCATTATTATTACATAACAAAATGATAATATACCCTTGTTTCTAGTAATAATATTTGTCTTAAAGTCTATCTTGTAATATTAGTGTGGCTCTTCCAGCTTTCTTCTGGCTACTGTTTGCATGGTGTATCATTTTCCATCCTTTTATTTTCAACCTATTTGGGTCTTTGAGTCTAAACTACATTACCTCTATCTAATACATAGTTGATTTTGTCCTTTTATCCATTCTATTAATCTGCGTTTTAAGTGTAGAACTTAATAGTTTTACATTTTGTGTAATTACTGACAATGTCAGATTTAAATATAACATTTTGGTTTGTGTTTCTTTTACATCTTGTTGTTCTCCACTTTTTGTTCTCCCCCTCCATTATTACCTTTTTTATTGTTAAGTAGATTTTTTTTCAGTGAAGCACTTAATTCTCTTGTCCCTTCTTCTACTACACATTTTTTAGTTAAATTCCTAATGGTTCCTTTGAAGATTACTACTAACAACTTAATTTATTATAATTTTGTTTGGATTACTATGAAAATAATTTCAATGTTATACAAAAAATTGGTCTTTTTATAGATCTGTTCTCCATTCCCCACTTTTTGTAACAAAATATATCTTTATGCATTATTCCCATCAACTCAGACTTATAGTTATTACAGTATGCATTTGCATTTTAAGTCAAATAGAGAAAAACAGAGTTACAAACAAAAAATATTAATACTTTTTTTATTTGCCTATATGGTTATCTTTATTACTATTCCTTATTTCTTCATGTGGTTCCAAATAACTGCCTAGTGTTCTTTCTTCTCAAAATAAAGGATGGCCTTTAGTGTTCCTTGTAGGACCAGTCTGCTACCAATGAACCCTATTATTTATCTAGGATTTCTAAATTTCTTTTTCATTTTTTGTAGGATCACTTTGTTGGATACAAAATTCTTGGTTGACTTTTTTTTTCCTTTCATGCTTTTAATAAGTTAATCACTGCCTTCTGGACTCCATGGTTTCTGTCTTTTTTATTGATATTCTGTCAGCACTAAGACATTTAGACTTTCTGACTTTGTTTCTCTCAGTTGTGTTTCCTTTGTTCTGGTTTGTTTCTAATATTCATTTCATCAGTCTAGACCTTGAAGTAAAATTTAGAATTTCTCAATTTGCACATGCTCATATCAAAAGTGTGTACCCAAAGCAAACTGAGCCCTACAGAGTTCTCAAAATCTTTGACTTATCACCATCAGAGATTTTCACTGCCTACTGGCAACTGCTTATTTATTTATTTACTTATTTATTTATTTTAAGATTTTATTTATTTGAGAGAGAGAGGAAGAAAGCATGAGTAGAAGAGAGGTAGAGGGAGAGAGAGAAGCAGACTCTCCACTGAGCAGGTAGCTTGATGTGGGGCTCAATCCTAGGACCCTGAGATCATGATCTGAGCAGAAAGCAGATGCTTAACCTACTGAGCCGCCCAGACCCCCCATGGCAACTACCTATTCTAAGGTGTACCAGTCATTAAGATCTGGCTGGGCCTTCTCTCTTCTCACATTCCTATTTCCTACCTATCATTTCTCTGCTGAATCTCCACTAATGTCTTCTGATTCTTAGACAATATGATGGAATATTCAGTTCTCTTTAGATCTAATGCTCTAATTCACTTTCAGGCTCATCAAAGTGTTTATAAAAACAAAAGTCTTTTTTTTAATTTAAATTCCTTTGGAAGCAATTATCAATTCACATTATTCTCCTTTTCTGTTAAATGATCACATTCACATTTCTGTACATGGGGTACCATTGTTCTTCCTCCTTACAAATGTTTTCCTATAGCACATTTTTATATCATGGAATAATTAATTTGGTAGAGCCACTTATGCTGTTCCTCTAACTATAAGTTATTCTAAACTATAAGTTTTTTTTTAAGTGAGTAAAAGGTATTCAGTATATAATAGGGGATGAATAAATACTTTTTAAGAATAATAATGTAGATTATGTTAGTTCACTTAATAAACACAAAAAGCACATACTGCAATTTATTGGTAGAGCTGAATGGTAGATGAAAACTTTCGATGTAGTATAAACAATATTTACAAAAGAAATAAGGCAATGATAGGATGCTTGTTAAGGACCTAATTAGCTTGAACATTATGTTCTATTCCACGGAACACTGTGGAAGCAAATATCTCCTTTTGATCCATCCTGGTCCGCTTTATTCACCTGGAAGGGCTGGGTATGACCTTGCCTTTCTTATGTTGATGAAGAGGGTGTTTCATTTCTTTAGCTATTAATCCCCCTACAATATTCACAGAAATTCCAGCATTGTAGGCCACAAGCAGACTGAATTTTCTTTCTTTTACTCAGGTTTGATGAGTTCTTCATACACAGAAACACAAGGTGAAACTTTGAAGGAAGAAAAAGAGAGAGTGATTCCTGGTACAGCTGATTTGTATTCAAAAGTGAACCATTCAAAATCCATTATACTGACTTCTAATCAAAAGGCAGATAGGATGAGAACTCTTTTTGCTACAGGGGACATTTCTTTTTTAAATGGACTATCCTACCATAGTAATAAGGTCTCATTTAGGGACAGCACTTCAGACTCTAAGTTTTGTTACATAAAAAATTATATATACTTTGTAACATAAAGGATTAACTTGTTTTATTCACTGGGTAGGAAGGGCAGGTTTTATAATTCTTTTTGTTTTTTTTAATGAAAATACTAAAATACAGCACAGGTAGATTTGCCTTGGTCACACTCAGAGGTAAATTCCTCAGTTATAGTGGGATTAGAGCAGATTTTCACAGTATCAACAATGACTTAAGGGGCTGGAGTAGGGGTCTGGTGCAGGAAAGCCAAGTTTAGGTAGCTTTCAACATATACTTTTTTTTTTTTAAGAAACCATGAATAATAATCTTTGAATAAAGAAATGCATGCCACTTTTGCAGCTCTTAATGATTATGAAGATAATTTTGATGATGCTGATGATAATGATTGTGATGATAGTGTTAACATTTATCAGAAACTAACTATAGGCCAGGAACTGCAGTAGGTGCTTAAGCTTGAGTTAATTTATTAAATCCTCACAGAATCATTAAAATGTTAATTTCTTGGTCTGGGTCCCATCAGGAGAAAGAAACCACACCATAATTTGAAGAGAAGAAGTTTAATATAAGGAATTATAAAGCAATTATAGGAAGATAGAGACATAAAAGAATGTGAATGGGTAACCAAACCTGAAGGGAATGACTAAAAAAGAAAAACCCTAGAAGGGGTGTTTCCCTTAAAACTGGGGTGCAGACCTCACTTGACAAGTATAGCACTGAGCAGTGCAGACATTTGCTAAGCTACTCAGGCCAGAGCTGGACCACAGTCACAGGAAGAAAGTTACCATCAGGGGCACAGATGAGTGTAGGTGGTGGTAAAGTATGCAGAGGAAGTCTTACTCACTGTTGGACAGCATTGCCACGTGACCTGTGGTGACCAGTGTCTTTCCTGTGAGGCCCTTGAGAAGTATTCCCTTAAACACAGGTGAACTGAGGCAGGTGGGAGGTGTGCAGAGGGAGTTGAGATCTACCACGGGGACAAATACAGGACATGGTGTTTCCATGGCCTGGGAGCTGAAAGGAGCAACTGCCAAGACCGGGTCAGGGCTATATGGTCACTGAGAGATTGCATATTGGGGCATGGTTAGGGCAGAATGTAGTAGGATGTCCCCACGGACTTGCAGGGCTGACCAGAAGTGCAGCAGGCACAAGGAAGAGTAAAATCTCAGTGCACCAGCACCAGGAAGAACTCCCTTTCTCCAAAATGCCCTCCAGCTCTCTCTACAGACAAAGCTTCACACTGTGCTTAACCATAAAGGAAAACCTCATTCTAACAGAGCAGGTACTGAAGGGTGTATTTCCAGCTGAGGGCACTAAATTAAACTGGCACAGTAGGAATGCTAGTAATCCCTTCTTATTTAAAAAAAAATATTTATTACCTTTTGTGTTTTTTCTTCCAGCTTTATTGAGGAATGATTGAAAAATAAGAATTGTATGTATTTAGTTTGCGCACCATGATTTTTTTACTACAGACTTCTAGTGGTTCACCAAAATACGCTCTCACTCTATTTCCTTGTTGAAATTCTCTTCGCTTGTGCATTATTCTCCTGGACTCAGTATTTTTCTGACCATTAATTTGAAGTATTTATTGGATAAAGCACTGATGTCCATTTTATTAAGGTTGGTTTCTGGAGATTGATCTTGTCCTTTTGTTTGGGACCTGCTCTGCTTCTTCATTTGTCTTGACATTCTGGGTCAATGTCTATGCATTAAATAAAATGGCCACTTTTCCCAGTCTTTACAGACTGGTCTCATGCAGGAGATAAACCTCATCAGCTAGCCCAGCCTGAGTTCCTGTTTCTTCTCAAGGCTTTGGGATCATCCAAACCTCTGTATTTATTCTTAATGTCTCCCAGTAGTTCAGGTTGAAGACACATCCATGTCTTAAAGATGAAGGTCACAGTCAGCATCTAGATTGAGGCTGAATAGAAGCTGTAGCTTCAGGCAGCAGCCAGTACAGTATACATGCAAACACTTTCCATGAAGAAAGTGGAAAATGGGCATTTTTGCTGACTCCTTCTGTGCTGAGCCTAATCTTTGGTGTAGGAGCAAGGGGTTCTACTTTACTGGTTTAAAGCTGTTCTTTTGGTTGCTATAGTCCTATGGGGCTCATGAATGCAAGCCCCAATGGCCATCAGAGCTAGGTGATCTGGGGGCTTGCCCCACAGGAAGAATGATAGAGGTTGGAGCTTGAGATTTGTGTTCAAGCTTCTTCCAGAAAGAAACCCATAACTTTGTGTCTTTTGCTGGAATTAACCAGAGGGAGAAAGTGGGTGAAGTCCCTAGTGACTATTTTAAGGCTCTGAGAAGGATCCTGGTTAATACCTAAATGTATACTAATTAGAAACCAGACCTTCAGGTAACAATTGTAATGTATTCAGTCAAACCACTTCCAGTAGATCGTCATTTTCACCTGAGTCCTTTGTGCGGAACCCCAGGGAGATACCTACAGTGAGCTGGCATACCAGCTAGCAACTGCTACTTTATTTACTATGGTCCTCAGGACTTCTGAATGGAAGCTCCACAGGCTTTCATAGCTAAGTTATTTGGGGGCTTCTCCTTGGGGTGACAGCCTTGTAGTTGTAGCACTAGATAGATGTCACCCAAATCCTTCATTCTCAGGAAGAAATGGGGAATTAGGGGTTCCCTCCTGATTGCATAGGGGGATTTATGGTGACAGTGAATCTCAGCCTTTCTTACACATTTTGGTATGGATACCATTTGGCTGTCCGACGTGTCAGAGTGACTCAACTAGTATCTGGATTTCTCTGAGGCAACTTCAAGTGTAGCCAGATGTTTGGTGAGCCCATGGGAAGAAGTAAATTCAAGGGCCACCTATGTTACCATCTTAGCCCAGAGTCTCTGTTTTAACCTTAGATCTCATACCAGCAGGGATTATTTACTGACTATACCAGGAGCCTGATGAGAAGCCATCTTCTTGATATGTCCATCTACTATCAGAGAACATAGAAAATGGTGACTCTGTAAATTTAATGTTTTTTTGGAAGATACACTCAAGCAGAAGTGAAACTGGTTTCATGTTTAAGCTGTCAGACACATCAAGCACATCCAGGAAGGAACAGGGAGGATTTTATGCCAGTGTTATTCTGCCTGAATTGCCAAAATACTTATGTAAAATAGACTGGTTACTAAAAAACAGTAATAAAAGATGCCTTGAGTTTTACCTTTCATATGTTTCTCCAAGCAGTTTTGATATTACTTTAAAATCCTACACCAATGCCTTAAACTTAGGAGAAAGGAAAATAACGATTCGGGGTGATGCTCGAATCCTCACTGCTAATGTGAGACGAATTTTTGAGCGGGTAAAGGTTGACCCTAAGGTGACCCGCCTACTTTGTGAGATTTCTGGGTGCTGGGATCTGCCCATCCCTCATTTAAATATTGAAAAAGCAGATCGATCAGAGGGACTTGGCCGGCAAGTTTCATAAAGCTTTGTTGGTTCTAAAATAAATAAATAAATAAATAATAAAATAAAATCCTATACCAAATGCAAAAATTATATTTTTGAGATTCAAAATCTTCCTCACCCCACTGGAGAAAGGCTTAGAAATGTGGCACATGTCTCTTGTTGGTTTATTTTGGCTTAGTATACTAAGGCTCAATGGGGCTCATTTCATTGCAAGAAAAATAATAAACCAATTTAAGGTATCTTGAGAAACAGAGGAAGAGGATCAAGCATTCAGAGCAGTCTCATGAAAATCCAGAGAGAGCTGAACCATCAGGTCTTGCAAATGTGTGGAACTGAGGCTCTAGAGGCTGATTTATTTTCACTTCTCTCTCAGTCTCATGGCCACAGTGGCTAGGGTCTTCCCATCTTTATTTCTCATTGTGCATCTTTCCTGGTCTCTTCTCCACCTACCAATCAAGATTCTGGAGCATGTCTATCTTGCTTGTATTCACTGCAGTACCCACTGCTCTTCCTCAACTTCTCTCTGTATCTCTTACTTCAAGTTCCTGAGAAAGAATCTATTTTGCCCAAGCTCATTTTACAAATCTAGCCTATAAAGTCACTGATTCAATAGGCGATGGCCTGAGGGGTAGAGTTAGATGATATGTTGTCCACTCAGTATGAGCTCTTGATAGAATCTATTTTCTGAGATAAGGTTGGAAGGGGTTGGTTCATGGTAACCTGGCTAGAGAACAAACAGTGATGCAAATACACTGCTCCAGAGAGTGAGAAGATTTTTGTTTTGTTTGCTTTTTGTTTGTGTGTGTGTGTGTGTGTGTGTGTGTGTGTGTGTGTTTAAGAGGAACATTTTGGACCAGTCCTGACAATACTACCACTGGTTATATGACATTATGTCCCTCCATTGTAAATGAGACTAGAAAGACTACTAGAAGGCTATAACATCACTTCCAGCTCTAATTGACTTGACTGTAGGAATGAATTAGGTTTCTATAAGTACAAGACCAAACATGGTGCTTGTGTCATCATTTTGTCTTGATACCAGATAGTGAGATCAACAGGCTTGACAATAAATTTAACAAAGACTGGCATACTTGTTATAGTCGCCTTGCATTGCTGGGTCATTTACATGAAGGAGATCTATTTAGACTTAGAAATGTTGTTTATTATTTGTAATCTATTCCTTGTTTAGGAGGAAAATATTTTTTGTGAACGAATTTGTCTTACATTAAGCAACACTTAATCCTATTGCATTGATGATGATAGAAGAAAAAAGGAATAGGCAAAAACACAATTCACCTATTCTAGTTCATGTAAAAAAAAATCTATATAATATAAAAATAACATGTTATAAGATATTCTAATAATGTAAAGTATGTCAACAAAAGAATAAGAAGAACCTTCATATCACCAACACACACATACACACTGTCCTTATATTATCATAGAAAATGATGATAAAAATAAAATTATTTAAGTAATAATGTATAATATGATTTTAATATGAAAGATCTAGAAAAAGAGACTTTTTCTCAACAAAAAGTAATTTATAAAAGTTCTCTTTAATAAATATTTGGTCAAAGAGGAAATAAAAATTAAAAATTATATAATATCCAGAAAGCAATTAGGTAACTAATTAGAAAGTTGCACATTGAAATATATAAAAAGTCAGATAAAACAGTGCTCAGGGATGCCTGGGTGGCTCAGTCAGTTAAGTTTCTGCCTTTGGCTCAGGTCATGATCCCAGGGTCTTGGGATTGAATTGAGTCCCACCCACATCAGGATTCCTGCTCAGTAGGGAGGCTGCTTCTCCCTCTGCCTGCCACTCCTCCTGCTTGTGCTCTCTCTCTTTCTCTGACAAATAAATAAGTAAAATCTTAAAAAAAAAAGGCTCAGAGGAAAAATCATTTCTTAAACACTTATGTTTACAAAAGAAAGAATGAAAATAAAAGAATTTAGTGTCCTATTTCAGATGTTAGAGAAGAATTAAAACAATTTTAAAGAAGATACAAAAAAATGAATTAAAGTAAAAAAAATAAATATTCCAAAGAACTATTTCTCAAAGAAACAATGAACTAAATAAAAGATTAATTTAAAAAGAGAAAAACTCAGGTAAAACACACAGACACAACGTAATAAATGATAAGGATGAAATAAGTACAGAGAAGAAATTTTTAAAAATTTTTATAGTTTGCTATAACTATCAAAATCTAGTTTGATAAAGGAAATCTGTCATAAATAATTTTCAAAGAAAATATAATTACTAAATCTGACCACAGGTCGACAGATTCTAAAATATGATTTAGTCCCAACATATAAAGAACTTGGAAGTCGTTATTCTTGTACTCCCAAGAAGAAAAATAATTGAACAACTAAAAACCAATACCTTTTCTTAGATTCTCTAGAGATTTGCAATCACATGGCAAGCACCCATCCAAAAGTTGGGGAAAAAGTAGATAAAAAGAATCAAAATTGAGCTCTGTTAACTTGACCTAGAAGCCACTGGATCTGACAGTGAGTGGAGACATTCATATGGCCACTTTAATGAATTTTGAAGGTTGAATGTGGACTGGCATGAGGACTAAGAACTCAGTAGTTCTTAGAGATCCCCAAACTTACATAGACTTTTGCCCTACCAAATTTTCATGGTAAATATTGTAGGAAGAAAAAAATCCTGTTTTGTCAAGAGAAGGAAAAAAACATGTTAACTCTATAGGAAAAAGGATAAGAATTACATTGAAAGTCTCATCTAATATAATTTCAACTAGAAGGGGAGCTGAATGAGATACATTTAATATGTTTACAGGGGAAAAAAAAGAAACAATTGTGTACCCATTGAAATTATCCCTCAAAAATAAAGTAGAAACAAAGACCTTCAGACAAAACTGAAGGAATTTATCACCAGTGGATGAACCTTGCAAGAACTATAAAATAAGTCCTACATAGAGAAGGAAAGTGACATAGTTAAGAAACTTGGATGTAAATAAAGAAAGAGAATTAGAGAAGGGGGAAAAAATGAAAGTAAGATTAAATATTTTTATTTTTTTCTTATTTTTAGTTGACTTCCTGTTCAAGTAGTAACAGCAACTACTACTACTATTGGATGACTTCATATGTAGATACATGAAATAAGTGATGTTATAAGGGATCAAAGGGAGGAATTAGGAATACTTTGCTATAAGGCTTCCACATTATCCATGAAGCAGTACACAATTATTTGAAAATAGATGTAGATTAGTTCTAAATAGATATTGAAAACTGTGGAGAAACCATCATAAATTTTTAAAACTCTTTTGGATATACCCTGAGAGGAAAGAAAATCAAATCATATAAAATGCTTAATTAAAACAAGAGAAGACAGAAGAAAGAGGAAATTTTTTTAAGGAACAAATAATAAGTTCAATAAATGAAAACAGTCACAAACATGGAAGACATTAATCTAATCACATTTATAATCACTTTAAATATGAATAGTAGAAATACACTAATTAAAAGCCCAAGACTGACAAAGTGAATAAAAAAGTCAAACCCCAACTACAGGCTGTCTGGAAGAAACCCATTTTAAATATAAAGTCACAGACTAAAAGTAAACAGATACAGAAAGATATACCACGCTAACATTAATCCAAAGAAAGCTGGAGTAGCTATATTAATATCAGACAAAGCACAATCCAGAACAAGGGAGAACATCACTAAAAAGAGGGAGCATTACATAATGATAAAAGGGTGCATTCTCCAAAAAAGACATAAAATCCTTAACATGTATGCATCTAATGACAAAGTATCAAAATAAGTGAGACAAAAGGTGATAAATCTACAAGGAGAAACAGACAAATCCACTATTATTGTAGGGGATTTCAACACACCTCTATCAGGGATTGACAGATCCAGGAGGCAGAAAATCAGTAATGATACAACTGAACTGAACGGCACTATCAACTGAATGTAATTGACATTTCTTGAATATATCATTCAATAACAGCAGAATACACATTCTTCTCAATTTACATGGACTATTCACCAAGATAACCACATTCTGAGTTATAAAACACAGCTCAAAAAATTTAAAAAATTAGAAATCATACCAAGTTTTCTTGCAGACCATAATGAATTGAACTAGTAAGTAATAACTGAAAACTAAAATACCTGAAAATATTTAGAGATTAAACAACATACTTTCACCTTAGGAAATTAGAGAGTGAAAAGCAATCTATGATTATAGCATGCAGAATAAAGGAAAAGATACAAATTAGAACAGAAACCAATGACATTCAGAACAAATGAATAGAGGAAATCAATACAACCTAAAACCAGTTCTGTGGAAATGACAACAGAATTGACAAACTTCTGGGACACTTGGGTGGCTCAGTCAGTTAAGCATCCAGCTAGTGGTTTTGGTTCAGGTCATGAGATCAACTCCTGAATCAAGCTCTGCATTCAGTGAGGAGCCTTCTTGAGATTCTCTCCCTCTGCAACTCCCCTCATGGACACATGTGTGTGTGCTCTCTTACTTTCTCTCAAATAAATCAATACATCTTAAAAAAAAATAATTGATAAACTTCTGGTCAGGATAACTAAGAAAAAGAGAGAAAACACAAATTGTTAATATGAGAAATTGGGATCATCACTACTGATATTATGCCCATTAAAAGGATCATAAAAGAATGTTACAAATAACTTCATGCTCACAAATTTTAAAATTAAGAGGACTGATTTCTATAAAGACACCATTTATCAGAAGTTTGTATGCCAAGCACATAAACTCCTTCTCACAAGAGAAATAACAGAATTGGCCTATATCTAATAAAGAAATTGAGTCAATAATTAATACTCCTCCCCCAAAAGAACAAAGTTTTCATAGGTGAATTCTATCAAATATTTAAGTAAGAAATGATACTAGTTGTCTAGAATTTCTCCCAGAAAATAGAAGAAAGGGAACATTTTCTAACTTATTCTATGAGACAGGCATTACCCTAATAATCAAACCAGATAAAGATATTCCAAGAAAGGAACACTACAAATCAATATTCCTCTGAATACAGCAAAACTCTTCAACAAAATTTTAGCATATCAAATCCAACAATGTATAAAAATAATTTCACTCGGGGCACCTGGGTGGCTCAGTGGGTTAAACCCCTGCCTTTGGCTTGGGTCATGGTCCCAGGGTCCTGGGATCAAGCCCTGCATCGGGCTCCCTGCTCAGCGGGGAGCCTGCTTCCCCCTTCTCTCCCTGCCTGCCTCTCTGCCTACTTGTGATCTCTCTCTCTCAGTCAAATACATTAAAAAAAAATCTTAAAATAAAAAAATAATAATTACACTCATAATCAATAGCCGTTTATTCACAGTATGGTTGGATCAAGATACAAAAAGTAATATAATTCATCACACCACAAGCTAAGGAAAAAATCATATTACATTAAAAAGAGAAAATTTGATTAAACCTAATGCCTGTTTATTATACAAACTCTCAGCAAATCAAGAATGGAGAATAACTTTCTCAACTTAATAAAAAAATGTTTATAAAGCCCTATAGCTAAACAAACAAACAAATAAATCCTATAGCTTAGCATCATACTTAATGTTTAGAAATTAAATATTTTTCCTGTAAAATCTGGAACAAAGCAGGATATTCATTCTCACCATTCATCTTCAAGACTGTACTAGAACTCCTAACTAATACAGTAAGATGAAAAAAGTGAAACAAATGACATAGAGATTGGGAAGGAAGAAATAAGACTGTGTCCATAAGTGACATGATTATTTATATAGAAACATGCAAAATTGACAAAATAAACCTTCCTGAAACTAAGAAGTGATTACAGGAAGTTTTTGGTATTAACATATAAAGTTAATTACAGTATAATAGTAATGGCCAATTGGAATTTGAAAGTAAATTATCTACATTGGCAACAAAATGCTGAAATGCTTAAGCATAAATCCAACAAAATATATATAAGATTGACATAAGGAAAACTACAAACTATCTGATAAAACTACCTAAAAAATGGAAAGATGTTTATAGGAATTATAACTAATTCCCTGTCTCTACTTAATTTCAAAAAAAAAAAAAAAGAAAGAAAGAAAAAGCTTTAGAGAAGGACATGGGGCTTAGGACAAGAAATGTTCCTTCAGCCATTTGCTCATGTTTTTCTCATCCATTAGACTAGATCCACCTGGAGGGCAAACAACATAGTCTATCCATCCCTGAGTGCCCTGCTGCTAACAAAGTGCCTGGAACAGACTAAATAAATGTTTATACAGAGAAAAATAAGTATGTATTCAGAGATATTAGTTGACTTGTGAAGAATGGTGTGGCCAAAATAGGTAGATTCAAAGGCAAGATTAGATGAAATTCCAGTGTAAACATGGAAAACAGAATCATTCGTGCAAAGAATAGATTGGCCATATTCAGTATTATATTATGTGCTAAATTTCAAAAGTGGAACCAGTTTAACGTCATGGGATGTTTGGTGATCTCCATGGAATTTGAATTTTAGATTCTCATTCTGCCAGCCATCACAGGATGGTCTTGGAACACAGACATCACTTTGAGTTGTAGGTGACTCTGTGAATGGAAACAGATAATTAATTTGAAGACTGATAAACAGTCAAAATTATGAAGGATTTTGGTACAGAGAAGAAAAGATTAAGTGAGGGGAGGCTGAGAGCAGGGATCTACTCTGTGGTAAAGGAGCTGCCCCATAACAGTGTGACCCTGGGAACTGATGGATTTGGCTGGTGACCAGTCAGCTGGTTAGGGGTGGCGGTGGCCGGGACTTGCTCTCTTCCTCTAGTGGAAATGTTATTATATTCCTCAAGCCCAGTTCCTCCAGGAGCTGGGCAGCTGTCTTTCCAGTCAGTCCTGGAAACAGCTGATACTCCAATCCAGGCGGTCGGGCCCCCAGAGGTCTATTTCCTGACTGCCAAGTTTGCTTTTTCAGGGCTGCAGAATAAGAAGACAGACCTTCAATGGGGGCATGGGTCTTTGAGCCAGAAAGAAACCCAGACTGTGCCAGGCAGATGTCCTGGTTTGCTGTGCATCTCTGTGGGATAATGATAGTATGAGAGCAGGGAGGATGGTGTGCTTGTATCTCTGCTTCTGTGACCTTGGCCTCATGAGTTTTCCCTTTTGTCAATAAAGCATTTCTTAATCCATGCTGTGTGATGGTGTGATGTTGAGGAATTTTTTCTGCCCTTTGCAGGACAGATGGTAACCCTAGAGAGACCCACCTGGTACAACATATGTCCAGCGTTCCCTGAGAGCTATCGTTATCAGATACTGAATGACATTGTCTCTGTTCATTTCATCCTTCATCCTACTTCAGGTCAGTGTTCTTGCTTAAGTCTAGCAACCTGTGAGCACCTTCCAGTGGACTAGCACAAATTCTAAGTACAGCTCTGCGTGCTGAAAAAGGAGCAGAGGCTCGCCAGCAGTGAATGGATGCATGGCCTCTAATCAGGTGGAAAACACATATCCTTTCTCTTCTATTTGACATTTGGAAATGTCAAAATTTCAAGGAAGGGAATTTCTGATTGGTTAGTGGGCTGTTTAAGAACTCTGTGAGTTGATCCCTTCTTGGCCTCCAGCTAAGATCAAGTGTAGAAGTCTGTGAGTTGAATTGAAACAAATATTCATTTACTCAGTTTAATCAGTATTATTAAGCAGAGTCTTTTTTTTAATCTTTCTGTACCTTTCTGCTCTTCTGTCCTTTATGTTCTCCTTGGATAATGTAAACATTAACTACATATTAAAGAATTGCTGCATTTGAGACTTAAATGTTTGAGAGAAAATTTATTTCATCACATTGTCCAAGAGACAATACTTTCTCCCAATGTGGCCATCAGTAACTTTCCTTAATGGAAAAATGCAATGAAACAGTGACTGCTTTAGAAAATCTTCAGATAGTGGATTTGAAACTTTTGTCTTTCAAATTTTAATGGAAATAATACACTTCTCTCTTTGATCACTCACGGATTACTTAGTCCTTTTTTGTTAGTCTTTGAAAATCCTTCAGTGTAATTTCCATTATGTTCTTAATACCTTTAGACATTAAAAAGATTAAAGGAAAGAGAGACGAATTTTTTTTTTCTCTTTTCTCTGTGTCAGGCTTATTAGATTGTTTGGGAATAGCTTAAGAAAACATAATTGAGAAAGGCTACATTTACCAGAGTTAAATAAGTTGGCCATGATGTAATTTTCAACAATGCAACTACTCAAACATTTGTTATATTTAACTATTTGTTATAGTTGTAAGTTGGTTTATTTAAAAAAAAATACAAAGATATATGACCTGGTAATAAGATTAACTCCCCAAGATGTTTTTACTCCCTGTAGAGAGAGGGAGAAAAACATTAGACAATGTTACCAGAGTTCTAGGAAGATTTTCATTCATACTTGTTTTCTAAATTCAAAATATCAGCTCTGCAAATTAAACATATACCAAGTCAAATGATTTTCTATATTTAGAAGAAATAGAAATTTAGTTGACTTTAATAAATTTCAAGGTAAAGAGACAGGGAAGAGATTTTGCTGGCTTCCTGGTTTTCTCTTTGTTTTTCCTCTTCTACTCTTCTCTAATTTTTCATATACATTTTTTCTTCTGCTTTTTCTTTGCTTTTCATGTTATCTTACTTAATACACTATTTTACTAAAAATTGACCACAAAAAGTCTCTTATTTTTTTATTATTTCAAAACCAAATTTTCTTCTGAAGTATTTTACAGTGAAAGTGAAACAGCATCTATGTTAATCTTATCTAAGGCAACTAATCACTCAATTTCATTGCCCAAATAAAGTTAAATACCAACACAAACTACTTTTCAAAAATATGTGGATAAAGGTTAATTTTGTTTTATATTAACTTTTCATTACCTTTATTATAATTTTATATATGTACAAAGGTACAAATCATTAAGTATGCACCCAATGAACATTTACAAGGTGAACATACCTTGTAATGATAGATGAAGAAACAAACCAGCCAGGGGACACCATTTTCTCTTCCAGGATACACCCTGACTTCTTCCCAAAGGTAAATCGAATCTCTTCTCTGTTTGTATTGAATTGACTTTGCTGCCTTTTGTAGTTTATAAAAATGGAGTCATAGAGCATATATTCTTTTATGTCTTGATTCTTTCATTTAATATTTTTCTTGCATAAGATTCATCAGTGCTAGTGTTTAGAACAGAAGTTTACTCACTTTTATGGCTGTATAGTATTCCACTTTATAATCTATGACAGTTTACTTACTCATTCTATTATTAATGCAGATTTTGGATCTATATATAGATATGGAGATTATACACACACACACACACACACATATATATATTCCTACAGCATAAATATCTAGGAGTAGAACTGTTGGTTCATAGGGAATGCATAGGCTCATTTACATGATATTACCAATTGCTTTACAATCGATTTCACTAATTTCCACAGTAAATGAGCAGGATATGAGAGTGTATTTCATGCTCTCACCAACACTTCAATCTTTTTAATTTTAGTCATTTTTTTTTTTCTGGTGTGTTGTGGTGTTGCATTATTGTTTAAATTTACATTTCCTTAATAACTGCTGAGATTAAGTGCTTTTCCATATGCTTGTTGGTCATTTAGCTATCCCGCCCACTCTAAGTTCTTCTTTAAGTCTTTGTCCGTTTAAAAATTTTTTCCTTATCCTCATCCTTTTTTAAAACCAAACTGTAATTTTTTGAATGTGAATCTTTTGTTCAATATAAACTGCAAATATCTTCTTTTATTTTGTGGATTGTATTTTAATCTTTTTAATGATATATTTGGATGAATGAGACTTCTGTTGTTGTTGCTGCTGTTTTGTTTTTTGTTTTTGCTTTTTTGAGGGAGAGAGAGCATGAGTGGGAGGGACCAGGCAGAAGGAGAGGGAGAGAGAATCTAAGGCAGACTTCATGCCGAGTGCGGAGCCCGACCCACAGTCCAATCCCACAGCCCTGAGATCACGACCTGAGCTGAAACCAAGAGTTAGATGCTCAACTGAATGCATCACCCAAGCACCCCTGGATAAACAAAAGCACTTAAGTATATCCAGCTCATCAGTATTTTTTTAATGTTAGTGCTTTGTGTGTCCTATTTTAGAAATCTCTTCCTAACCAATATTGTAAAGAAAATCTTATTTTATATCAACTTTGTTTTCCTTCTACCTTTAAATATAAATTAACAAAGAAATTATTTTTTATGTATGATGTTAGTAGCGGTCAAGATTCAATTTTTAAGTAAATTAATATACTTTATTCTTTTAGAGCAGTTTTAGGCTTACAGAAATTTGAGTAGGAAGAACAAATTTCCCATATATCCCCCCAAGGCCCCTATAGATTCCCCTGTTATTGACATCTTTCATTGTTGTAGCACATTTGTTACAATTGATAAGACAATGCAATATTGCAATAATGTAATTACTACAATAAAGCTATTAACTAAGGAAAATTGTTTACATTAGGGTTCCCTTTTGGTGGTGTACGTGCTATGAATTTGACAAATGTACACTAATCCATCATTACAATAACATAGAAGATAGTTTCATTTCTCTAAAGATCTCCTGTTCTCCACATCGTGCCTTTCCTCTCTTCCTCTGAACTCCCAGAACCACAGAACTTTTATTATGTTCTTGTATCTTTTTCAGACTATGATATACATTGGAAATATAAAGTGTGTAACTTTTTAAGACTGGCTTCTTTCACTTAACAGAATGTATTTCTTCCATGTCTTTTTTATAGCTTGATAGCCAATTTCTTATTATTGTTGAATAATATTCCATTGTATGGATGTACCACAATTTGTTTATCCATTCACTATTGAAGAACATCTTGCTTCCAAATTTTGGCAATTATGGATAAAGCTGGTATAAACATTTCTGTGCAGGTTTTTGTAGGGACATAAATTCTCAACTCCTTTAATAAATATGAAATGGTGCGATTGCTAATCATATGGTTGAGTATGCTTAGTTCTGCTAAATAAAAATGTCTTCTAGAATGTCTGTACCACTTTGCATTTCCATCAGCAGTGAATGAGAGCTCCTGTTCCTCTATGTCCTCACCAGCATTTGATGTTGTCAGTGTTTTGGATTACAGCCATTCTAATAGGTGTGTAGAGGGAATTCATTGTTTTAAATCATGATTTCTTTATGACCTACGTTGTTGGACATCTTTGCATATGTTTCTTTGCCTTCTAGATATCTTCTTTGATGAGGTGTATCTTCAGATATTTGTCTATTTAAAACTTTTGATTGTTCATTTTTGAACATTCATTTTGAACATTGTTGAGTTCTGAGTGTTAATTTTATATTTTATATTGTTGTCCTGTATAAGACTGGTGTTTTGCAGAGATTTTCACCCAATCTGTAACTTGTCGTTTCATTCACTGTGTAGTGTCTTCTGCATAGTAGAAGTTTTTCATTTTCATAAAATCCAACTTACCTTTCATTTCTTTCATGAATCATGCTTTTGGTCTTACATTTTAAAAGTCAGCATCAAGTACAAGGTCACCTATATTTCCTTCTTATGTTATCCTCTAGCAGCTTTATTATAGTTTTAAATAGATAGTCTATTTTGAATTAATTTCTGTGACAGATGGGAAGTCTGTATTTAAAATCATGTTTTTGCATGTGGATGTCCAGTCAGTATTCATTTTTTTCCACCATATGTATACCCAAGTACTCAGTACAACTCATTCGTAGCTAATTGCCTTCACTTCAGGTTTATTCTTCCTACATTTTCTTGTGCATAAAAGAACAGATAAATGCATATCTCCTTTTTATTTCTTCAACTATTACAAAGAAGGTAATATACCACAGGTGCTCTTGGCATTTTGCATTTTTTTCCTTTAAAAATTATAATCCAGAAATCATTCTGTATCCATTCATGAATATCTAACTTACTCTTTTTGTCCTTTCTTCTTTATTATTATTTTTTTACTACCACATGGTGATACAGAGTTTACTGATTCACTTTTCCTACTTATTAGCATGTAGGATTACTTTCAACATTTTTCAGTTTCAAAAAATGCTTCATTGAATAGCCCTGAAAGAAATGGGAGAATGATCACAGAGGTGAAGCCCTATTCTCTCACCATTATGTTAAATGTACATGCTATCGACATGACAACAAATCTTGATCATATGGCTGAGGTAGTGTTCTCTAGGTTTCTCCACTGTAAAATCACCCCTACCCATACACACATACCTCACCTACTCTTTGGAAGCAATTTATTAAGAGTAGCCCACATGGACATTTATTTTATACTCTGGATTAGAATTCAGCACTTCTTTGTTTATTTTGTTGTTTAAAGCATTCTAGCCTTGGTCATTGTAAGCTTCTTTTACATGCTCCCATCATTTGAACGCTTTTTTATTTCTGGAACTATAAGGATAGCCAGGCTTGCCTTGTACATTCCCTACTCCAGCCCTAGAATCAGCTGTTTCTCCAAGGAGTCCTGGTTCATTTTATTGAAGAATGACATTTGAAACCAAGTCCTAGGCACTGGGTGTGCTCATTTCTAATGCAGTATCATTGCTTCCTGGCTCTTTCAGTGGACAGATCCAGAAAATATATGTATGCACACTAACCCATGGAAACACACATATGTAAATTTTTAAAAAATCTATCTGTATTTATATCAAGTTAAACATGAGTTCATATTGATGTCTCCGAATCTAATCCTGTAACAATTGGTTCATTTCATTTTTCTCTCTTGCTCTGATTAGCTTTTGCTATTGAATCTTGATGGCAAGGAACACAAAAAGAATTATGGGTAAATGACAAATTGGGAAAAGGTAAAGAGAAAAATAAAGACAAAAAAATTATCTCTGAGATTAGTATAGATGTTCACATCATGACACATCATATTGTAACATTTTAACACTGGTATTATCTCAAATTTTCCATCACCTTCCAGGCATCTGGATTGTGTACCATCTATCAAGAGCAATGTGTACAGTGTTTCTCAATAACATCATTATTGACATTTTGACTATTGATTTATGGACAGATAATTCCCCATGAATTATAGGATGTTTAACCTCTACCTACTAGATTCCAGAAGTGCCTTCCAACCCTCACTTGTAACAAAGAAAATGTCTCCAGATAGTGCCATACGTCCCCTGAAGGGCAAATTTGCTGTTGCTTGAAAACCCCTGGCATAGCATAAGACTTGATTAAATTCTTTCTATATGAAAATTGACTTTATTTGTTTTTTAAGTGAAAAATGCCTCTGCCATTGATGAGAGAGAGAGAGACTTGTACTCATGTTCTTAGATTTAACATTTCCAGCTGGGCTCCATAGTAACCCCATTTTCTTATCTAGATGTACCATCGTGTAAGATATATGACCTCTTAGAACTTCTACTACATGGTTCTTTTCATACATAACTTTTAAAAACGAGTCTCAGTGGGTTTGTGACTTGTAAATATTTTGTAACTGAAGAACCTACATTCAACCTATACATCTTTGGAGATGAGAAGTAGAAAGGAGGGATGAGAGGTTCATCGAGGAATTCTCAATCCCAAATATGAAAAATATTTTTTAAAATAAAACTTGTAGCAATAATGGAAAATTCCTTGAATAAATGAATTTTCCCAATTCACAATTTGCTTTTACCATGAATAAATTGTTCCCTTTTCTATTTAATGTAGCTTCTTTATTTAAAGATTCTGTTATTTCAGAATGCTGCCCTTTTCTGGTTTAACATTTAGAATCCAGCTCTTCAGGGAAGGAGATATTTCATTTATTTTGCACCTGAAAGGAATATACAGTCCTGGAACTATTTACAAGTTACTTCAACTACTTATTCATAATTGGCTGAAATATTTTTATAGAATTGCGTCCAGGTTGAGTTTGGCAAGACTGTGAATTATAGAACAGTTGTTCTTGATCTAAACAATTGTCAGTCTATGGAAATCAGCACAGCTTGAGGCCAAGTTGTATGAGAAGGTTAATGCTCAGACCCTTAACTGTGTGGACTTTTCTGACTCAGACATTCCTGGTGTGACAAGTAAAGACAGTGGCCAGTAATCTCAGCAGGCCCTTACTGAACACTTGTCTGGAACATATAATTTTCCTCAGCATGTAGCCCCTAGGAGGGAAGAGTCTGAAGAGCCCTTAAGATCCACCTTTCATTTTAAACATTAGTTGGCTGAAACTCATGCAGGATAAATGACTCACTCAGTCTCACAGCAGGTAGGTTGGTAGAATTAAAAGGGTCAGATTTTGTCTTTTCTGTGTTTCTGACCCCTAGTCTGTGTCTATTTCTTCTAGACCTCTCCTTGGGGCATGGGAGGGAGTCTGGTCAGTGGTCCACTCAATCAGGAGCCGCAATCAAGGGTTTCCTTCAGTAGAGAAGTCCAGAGCCAGAAGAAGCCAAACAGAGATATCCAGAGTGTACTACTACTTTTCCCTAGAAAATTAAAATGGGAAACATAAATGTATCAAGAAAATGCAGCTTTCCTTAGTAAAGAGCCAAGGGGAAAGGAAGAGGAATATGACTAGTAGGGGAGAAAATGAGTTACTGTGGGATATTGTGGTCTACAGGAATGTAGGAGAGACAGAATGTGGATTCTATGCTGCAGTGGGTACCTTAGGTCATCTGATAACATTAAGTGACAGAAAATGGTAAAAGCTTACACAAAAATCCAATCAGTGGGAGATTGTAGGCAAATATGAATAGTGCCCACTTCATGACATTTATATCAAGGTCTTGGTGGGTCTGATAGAAAATAGAGAAATAAAAAGTAATCTCTAAAGTAAAAAAAAAAAAAAAAGATTCTTCTTAAATCTGTAGCTAAAAAAGATGTGTCTCTCAGTCAGAACAGCTGTTACATGAGGCACTCCAAAACTTAATAATCCTTAGTGGAGAATGCTGATTCTCAAACAAACAAATAGATAAAGCACCCAAAATAAGAAAGACTAAAATGTTAGGAATTTTTTGTAATAAGGCAGACAGGAAATGACTTTATACTGGCTTTCTGTAATGCTGTGCATCCTATGTCAGAACCAAAAGAAGGTGTACAACCCAAACAAACATCGTATCAATAAAAATACCCCAAATGTTTTCAAATAGCTGAATACTTGATACGATGTCTGAATGTTTGGCTCTATTTCCCCATCAATCTGAAATGTGAGGTGATTCAGGGGCAGAACTGTTCACATTTTTAATTCTTTATAACCAAACATATTAATCACCTGCCATGACTGGATCATCAATCTCTAGTGTTAATCTTACAAACCAAACAGCAAAAATAAGTTTACGCAGGAATAACAGAGAATTGCAATCTAGGACAAGCAAGGTAGAGCAAAACCATAGCCAAGTCTAAAGAATAAAGGAGAGGATTAGCCTTCTATACAGAAAAGGGGACATTAAGAAGGCTGTTACAAATGGTCCATTAAAGTAAACTGGGAGTTAAAAATAGGGTGGCTTCTCATTGGTTGAGTTGTGACAGTCTTTCATTGGCTAGGCTGTTGCTGGGGAGGAGGAAAGCCGGTCTTCCTCCTGCTGAGATAGTAAAGCAGTATTCATCCACCAGCAAGGTGGGTCTCTTTCTATTGGGTCTGAAAATTGATGAGGAATGATGATAGCACATGAGAGCTCCCCCTGCTGGCACCCCTACTCCATTCTAAATGAGATCTTTTATTAATTTTCCCATTAGTATCAAGGTCATGACAGTTGTTGGTCTTTGGCAGGCTATTGATTGATGGATTTCATTGATAACTATTTATCTGGCAATGATGTGTTAATCTGGCTATTATAATTTACCTTACACATCAGTGAGTTCAAGTATCAGGAATAATATTTGGGAACTTTTTCTCCCAAATTACAAGGGGACAGTAGGAGAAATAAATGTCAGATCAGAATAATTAAAACCATTAAAACCAAAGCCTTCTGCTCATTAGAATCAGTAGACTCGATAATGTAACAGAGCTGCTGCACCAGTGTCCTATATACATTTTCATTATTGAAAATATTCTAAATATTCGCACCATCTGTCATTTTAGAAGTTATAAAACACTCTCCAATAGAGTTCCTATTTAATATTCTTTATAGTTCTGTGTGGAAGTGTGGAATAATACAAAATTTATTTGGTCTTTGTCCCGTGTTACTGACACAGAGCTCCTTAAAAAAAAAAAAAAAAAGCTTGGCGTTTCCTGAGTGATAGGAATGTTTTTTGTTATTCAGGAAGCCCACTTTTCCCATTACACCTGAGTTTATGCTAATGAGATGACTTAGGGAGGGGCCTCTAGGCAGACTCAGCATAGGGTCAGTCATCTGAGACAACAGATTAGAGGACTGGAATTTCTAGCCACACTTACCAACCTCTTAGGACAGGGGACCAGGTTTGGGGATTGAACTCTATAAAACTTAAACACAATTTGGAAAGCTTCCAGGTTGGTGAACATGTTGAGGAGCAGGGAGTGTTGCACACCCAGAGGGGATGGAAGCTCTATGCATTGCTTTCATTTGTTCCTAAGTTACATCCTTTATAATAAACTCATAATGGTAAGCAAACCATTTTCCTGAGTGCTGAAAGCTGTTCTAGCAAATTATCGAAACTGAAGAGAGGGTCATGGAAACCCTCAATTTGGTCAGAAGTACAGGTGACAATTGCCATTTGAAATGGGGCTGTTTAACATGTGGGATCTGCACTAACTCCAAGTAGTTAATGTGAAAATTGAATTGAATTGAATGGTAGGGCTTCCGGTTGGTATCTGGAGAGTTGGAAAATTGATGGGTATGGGGTTTAAAAAAAAAAAAAAAAGAAAACCCACATATTTGGCAGTAGAAATGTGAGTAAAAGCAGTTCAGGTAGTTAAGGCAATAATCACTCCTTTTTATAGGTAATAGAAGTAAGGCTTACAAAGCTGGATTAACCCAAACAGTAAGCCATAAGTGCTCATGGAATAGGTTCCATCCTCATTCCTGAACTTTCTCTCCTCTCTATTATTATTATAGGTGTGGTCTGTGACTAGTCACAGGTTGAAATATTTGGATATCAAAGCTGCAAAAGCCTGACTGACAGGCAGAGAGTAGGGTAGACCCAGAATAATTGGACAACCAAGTCCATAGAAGCTATTTTCCTTAGAAATTGGGTTACAGAAATCCTCCTTTTAGAAATTGTATGTGAACTGCTTGTTGCTGTTTTTTTTTTTAATTACTATCCAAATTCTCTTGAAAGTAATTTCTGTTTTTTCTCAGCAAGCTGCTGTAGTGACACAATAGCTGATTCCCACAAAAAGAAGTTCATTTATGCCATAAACTTATTGCAAGAGAAAATGCTATCTATAAAACCTGAGGCTCCATTCAGACAGAGGGAGAGATTAGTAAATTTTATTAAGCAGAAAATTGGCAAAGGTTTGACAACCTCTTGCTAATGCTGTTAATGGCATTTCCTTCAGATGGCAGATTCAAAGATTAGACTGAATTGAAAAATGGCGGCAGTGTGTGTGTGTATCTGTGAGTGTGTCTGTGCATGTGTCCGTATGGGGAGTGGTTGTAGGCAGTAATAGGAAACAATTCAGTCCAAACAGAAAAAGCTATACTTAATGGTAGCAACAACCAACATCACAGACAAAGTGGTTTGTTGTGCATCACACTTACAATGCATTACCGGGTAATTATCATATGAAGCAGACTCATCTTAATGTAGTGATTGTGTGGGAAATAGAACTCCTAAACTACATGGGATGCTTTAGATCACACTTAGGAAACTTGAAATGGAAAAACCCAGCAATTTTCCTTGGACGTTTTTATTGTAGCTGTGTTTTGAAATATGCAAATATTTTCTAACGATGTTAGCTTCATCTTACTTAGCTCATCCACATATGACACATTAAGTGCCATCCTAAACTGATAAATCTGGGCTACAATTTCAACACAGCGGTCCCCTTGCACATTCCTTTTCTTCTGAAATGACCTCGGAAAGCTTCAAATGGAATATCACCCTAATTGCAATAGATAGATTCTGTACTCATTTTCAAAATCTGAGTAAATAGATAAAAATTTTACTCTGATGGACAGCCTTCCTTGATTACTATAACCACACACTCAAACTGTAAATCTGACAGATTCCATTCCTCTTAATCTCCTTAATGCTCTTAAAACATTTCTTGCTTAGCACTCTTGAACAGCTTCCAATGGTGTTATAATCAACTCCAACCTCCTCCGTGAGCTCCAGAAGGGTGTCTGCTTTCTGTCCCATACCTAGTCTCCTGCCTCATTGCTTGTCACTTCACCACCATATACTCAAGGCATGTGGAGCTTACTGCATTCCCACATCCTGCTGTGTTCCCATATGTTCCTGTGTTTTCCAGGAGTCATTCGATTGTGTGCCTGGAATAGCCTTCTTCCATCTCTCCACCTGGCTGACTCTCGGTACTCATCCTTCAAACCCAAGTCAGGTGTCACATTCTCCCACCTTCCCTGAGGAGCCATCCCTTTCTCTGCAGGCTGGATTGTGTGCCCTGGGTCTACCCCCTACAGTTGTCAGTCTGTTATTATTATTGCCAATGTCTCACTGCATTGCCATTGCCTATATTCTTGTCATTGAGGACTTTTGGAAAGCAGACACCATCTAATTTTATGACCCTTGTGCTTAGCAGCATGACAGCATATAAAAGTCAATGAATGGTGTAGTGAATGAATAAAGTCAATATGAAATAAACTTATTTTTTACACAGATCTACGAGAGATATCTTTTATAGTCTTATTGTGATTGTCCTGGGCCATTTCAAGGTGGTATTGACCAAGAGGGGAAAACAGGCTGACCAATTTGTCCAAATGTCTTCAGAAAATTCGTAGTGTGTATGGAATATGTGATTTGGCAGAATTTAAGGCCAAGGCATGGGTTGGAGAAGTGTGGCATTAATTAATGATTTTATTCTGCCAACAATTTAAACATAATCATATCATGCATGTTAGACCATACAAATGATCCTGACATGTTTTTACTTAATCTATCCTTTTTTTGTTCTATTCCTCTATGTTGAAGCAATAGTGTAGTTGGAGTAATGGCACAGAGTGGTAGCGAAGTAAAGGCTGAGAGAGGAGAGGTAGTGTCTGAAATGATTGTTTTTTTTTAATTTATTTTTTTAAAAAGACTGTATTTATTTATTTGAGAGAGAGAGAGACAGCAAAAGAAGGAATACAAGCAAGGGGAGTGGGAGAGGGAGAAGCAAGCTACCCCCTGAGCAGGGAGCCTGATGTGGGGCTCAATGCCAGGACCCTGGAATCATGACCTGAGCTAAAGGCAGATGCTAACGACTGAGCCATCCAGGCGTCCCTAAGGTTGTTTTTAAAGGAAGAGGCAATTCCTACTGGACCATGTCACTATTTGACAGTTTTGCAGTACATTTTCATAGTACAATTGTTCTCCCAATGGTCTAATCAAACTATTTCATGATTTGTCTTCTCATCATAAACACCACATGTCTCTCCTTTCAGATGATAACTGCCTTCTACCAAGAAAATAGAAGCAACCAAAGGGAAACTTCATCTTCCTTCCATGGAATCTACCAAGCCTCCTACATCTGCATCCTCCTCTGAGAGGAGGGACTCCATGTCTATGTGCCTGTAATTCCTCACTACATGGTGGAAAGCATCCCCTCTCACCCAGCATGGATTTTGCTCTGGCATTCCATCCTCTTACTCTAGTGTTTTACATGCTCAGTTTCTCTTTGTTGGTTGTGGTACAGCAGAGTGGTGCACCATTGTGGGGTGATAGCTGCTCATTTCCGAGTAAATATTTAAACTCTTCCTTAACCCCTCATAGTCATGGCCCCATTTCTCGGTCCCTCGTTACAGCTGAAGGGGATTACACTATGTTACCCCCAAATATGCCACTTTCGCATATGGATTATTTTGAGTCAAGACAACTGGGAATCAACAGATAGGAATTAAGCCTCCTTGGAGCTTCCCTTATCTAAGAGCAGAAATTTCTGAGCAGTGAAGACTGCCATAAATCCCATCTCCCCAGGGAGCTTCATAGCCATGAAGAGGACAGAAAGTTAGCACTAAAATGGGGCTCTACAGGTAAATAAAATTTACAAGAATCATCCTTATCTTATACTACTTTCCCCATTCATTCACTTTCCCACAATTTCCCACTTCTAGAAGTTCCACCCTTTGCCTTGTCACTTCTCCATAAATGTATTGTCCTTTGTTAAAATGGTATCCAACCTCCAGCCACAACTACCTTTTGCGGTTTTCATTTCATTTTGGTGAAGCCACCCACAAACATATGAAATAAACGTTTTTATCCTGTTAATCCATCTTTTGTCAGTTCAGTTTGCAAGGATTCAATCACCAAACCTAAGAGGATGGCTGGAAAATATTTCTCCCCTCCCTGATACAGCCAAACATCTTGAAAGAATGATGTATAATTGCTGATTCCACCTCATCGTCACATTCCATTCTTGCCCACCTCACTGCAACCTGGTTTTTTATTCCACCCGCCATGGGTCTGTTTTGGTTGGGCAGCCAATAACTGTCATGTTTATTTCTCAGTGCAACTGACTACTTTTCTCCTTAGACTTCTGTGACAGCCCAAAATCCTGGTTTCTACCAACATGACTGGAGCCACTTCTTTGTCTCTTACTTGGTTTGTTCTCCACTCAGTCTCTAGATGTTAATGTTTATTCCTAAGCCCCCTCTTTTATTTATTCATCTTTTTTCCTTATGTAATTTCAACCACAGCATTTAAACTGTATATTGCATATTTGTTGATGATGCCCAGATTTGCCTGGATTTCCATCTTTAACACAAATCTCCAACTCAAGCATCGAACTTGCCTATTTGAGATCTCAGTCTGAATGGCTGACAGGTACCAATAACTTGACATACCAAAAATAGTCACTTAACTTCACACCTGAGCCCTTAGAATTGCCTCCCCCACAGCCTTATCTGTCTCAGTAAATGCTACAATTTGCTCAGTTGTTTAGTCCAGAAATCCAGAAGCCAGGTTATTCCTCTTTTCCTCATTCTCTCCATTCAATCCACCTGGAAGACTGTCCCCATAAAATGTCTTTTATGTGACAATTTCTCTCCTTCCTCATAGCTGCCACCCTAGTCTAAGCCAACATGGGGTTTTGTGACAAGCCTCCTAACTAATTTTTCTTCTTCTCTTCTTGCTTCACATAGCTGCAGAAGTGGTATTTTTTAATTGCAAGTAAGAGCATGTCCCAAACCTGTTTAAATATTTCTATGATAACTCTCTTCTTGGACTTAAAAAAAATCAGAATCCTTAATATAGTCTCAAAAATCTTCCATGACCTGGTTTCTACCCATATTTTCAGCCTGTTCTCTGACAGTGCTGTTGCTAACTGCTCAGTCCTCTTGGCCTTTTCATTGCTGTTTGAACATATCACTCTCTCTACTGCATTAGGGCTTATAGTGTAAATGATTTCCTCTGTGTTGACACTTCTTCCAGATCTTTCTTTACATGGCTTGCTCCTTCAGTCATTTGTGTCTCAGATCACATTTAACATTACCAGTGACATCTTCCTTGACCACCTAATATAATTAGAAATTTCCCAACTTCACTTGTCCTCCATCTAACCCCTGGTGATATCACCTAATTGGTAATAATATATCACCAATTCTTTTACTTCATATAGTTAATTGTCCATATGTGTCTGAGAGTATAAACACAACCACAGAGTTAGTGATGCATGAAGATGTCTCTCTCTCTCTCTCTCACACACACACAAACACATTTTACTTCCATGTGAAAAATGTGCGCACCCTTTGCTTCTTTCTCTAACTTCAAATCTTTTTTTTTTTTACGTTCAGTTAGCCACTGTATAGTACATAATTAGTCCTTGATGCAGTATTCAACAATTCATTAGTTAAGTATAAGTTTCTCATCTATATGCAGTAGCTAGATCGGATAGAGGAGACAGTGATTAGGACACTCCATCCACACCAAAGGCAAGGAAAATTTTCAGCACACAAGAGCTCTGATACTGGCTAACTGCTTAGGGAAGGATAGCACTCTGAGAAAGGTAGAGGGGACAGGGCCTTCAAGAGGATATAAGCAATGAAAGCTCTAAGAGACCAAGCAAAGGGAGAAGAATGAAGAGAAAGACCCAAGTGGAACATTCTGGACAGGATTTTGACAGTTAATGGGCTACATCATAAATGCCTGCACTGTGAAGTTATTTGCTCCCATTCTGCTTTTCTATCCTCTTGACTCCAACCCAAAGAGGATGGACCTGTGTACACAAAATGCTTGATTCCCTTAGCTCTGATTACACATGTAAGATGAGCTGAAAGTCTCCCTTAAACCATTCTGCAAACCGGGACTCACACCAGTGACCTATTTTGCTTCCAGACGAACTATTTGTCTCCATTAAGGCACATTCATTCTTCTTTTTTAAACACAGTTTCACTTTCAAACTCTTTTTGATTACTAAATACCAGTAAGTACTGCACTCAGTCTGTTCTGCTGAACATTCTCAAACCTAAAACAAAGAGACCATTTGTTGGCTTCGAAGAGGCTGCTTGCCAAGGGCAATGTTAATGTTCTGGAAGTGCACATTCCTCCTATCCAAGTGAGCAGAAAAAAATATTCCAGCAGTCCAAGCACAACACAACATCAGGCAGATGGAAGACAATGAGCATGGGACGGCCCACTGGTTCAATACACTGTGGGAGTCAATGGATACGTACCAATTGTCCCCTGAGCTGGAGCTCAGAGTGCTCCAGGAATCAAGAAGTATCTAGTCAGAAAAACAGGAGGTAAATAATGAGATGTTAGACATATTATAGGATGAGATTGTATTTCACTTTTTGCCCTGCTCCAGTTCTACAGTTTCAATGATCTCCCATAAACTACTTTATTTGTACACATGTGAAGTCAAGGCCATTCTAAAACAGGATGCTGGAGAGCACAATGACCTGAAATGGAAATACAATTTTTGGCTCCGAAATAATTTGACCTGCACACTCTGGGGAAAGAGCTCCCCCTAAGATGAGGAAGGTTTGTGTAGATTAGTAAGATAGCACACAGAAGCTACAAAAACTCAGGAAGGGGAAAAATCATGATCAGAGAATAATCTAGTGTTAAATTAGTATAGTGCTGGCTATCAGCATGAAAATACTACATGCAAATTCGCTACAGGTAATTTAGCACTAATTACTAAGGAGCTCTGTTTTTCTGACCTTCTCTCCAGCATTCCTCCTTGTTTATGTACTTTTGGCTTTCCTGTGTTTTCTATTGTCAGTTTAGCTCTTATTGGGTCAACTGGGAAGTGCAGCACATGGTTGTGTCTATAGCATGAAACATTGGGCTTATCTTGGGATTTCCATATAGACAATGCTTCCATGCTGCTACTACGGTAATTCCTGTGAGTAGTATTGGAAGCCTTTCCAATACACTGTGCTCACTTATATATATTCATGTGTTTATTTCTCGGAACAGCAATTACATTACAGAATGCACTGGTTTGATCACTTCAACTCTGCTCTATTTGGAAAGCTAATAGAACATAGCTGAAAGAATAGAAATTGAATTTACAATTTATTTAGCCTGGTCTCCACTTACCACTATGGAGCTGAGGTTCCAGTAACCTTCAAGGGGGAATTTCTTTTTTTTTTTTTTAATTTTATTTTTTATAACCATATATTTTTATCCCCAGGGGTACAGGTCTGTGAATCGCCAGGTTTACACACTTCACAGCACTCACCATAGCACATACCCTCCCCAATGTCCATAACCCCACCCCCCGCTCCCAACCCCCTTCCCCCCATCAACCCTCAGTTTGTTTTGTGAGATTAAGAGTCACGTATGGTTTGTCTCCCTCCCAATCCCATCTTGTTTCATTTACTCTTCTCCTACCCCTCAAGGGGGAATTTCTGCCCCTTGGCAGATCAGGGACCCAGAAACCTTGCTAATTTGCTTTTGAGCACTCTTGTAGGTAGTTGCTATTTTAAAGATGAGGAAGGACTTAAATATGTACCACCATTGCAGTATTTCCCATTCAATTATGCAAAAGCCTTTTGACTGAATGTTGAGCAGATTCAGTCATGACCTATCTTCTTTGTGTACATCCTTCTCCTTTAGACAATGCACTCGAGGTCAGCTGAGTGAACCACTGCTTCCTGACTCTCCTTTGATCATCTCACACTCAACAACTTCATCATACTGGAAAATGAGACCATAAAAATGAAATCTAATGCCATTTTTTCAACATCAATTGCAATGGCAACCTAAGTGACAAGACCTTGGAAGTGGTAGACATTAGTACTGAAGAATACATCATCTTAGTCTTCCATTTTATGAGTTTTGGTTTGTTTGGTTTTGCTGTATATCACTTGTTAGTCTCATCTGCCACCAGACTATAAAATCCGTAGGGACAAAGACTGAGTCTTGGCTATATTTTATTTCTAATATCTGGCAAGTGTCTAAACCTGATAGAAATACATAAACTGGCTGTGGCATTATTTTGAAAGGTCATTATGGTAGGGTTCATGAAGGATATGGGTCTTACTCTGCTTGTTAATCAGATAACTGAGGAGGTAAGATCTTAAGGTCAAGTCTGTTACAATAGTCTAAGTTCATGAAATTAAAAGGTAAAAATGAATTTGAGTATTTTATTAATTTATTCAATGAATATTTAATGTTTATTATTTAAGAGAGGTAACAGTGAAAATACACATAGAGATTCCTACCACCAGTAGTTACAGTGGAAGAGTCAGACAACAGACCAGAAAAATACACACACATGTGTGTGTTCATGTGCATGCACAATTTACATAGTTCTAAGAAAAACAAGGCAGGGAAGAGGGCTAGAAGGTACTGAGAGGGGTATGATCATATGTTCTAGAAATATCTCATAGGTCAATCTGGCTAAAGCAGAATAAATGAGGAGGTAAATAGGAGGTGAGGTAACAGAGAGATCACGTAAACTTTGCAGGTCATAATAAGGGCTTTCATTCTCTTACTGAGTGAGATGAGGCAACATTAAGCAAAGCATTGACATAAATGACTTATATTTTAACAGTATCACTTTAGCTGCTATGATGAGAATAAGGTCAGAAGCAAGAATACTAAATTTAAAAAAACTATTAAAATATTTTAGGCAAGTATGGTGGTAGCTTGTGCAATGGTAATAGTAGTCGAAGTGATAAAAAAGTAATAAGGTTTTGGATCTATTTGACATTATAACTAAAATGACTTTGTGATGTGATATGAAAGGGGAAAAGGAATCAAGTATGACTTCAAGGTTTTGTCCTAAAAAACTGGAAGGATTTGCCATTAACTGGGATAGAGGAAAAACATTTTAAGGATCAGGATGGTACAAGGCAGGTGAAATAACGGAAATTCAGTTAGGACATATTAATCTGAGATGTCTGTTGAGCATTCAAGTGGGCTTTGAGTGGGAAGTCGGATACATGGATGTGGAGTTTGGAAGAGGGGCCCAGAGTTAGGAATTTGAGAGCTGTCATAACATAGATCCATGAGACCGGATGAGATCACATGGGGAATGAGTGTTGATAGGAAAGAATAGAGATCAAGGGGAATACCCAATTTTAGAAGTTGGAGTGATGAAAAAACTGATGAAGTAGACAAAGGAATATCCAAAGAAATAAGAAAACTAGATGAATATAGGTTCATGGAAGACAACTGAAGAAATTTTCAAAAATGAGAATCATCAACCATGTCAAATGCTAAGGATAAATGAAGTAAGATAAAAACTCAAATGTAACCATTGTGTTATTTATTTATTTTTTTAGCTTTTAGTTGTATTCCTTTATTTTTTATAACATTTTCTACTGATATGATTTCAAATATAGGAAAGTTGCTAGAATAAAAGAAGGAACTCTCCCAGTCTTTGTATCCATATTTGCCAAGTGTTTATACTTTTCCCTACTTGTACTATAATTTTCTCTCTATATCATCTATCTATAGAGATGTATGTCTATACCTACATATATAAATATATAGACATATATTTATTTATTTATGTTTTGGAAACATTGTGTCCCTTTACTCCTAAACAGTTCAGTAATTATTTCCTAAGAATGAGTATATTCCTTTATATAATGATGATATAGTTGATTAAGACGACTAACTTAAGAAATACGAATATATGATGATCTAATCAGTTGTCTCCATTTTCATTTTTTCAATTGTCCCCAAAATATCTTTAATAGTTATTATTTTTTTAGTCTAAGGTCAAATGCAGATCAAACATTGCAATTACCTCTCATGCCTCTATAGACCTTTTTAATTTGGAATAGCTTCTCAGCCTTTCCATATCTTTCCTGACCTTGATATTTTGTAAGAGTAGAGACCAATTATTTTTTAGAATGTACTGAAATTTGAATTTGTCTGATGTTTCCTCATTATTAGATTCTGCACTTTTGGCAGAAATAGCATCAAAGTGATATTACATCCTTCTCAGAATATCCTATTAGAAGGCACATGATACCAGTTAAGATGGTGATTGCCAGGTTTCTTTACAGTAAAGTGACTTCTTTTTCCTTTTAGGTAATGTCTGGTGATAATTTGAAGAGATAATTTTCAACAAGTAAATATCCAATTACACATTAAATTTTCAGCTATTAGTTTTAAGACTGATTGATAAACTTTTCCTCTACCTTTTCTTTAAATATTAATTGACACTCTATTGTGAGTAAGAGCTTACTGTTCTTCATTTTTTTTGTTATATGGCTCTTTGTCTTACTTATTTATATCAATATGTATTAATTGTTTTTTATTGTGAATATAGATGATAATAATCATATAATTATTTATTTATCAATCTAATTTCCAAACCTGTGGCATAACTATTATTTTTTAGGTATGGGTTTGAATGAGCATAACTTGTAAATATTAGTCATGTTTACTCTGTCAATTTTTTTTTTCTTTTACATTTAATGATTCCAGTGTCTTATTTAATTAATCTCAGTCTACTCCAAATTATAGAAAAAATTCTCAGTGATATCACTGGGAAAGAAAGATTATGAATTTCCAAAAAAGCTCTACTTCATAAAAGGAGAGAGAACCTTGGCAAAAATTGTCAAAATCAGCTTTTCCAGAACTCTGATGATTAGCCAAAGGCTTAAAATTATGCTGGGAGAATTTATTTTAAAAAATAGCTAAATCTCAGTAAGAACATGAGTTTTGTGGCAATTTTACTTGTCCTATAACTCAAGAACTCTCCAGCTCCTTGGTATCCTTAGAAATAGACACTGTTAATACAGGAAACCAGCAGCCTAGTGATCATTGGAAGTCTCAATATAAGTGGGAGCTTTCTCAAAACCCCATTTACAGAGAATTATCATTATTTGGCTTTTCTGGAATTTCCCTAGAATGTCCATCCCACTTGCAAAGACTTTTTTCCCCCAAGTTTTTATTTAAATTCCAGTTAGTTAACTTACAGTGTAATATTAGTTTCAGGTGTATAGCTTGGTGATTCATCACTTACATACAACACTCTGTGCTCATCACAAGTGCACTCCTTCATACCCATCACCTGTTTAATCCAACCCCTGGCCATGTCCCATCCAGTAACCCTCTGTTTGATCTCTATAGTTAACAGTCTGCTTCCTCATTTTCCTCTCTTTTTTTTCTTTTCTTCAATTTTCATGTTTTGTTTCTTAAATTCTGCATATGAATAAAATCTTATGGTATTCGTCTTTCTCTAACTGACTTATTTTCCTTAACATAATACTCTCTAACTCCATCTATGTTGTTGTAAGTGGCAAAATTTCATTCTTTCTTGTAGCTAATATTCTTAATATATTCTAATATTCTAATAATCTTCTTTATCCATTTAGCAGTCGATGGACATTTGGGTTCTTTCCATAATTTGGCTATTGTTGATAGTGATGCTATAAACATCAGGGTACATGTACCCCTTTGAATCAGTATTTTTATATCCTTTGGGCAAATACTAGTAGTACAATTGATGGATTGTAGCAACCTATGGAATGGGAGAAGATATTTGCAAATGACATATCTGATAAAGGGTTAGTATCCAAAATATATAAAGAACTTACAAAATTCAGCACCCAAAAACTAAATAATTCAGTTTAAAAAATAGGCAGAAGACATAAATAGACACTTTTCTAAAGAAGATATACAAATGGGCTAGCAGAAACATGAAAAGATTCTCAACATCATTCATCATCTGGGAAATACAAATCAAAACTACAATGAAAGATCTTCTCACACCAGTCAGAATGGCTACAATTAACAATATAGGAAATGGCAGGTGTTGGCAAGGATGTGGAGAAAAGGGAATGCTGGTGTATTTTTGGTGGGAATGCAAGCTCATGTAGCCACTCTGTATAACAGTATGGAGGTTCCTCAAAAAAGTCAAAGACTTGTCTTTATTTGATTTGACTCGGGCTTCTTTAGTGAGAATAGCCTCTTCCTCAGAGGTGTTCAGCAAAAAAAGAATCATCAGCAGTTGTTCAATATTGCAGCTACCTGAGGAGGTGAGGACAATTGGTGCAAATAACAAGCTAACCAAAAATTTGAAGGAAAACTGAGGAATTAGATGCCAATAGGGGGACTTTGAAAACTCTGGCATATTTCTTGAAATCTAGAATATCACACCTATGTGAGGATTGTGCACATCCTGAGAAAAGACCTGAGAACCTGATCTCTGATTGATCGTGAGTCTCTGTTAAAGCAGGAAGTAAAGGCAAGGCAGAATTGTAAACTGCCTAACTGAATGTCACCCACATGACCCAACACACACACACACATAGCTCTACAACAAAAAACTGAGGCTTACTGATTCCTGAAATTGAAGGAAATCTCTGTCCATTCAATAAATGATTACTAATCTAACCAAATAGAGTTGTCAGTGGTCACAAAGAACAAAGAATACAAACTTCACAGGACTAGCTCAACAAAGTCCCTAAACAAGGAAATAATAATGATAGTATAAATAAATTCAAGATGGAAAAACAATAGAGAATATATTGAAATTCACCAAAATTAAGTAGCTTAGTGCTTCAAAAAATACTCTCAAGGAAGTTAAAAGAAAACTCACAAAATGTGAGAAAATATTTGCAATTAATTCTCATACAATTGAACAATTGCACAATTCTCTTAAAATTGAAAAAGTGATCACATGACTTTTGAACTCAGATATTTTCCTCTCATCTCCTAAAATATGCCAAATTAAACAAAATCAAGAAGATTGTTCTCATGTAGCTTGTCAGAACAAGGTAAATTGTACCTTTAGTAAAGATGCCTTTGTTTAATCACCAAGTACGGTTAGTGTTTGTATGTGGCATTATTAAACCTGTTGTCCATTAGGCTTTTGGCATGTTCTTCTTAGGGCTTAGCCTTTTTTTTTTTTTAAATGTAGACTTTTCTTGCATTTACCCCTAATGGGATATATACCTCCATCCTTTCTTCTTATGGATTGTCTCCCTAAATGCCTACTCATCTGTAGCCTTTGTCCTTTGTGTTCAGAATTTCTGGAATTGACCACTCCCTGATATGTTGTGCTAATGGCAAAGCTACTATTGCTCTGAATAAAGGTTCCCTTCAGTCATTTGCTCCAACCAAATATGATCTACATGTTCTCTCTTGCTAACCCTGCCTTTAGCCTTACCTGAAATCTTTCTGGAGTAACTACCCTTACAGCAGGCTTTTCCACCAGCCAGATTGCCTCTCATAGGCATACATCTTTGTTCCAGTTAGCAACCCTTCAGGTCCTTGTTTTATTTCATGTCTTCCCATTTTCCAAACATATACATATTATAATATGTATATGTTGTATACATATTATAATATATATATATGTTATATACATATTATAATTTGTATATATGTATATATATTATATATGTATATGTACACACACACACATATATACACATACACACATACATACATACAAGAATGTGTGTGTATATATATATATATACATGCACATGTATACATATATGCATATACTTATATATAGAGAACAACACATCCCTTATTGTTAAGTAAATGCCCTATTCAGTGACAGCAGGTTCACAGAAGACTTATTTTGATCAAGATAACTGAATATATTTAAAACTCAAATTTAACATCTAAGACAATTCAATCATCTAAAGAAAGGTGCCAATACAAAGATTGATGACCAAGGCCATTAAATAAGTAATGTATTTTAGAAAACGTACTAGAAACTTATGAAGGGAATTTCTTAATTAAATGCATATGGTATCTTGATGTATTAAATCTGTGTCCCTCTCTGACTGTATGTACCTATACTATAAATCTATATTTATATTTATAGCTATAGCTATATTTTTATCTATACAAGTCTATATCACCTATGTTTCTTGTGGTGGATTGGGAAAATGGCAAGGGACAGGTGTAAATCTTGTGTAAGTTTTCAGGGCAAGATACTTTGCAACAGCAGCCAAATATTAGAAAATCCAAAAATAAAATGAAAAACACAGCATGGTTTCTAATTGGGAGCTAGTCCAGGAAAAGATAAAGGAAGAAGCTATGAAATCATAAGAAGATTCCATCAGAAATCTTAAGATTAATCATCTCATTAATATTGCCAAGGAAGACAATTCTATCATTTCTTATCAAAGAGATGGTACAATGAATAAGCTTTTTAAAGAGTTTTTTTTTTCTTATATTAAGGGAAAAAAGTTTTTCTGCAAATGGTAGAGTCCTTTTTTGTGTTACTCTTTTTTTCCAGAAGACACTGGTTTTTATGAATAACTCCTTTAAAACATCTACTTTGCAATAACTTTCAAATATCTCAGTTTGATCTAATAAGAGCTCCAAGAAATTGCAAAGAGAAAATATAAAAGTGCCATTTTGAACAGAACAATGTACACATTTAGAATTGAATATGGAAGAAAAACAAATCAGAGGGAACTGATTTCAACATACTAAGGGGAGCTTGTAGTTGAATGCAGAAGACATCCTTAGAAAATATTGTTTCTGGGCTCCTGAGTGTCTTAGTCGTTAAGTATCTGCCTTCGGCTCAGTTCATGATCCCAGGTTCATGGGATTGAGGCCCGCTTGGGGCTCCCTGCTCAGTGGGAAGCTTGTTTCTCCCTCCCCCACTGCCTGTGTTCCTTCTCTCACTGTCTCTCTCTCCATTAAACAAATAAAATCTTAAAAAAAAAAAAAAGAAAGAAAATATTGTTTCTTACATGTTGACATTCTTTAATTTCTGAAATCTATGAGTTCTTTTTTGTTGTTGTTGTTTTTTGTTGTTGTTGTTGTTCATTTCTGAGAAAATGCTCAGAAGACATTATCACGATGCCCTATGAAGTTTTATTACATAATGTCAGGACTATTGCTCACTCTTTACATTTCTTTTGTGGCATCTACAAGGTGTATTAAATTCTAGCAGCATGACACTTGAAAGAAGAATGGCTACTTTGTCATCACCTCATGTATTTAGAATAAGATCGTTTGCTTTATATGAATAGTTAGAGCTGAGTTTTAATTTCTGATTATTGCTAATATTTGCACACATCCTGGGTGGTGAAGTGTGCTCTCAGACAGATCCCTCAGAATATCTTAAACCTCAAGAGAAATATCCTATAGATAGAAATATCTATGGCTTGATATACGGAAGAAGTTCAACAGGTTTTGTTCTTTGTCCTCTCTTTACTGGTACTCTCTTTACTTCAAGTGTTTGACCATAAGATCATGGGTGTCACAGCATGTATGTATATAAGAAAGGTTTATTTTTTAAATGTGGTTTCACTTATTTCATGTCCAAGGTTATGTGTCCATATTTTTCTTTAACTTATCCAAATGGCCAATAGACATATGAAAAAGTGTTCAACATTACTTGGCATCAGGGATCTACAAATCAAAACCACAAGATACTACCTCACACTAGTCATAATGGCTAAAATTAACAAGTCAGGAAACAACAGATGCTGGCGAGGATGCAGAGAAAGGGGAACCCTCCTACACTGTTTGTGGGAATGCAAGTTGGTGCAGCCACTCTAGAAAACAATATGGAAGTTCCTCAAAAGGTTGAAAATAGAGCTGTCCCACAACGCAGCAATTGCACTACTGGGTATTTACCCCAAAGATACAAATGTAGAGATCTGAAGGGGCATCTGCACCCCAATGTTTATACAAGCAATGCCCATAATAGCCAAACTATGGAAAGAGCCCAGACGTCCATCTACAGATGAATTGATAAAAAAGATGTGCGATATATACACAATGGAATATTACACAGCCATTAAAAATGAAATCTTGCCATTTGCAATGATGTTTGTGGAACTAGAGGGTATTAGGCTGAATGAAATAAGTTAGAGAAAGACAATTATTATATGGTCTCCCTGATATGTGGAATTTAAGAAACAGGCAGAGGATCATAGGGGAAGAGAGGAAAAAATGAAACAAGATGAAACCAGAGAGGGAGACAAACCATAAGAGACTCAATCTCAGGAAACAAGCTGAAGGTTGCTGGAGGGAAGGTGGGTGGAAGGGATGGAGTGGCTGGGTGATGGATATTGGGGAGGATGTGTGCTATGGTGAGCACTGTGAGTTGTGTAAGACTAATGAATCACAAAGCTGTACCCCTGAAACAAGTAATATATTATATGTTAAAAAAAAAAAAAGGCAATAAACTACAGCCTTATTACAGCATTATGTGCAGGGGATCAATAGTACAAATTGCGGTAACATTAACGTTAAGATCTATTGAGTGTTTATATTCACCAGACTCCAATGTGCATCTACTCCCTACATGAGGCACAAACTACCTCTATCACCATTTTATTTGCATTTGAGAGAACTTCACTTCAGACAGTTTAAACAACTCCACTAAGCTCAGAGTCAGGATTTAACTCACCCTCTTAACCATTGTGTTTCTTTTCTGCTTTTTGTATTACCAATCAATAACATGAATTATTTCCTGTAGTTTTCTATTTCCTTTTATCTCAAGCCTTCTGTTAAAAATTGGATGAGTTTTTATCTGTGATTTTATTATTCCTTCTCCTTGCTTATTCATTGTTCCATCGCTAAACACAAAATGCTGTGTTTCATCAATTAAGCCCAGTGTCTTATTGATTGCTCTTCCTCAAGATTTTGTTACCCATGTCTTTAATGATTCATAGAGTTCTAATAGAAAATATTTGTTGGGAAGAACTATATCATCATCACAGTGATTTTCAAAGTCACTTCATTGTACATTTTCTGCTACGTGCAAAAGTATTCTGCAAGAATATGTATCTCTTGTAAGGGCTGACACTTTCTCTCATTTCTAGATACACAACATGATGCATCATTAAGAATTTACATGTGTGCTAGCTTATAATAGTTTAATTACCATAAAAATATTAATGGCCAAATACTTGCAAAGATACAAATACTGCAGCAAAATAAAATTTACAGAGATTTATAGAGATTTTTTAAAATAAAGATTCCTAGATGACCTATTTTTTTTCTTCATCGTAGTTTTCTCATTTAAAAAATGTGAGTAGTGTCTGTTGGTGGGAATGTGAGCTGGTACAGCCACTCTGGAAAATAGTATGGAGGTTCCTCAAAAAGTTTATTAGGGATTTACCCAAAGATATAAATGTAGTGATCTGAAGCGGCATCTGTACCCCAATGTTCATAGAAGCAATGTCAACAATAGCCAAACTGTGGAAGGAGCCAAGATGTCTTTCAACAGACGAATGGATAAAGAAGATGTGGTCCGTATATACAATGGATGATTACTCGCCCATCAGGAAGGCTGAATACTACCATTTACATCGACATGGATGGAACTGGAGGGTGGTATGCTGAGCAAAATAAGTCAAGCAGAGAAAGACAATTATCACATGGTTTCCCTCATATGTGGAGTATAAGAAACAATGCAGAGCATCATAGGAGATGGGAGGGAAAACTGAATGGGAAACCATCAGAGAGGGAAAAAACTATGAGATACTCTTAACTAGAGGAAACAAACTAGGGTTGTTGGAGGTGAGGTGAGAGAAGGTATGTGGAATTTGGGTAATAGACGTTAAGGAGGACATGTGATATGATGAGCACTGGGTGTTATACACAACTGATAAATTATTGAACACTACATCCGAAGCTAATGATGTGCTTGCTATATGGTTAATTGAATTTAAATAAAAATTAATAAAAAATAAATTAAAAATTTAAAAAATATTAATTAAAAATATATGAAATACAAAACACAAATACAAATATAAGTTCTATATTTTTAATATTTTTAAATGTATATATCTGTTGGGAAAGTTTGAAAAATCTATATATTTCTTATGATTAGTTCTACTTAAAAATGAGTTTTAATGATGTATGATTTACATACAATAAAATCCAATCATTTTAAGTGCATAATTCAATACATTTTGAAAAATGCACACAATTATATAACTGCATAAAAATAATGACTTTCTATTGCTGCAAGCAACAAAGTCTTCTCCTTCTGTCACTGTCCCCTGGAAATCAGTGTTTTGCTTTCTGTTATTATTGCTTTTTCTAAAATTTTATATAAATATAATCACATATGTGTAGTCTTCTTTGTGTCTAGCTCCTTTCATTTAGCATAATGCGTTTGAGACTTACCCACATGGTTGTGTCTGTCATAGTTCATCCCTTCTTATTGCTGAGTAGTATCTCATTGCCTGGATGTTTCACAATTTATCTTTTCATTGGTTGATGAATACAAACTACCCATATTTGGGTTTTTCCAGTTTGTGGCTATTGTGACTGAAGCTATTATGAACACTCATGTAGAAAGATTTACATGAGCATAGCTTTCCATTTCTCTTGGTTATATGTCTATGGAATCTTAATTTAAAAGTTTAAATACCTATTTAAATAGGTCATATGGAAAATATACAAGTGACAATTTAAGAAACTGTTGAACATTTTAAAAATGGCAATGGCAAATATTTCTCATCTGATTATTAAATTATGAGGATTCCATCTTTAAATTTCTTATTTGTCACTTGTGTGCTGGTAGTTCTCACTTTGCATGAGGGATCAAGATCATAAAAAGGATTGCATAAGTTGAAACTTAATAGTAAGTAGGAAAAATTATGATTATTTCATAACTTCTAATTTTTTTCACAAAACATTAAAAATTTCTTACTGATAACGATAGATGTATAAGAAAAGAAAAAATAGCAAAACTAATATTTAGTACAGTATAATTTAGAACACTGGTAATAATGAGAATTAAAATTTTTTTTTTTTTAGAAATTACCACAAATATATTACTTTTAACGGCTCAAGAATAGCTCAAAAAATGGTTGCTTACAGAATGGCAATACAAAATGAGCGTCTTATCTATGTGTTGGCAAATTTTTATGGTCTTTTTTTTAATTTTATTTTTTATAAACATATAATATATTTTTATCCCAGGGGTACAGGTCTGTGAATCGCCAGGTTTACACACTTCACTTTATGGTCCTTTTTTAAATGACTTTTAAAATTTATTTATTCGTAATAAAGAGAGAGGACAAGCAGGAGAAGTGGCAGGAAGGGGGAGAGAGAGAAGCAGGCTTCCTGCTGAACAAGGAGCCCAATGTGGGGCTCGGTCCAAGGACCCTGGCATCATGACCTGAGCTGAAAACAGACAGTTAACCAACTGAGCCACCCAGGTGTCCCTTTTATGGTCCTTTCTAAGTTTGCATCAGCTTTCGCTATTTTATCCTTTGTACTTTCAATATCATGGAATATCTCTGAACGTTCCTTCAATGTGAAATTTTTTGCTAAGGTTACTTCATCCAGAACAACTTCAACTTTTTCCATAATCACTTTCTTCATTCATGTCAAAACTTCATTTTCACTAAGGTCCCCTGGCTGCCTACCTAGAGTTTCAAAAAATGCTGTCAACACTCCCAGAGTACATGGTTTCTTGGTTTCTTCTATAACTCTATTTACATTGGAGTCAAATTTCATTTCCAGTCACTTTTTTTTTTTCTTCTGCTACATTTTTATCTTCTTCTACCAACTGTCTTTTTTGGTTATGTTATTATAAGGTATCATGTCAGATTGCCGCTGGAAGACAAAGAGGCAACATGGTCACATGCTTTGCTGTCTGAGTGACTCGGATAACAAATATGCAGTAATCAAACATTGATAGACATGGAAAGGAGTGAGGTGCTTGGTCACTGTTCATGATGCACATCTGCTACTGATATAGTGAATTTCTGGCTGAACAGCTAGGAATAAAGTTTTACTTTATGTAATTACTCGCATTTAATAAACCATGATAGCTGAAATTCAAACAATGTTGCTAGAAGATTGATGTTATTAAAGTAAAATACAGTAACTGGCAATAATGAATACTGGATTTGTGTAAAGCAAACAATTTCTCATTTGCTTGATCAATGTATTCTTTTTTTTAAAAGAATTTTCTTAGTTATTTTAGAGAAAGAGAGAGTGTGTCAGTGGGGAGAAGGGCAGAGAGAGAGAGGGAGAATCCTGAAGTAGACTTCCCACTGAAAATTGAGAACTGAGCCCAATGCAGGGCTGGATCCCAGGACCCTAAGATCATGATCTGAACCAAAATCAGGATTCAGCTACTTAACTGAGTCTCCCAGGTGTCCCTTGATCAAGGTATTCTATTGAAATCTTTTTTCCATTTAAAAAATCAAATTGTTGATCTTTTTTGTGTTACAAGAAATTTTTCTACCTTCTGGGTATAAGTTTTGATCAGCTATGTATTTTGGAGATATTTCTCCAAGTCATTTACTTTGTGTCTTTTGAGATGAAAAGTTTTAACTTTGGAGATCAAATTTATCAATGTCTTATTCTGTTGTTTATTCTTTTTCTGTGTTGCCCATAGAATCTTTGATTAACCCAGGGCCACAGATATCTCCTCCTATTTATTTTTTCTAGAAGTTTTATCATTTGGGACTTACACTTAGATCTATTTTTAATTAACCTGTGACCTTGCTAAACTCATTATTTCTATGGCTTTTATGCAGATACTTTAGTATCTTCTGATCAGATGATTATTCTATTTGTGAATATGAGAGATTTTATATATTCCTTTTTGACCTGTATGTCTTTGGGACGCCTGGGTTGCTCAGTCATTAAGCTCCTGCCTTCAGCTCAGGTCATGGTCCCAGGGTCCTGGGATCAAGCTCCAGGTCCTCTCCCTCTGCCTGCCATCCCTCCTGCTTATGCTCTCTCTCTGCGTCAAATAAATAAATGAAACCTTAAAAAAAAAAAAAAAGCTGCATGCCTTTAATTATTATGTTTTGCCTTTTATCACTTGCTTGCTTTTGCCATGGTAGAATTTTTTAAATGTGGTGAGAACAGTCTTACCTTGACCTCAATCTTAAAAAGAAAGCAGTCAATTTCAATATTATATAAGATGCCTATTGTAGGTTTTTCAAAATATCTTTTCATATACTGAGGAAATTCTCTTGTCTTTCTAGTTTGCTGAGAATTTTATTTTCATCAACTGAATTTTGCTAAATTTTATGAAATGCTTGATCTGTATCACTTGAGTTAATCATAATTTTTCATTTTTAATCTGTTAATATGAATTATACTGATATCCTATTGTTAAATCAACCTTGCTTTTCTGGAATAATCTGCACTTGGTCATTATGTATCATTTTTATAATGCATTGGTTATTTTGATGTGCTAACATTTTCTAAAACTGTTGCTACAGTCACAAGGAATATTAGTCTGTAGCTTTCTTTTTCTTTTTTTGAAAAAAATTTATCTGGTTAATAGCAAAGTTAATGCCACCCTTAGGAAGTGTTTCCTACCTTATTCTGGGAGATCGTATACAGGGTTTGTATTATTTCTTTCTTAAATATTTGGTAAATTCAATAGTAAAGTCCTTTGGGCAAAGAATTGTTTTTGTAAGAAAGTTCATAATTAGAACATCAATTTCTTTAATAGATACACAAGGTTCTTCTTGAATGTGATTTGGCAACTCATTTCAAGGAAATTTTGCATTTTAATACTTATATATAATAATTTATACATAATATTATCTTGTTATCTTTCAAAAATACTTTATTTTCTCAGAGCAGTTTTAGGTTCACAGCAAAACTAAGTGGAGAGTACAGAGATTTCCCCATATACCTCCTGTCCTCACACATGCACGGCTTCCCCCACTATCAGCATTCCACACCAGAGTGGCACGTTTGGTACAAATCATGAGCCTATATTGGCATGTCGTAATCATCCAGAGTCTGGATTTACATTATAGTTTCCTCCTGGTCTTGCACATTCTGTGGCTATGGACAAATGTATAATGGCAATATCCATCATGATGATATACAGAATATCTTCACTGGCCTAAAAATCCTCTGGCCCCCCGTTTCATCCCTCCGCCATCCCATGCAAGGCAACCACTAATTTCTTTTCTGTCTCTATAATTTTGCCTTTTCCACAATGTAATGCAGGTGGAATCATACAGCAAGTAGCCTTTAATTTGCCTTCTTTCACTTAATCATATGCACTTAAGCTTCTTCTATGTCTTTTCTTGGCTTGACAGCTCATTTCCTTTAAGCACTGAATAGTATTCCATTGTCTGGAAGTACCAGAGATTTTTATCCATTCCCCTAACTGAACAGCATTTGATTGCTTCCAAGTTTTAGCAAATATGAATAAAATTACTATAAACATCCATGTTCAGGTTTCTGCATGTACCTAGGTTTTCAAATTCTTTGAGCAAATACCAAGGAGTGAGATTACTGTATCAGATGGTAAAGGTGTATTTAGTTCTGCAAGAAATTAGCAAACTGTCTCCCAAAGTGGCTGTACCATTTTGTAGTGCCATCAGCACTGAGGGAGAGTTTCTTTACTTCCACATCCTCATCAGGATTTGGTGTTAGTGTTCCTGATATTGGCTATTCTAATAGGTGCAGTGTAGTATTCATTGTTATATTATTTGGCATTTCCCTGAGGACAGAGGATGTAGAACATTTTTTCAAATCCCCCCCCCCACATATTCATGGAGAACCACAAGGTGGCAGAAGTAACAGAGCCAAAATTCTGCCTACCATAGTTCCAATCATATTAGCTTCCTTAAGTTATATAGATACCTATATATTCCCTAATAAAGAAATAACATTTCCTTGATTATATCTCCCTGACCCTATTTCTATTCTTAGAGTTGCTCACTTTTAACCTATAATCACCAAAGGGAAAGTTTTTCTCCTGAGTGAATACAGAGGATGCCTCCTCATGTTATATAGTTAACTTTCCAGGTACAATAGTTAAGTATTATTTTCTTGACTTAATTCCTGCAAGTGTTCTCAGATAATTCATTTATTAAATGACTAGAAATTATGTACTTAGTGTCTTCTAAATGACAGGAACATGGACAAGAATTGAGATAATAAACAGGACATATTCTAGAAATAACATGCATAAATTACAAAGACAGATTAAAACTTCTAAAAATTTGTGAAAATCTTCTATGTCTTACATAAATATAAAATTAATCAATGTCATTTTATTATGACATTATTTCATCTCCATGCATGAATATTTTGTTTTGCTTCCATTAAGACTTTAAATTGAGTGGTGCCCGGTGGCTCAATTGGTTAAGCAACTGACTTTGGCTAGTCCCTGAATCCAGTCCCACATGGGGATCCCTGCTCAGTGGGGAGTCTGCTTCTCACTCTGACCTCTCCCTTCTCATGTGTGCTCTCTCTCTCTCTCAGATAAATAAATAAATAAATAAATAAATCTATCTTTTAAAAAAAAACTTTAAATTGAAAAAGATATTTTAAAATGGAAATAAGTGAAGACAATAGAACTATCTGAACATTTATTTATTTATTTATTTATTTTTAAAGATTTTATTTATTTATTTGACAGAGAGAAATCACAAGCAGGCAGAGAGGCAGGCATAGAGAGAGGGGGAAGCAGGCTCCCCACTGAACAGAAAGCCCAATGCGGGGCTTGATCCCAGGACCCCAAGATCATGACCTGAGCCGAAGACAGAGGCTTAACCCACTGAGCCACCCAGGTGCCCTGAACATTTAAAAATATATGTCATATGGCCTTCTGAAATAGATCTGTTCACATAAAAAATATAAAATCTGAAGTAGTAATTATGCCTTTATACACGTCACAAACAGTCCAATAACATTCTTTCTGTGGCAAAAAGAACTGTAAACAAATTTAGATATTTTAGATTTCAATATTTCATACTTTACCGTATAGTTTTCTCTATTTTCTACTTCAAATTTTCTCAAAAAGCAAATTAATTAAACTCAAAGTGAAACATAGATGAGGTGAAATTCCTGGAGGGAATCATTGTTCTGCTCTGAAGAAAATTCCACAAATCAAATACATAGAAATTTTTCATTAAAACATGATATTACAGAGGGGAATAAGATAAGTGCTTGTTCTCCTCTCATTATTGAAAGGTTAAATTCCTTTGCTCTTTTCCTCAATCAAACTTAATATATCCCCATGGTGTAAATCACCAACCTAGTATCCCAAAACTGGGATAAGTATTAAATAAATTATAATAATTACTGGTTAATTATTACAGCTGTTTAAAATGAATTATGTCCTTTCTAAAAAAGAAAAGTTACAATACTTGTATGTACAATATATTATTGAAGTAGCACATTAAATTTATTTTTTTAAAGATTTTATTTATTTATTTGACAGAGATCAAGTAGACAGAGAGGCAGGCAGAGAGAGAGAAGGAAGTGGGCTCCCTGCTGAGCAGAGATCCCAATGTGGGGCTCAATCCCAGGACCCTGAGATCATGACCTGAGCCGAAGGCAGAGGCTTTAACCCACTGAGCCACCCAGGTGCCCCAAATTTATTAAAATCTATAAGTCAGTCATCTGACTTGACAATATTTTGTCCAAATTATTAAATATTCGCTTAGGTCTTAACTAGATTTCCTACTGAATATCATGTAGCAAGATAAAATTAACAAAAAGAAGCCAGGAGTGAAATCAGTTCTTTAATATTTACTTAGGACTATGACTTTAGACCAACACTATCCAATAGAACTTTCTTCAATGGCATTAATGTTCTATTACTGCACTGTCCAAAACAATAACCTTTAACCAGTTGTAATTATTGAGTACTTTAAATACAGTTAATGTTATTCAGGTATTGGATTTGTATTTTATTAAACTTTAATTAATTGCAGTTTAAATAGCCATATTTGGCTAGTGGACAGTGTAATGTGGTTAGACTCCTTTTATGAAAGTTTTATTTTTCTTAATTTTACCATGACCTATAGTAAATAAAAATACATCTTATTTAAAGTTGAGGTATGACTGGCATATAACATTCTATTACTTTCAGGTAAACAACATAATGACTTGATATTTGTATATATTGCAAAATGATCAGTACAATAAAACTATTTAATATCTGTCTATATACATAGTAACCAAAAAATCTGTTCTTTTGATGAAGATTTTTTAGATACACTGCCTTGGCAACTTTCAAATATGCTCTACACCATTGTGTACTTGTTTAACTTATTTTATAACTGGAAATTTATATCTTTTGACCCCCTCCATCCATTTTTCCTATAAATTCTTCTTTATTCCACATCTTTTTTATCCATTCATTCCTCTTTGGACATTGTATCTTAGCTATTGTAAATAACGTGGCAATAAATATAGAAGTGCCTTCATCTTTTCAAATTAGTGTTTTCATTTTCTTTAGGTAAATGCGCAGAATTAGAATTGCTGGATTGTATGGTAGCTCTATTTTTAACTTTTTGAGGGGCTTCTGTACTGTTTTCTACAGTGATTGCACCAATGTACATTCCCAACAGTTTGCAAGGAGTCCCTTTTCTCCAGATCCTTCCAGCTCTTGTTATTTCTCTTTAAAAATAGCCATTCAAACAGGCATAAGGTGATAACTCCTTGTTGTTTCAGTTTAGTTTCCCTGATGATTACTGATGTTGAGCATTTTTTCATCTGTACATTTTTGCATATGCTTATTTACCACCTATATATCTTCTTTCATGAGGTGACTTTTAAGATATTCAACTTTTTTAAAAAGATTATTTATTATTTATTTATTTATTTATTTGAGAGAGAGAGATCACAAGTAGGCAGAGAGGCAAGCAGAGAGAGGGCAGAAAGCAGGCTATCCACTGAGCAGAGAGTCTAATGCGGGCCTTGATCCTATGACCCTGAGACCGTTACCTGAACCAAAGGCAGAGGCTTAACCCACTGAGCCACCCAGGGACCCCTCAACTTTATTTATTTATTTATTTTAGTTACTTTCCTGTTGTTGAATTTTAAGACTTCTTTATATATTTTTGATAATAGTCCTTCATCTGATGCATCTTTTGCACGTATTTTCTCCAAATCTGTGGCTTTTCTTATAATTCTCTTTACATGGTTTTTTGAAGAACAGCAGTTTTTAATTTTGTGAAAGTGCAACTTATCAGTTATTTCTTAAACGGATCTTGCCTTTGGTGCTATATCTAAAAAGTCATCATCATACATGAGGCCATCTAGATTTTTCTCCTATGCTATTTCCAGGAGTTTTATATTTGTGTGGTTTATATTTCAGTCTGTGGTCCATCTCATTGGGTTAATTTTTGTGAGGGCCAAAGATTTTGTCAAAAGCATTTTCTGCAGGTGTCTGGAAGATGGCGGAGAAGTAGTAGGCTGAGATGACATCAGGTAGCAGGAGGTGAGCCTGATAGCTTATCAAACCATTGCGAACACCTACAAATCCAACAGGAGATCAAAGAGAAGAAGAGCAACAATTCTAGAAACAGAAAATCGACCACTTTCTGAAAGGTAGGATCTGCGGAGAAGTGAGTCCGAAGCGACGGGAAGATAGACTGCGGGGGGAGGGGCCGGCTCCCGGCAAGCAGCAGAGCTATGAAGCACAAAATCAGGACTTTTAAAAGTCTGCTCCACTGAGGGTCATAGCTCCAGAGGTTAAGCCGGGGTGAAGCCCATGTGGGGACAGTGTGGCCTCAGGTCCCGCAGGGTCACAGAAGGAGGGGATGTGTCTGAGTGTCACAGAGCTCACAGATATTAGAGCAGGAAAGCTAGCTACAGAGATGGAGCTGAGGAGAGAGCTCCCAACTCGGGGTTACCTTAAACTGTGATCTGTGGCACAGTTAGGCCACTGCTCTGTGAGTGGGGTCCCCACAAGATCTGGGGAGGGCCCCCCCACTGGGAGAGCACAGGGATCTACTGGGTTTGGAGACTCCAGACAGGGCTGTGTGCCAGAGACAGAGACACTCAGTCACAGGCTGGGTGAGCTCGGTGCAAATCTGGAGGCCAGGGAGACGAGAGTGATTGAGCACTTTTCTCTGAGGGCACACTGAGGAGTGGTGCCCCGAGCTCTCTGCTCCTCCAGGCCAGAGATTGGGAGGTGACCATTTTCATTCCCATCCTCCAGAACTCTACAGAAAACATTCAGGGAACAAAAGCTCCTGAAAGTGAACCCAAGCGGATTATTTAGCCTGGCCCCCAGTAAGGGCGGTGCAATTCTGCCTTGGGCAAAGACACTTGAAAATCATTACAACAAGGACCTCCCCTAGAAGATCAGCAAGAAATCTAGCCAAGACCAAGTTCACTTACCAAGGAGAACAGCGGAATTTCAGAGGAGGAGAAAGCAAAGCATGGAATTCATGGCTTTCTCCCAAGATTTTTTAGTCTTGCAAAGTTAATTAATTTTTATTTTATTTTATTTTTTTCTTATGCTAAATTTTTTTAACTTTTACTCTTTCCTCTTTTAACTTTTTTTTTTTAAGATTTTATTTATTTGACAGACAGAGATCACAAGTAGGCATAGAGGCAGGAGGAGTGGAAGGGGTGGAAGCAGGCTCCCTGCTGAGCAGAGAACCCAATGTGTTGCTTGATCCCAGGACCTGAGATCATGACCTGAGCTGAAGGCAGAGGCTTAATATAGTCATATTCCATTCTTTCATTGTGTTTACCCTTATTGTGTGTGTGTGTGTGTGTGTGTGTGTGTGTGTGTATACACACACAAATATATTCATTTTTTAAAATTTTGGGAGGTAGTTTCTTCTAAGAGACCAAAATACTCCCCAAATTAAGTGGATGATTCTCTTCTATTCACCAATCTAATATATATATTTTATTTTTTATTTTTTTCCTTTATTTTTTTCTTTTTGAATTTTTTTTTTAACATCTTTTTACCCCCTTTCTTCCCCCCATGATTTGGAGTCTCTTCTGATTTGGTTAAAGCACATGTTCCTGGGATCTTCACCACCCTTTTAGTATTTCATTCACTCCTTCATATATCCTTATCTGGATAAAATGACAAGGCAAAAAACTCACCACAAGAAAAAGAACAACAGACAGTACCAAAGGCTAGGGACCTACACAATAAAGACATTGGTAATATGTCAGATCTGGAGTTCAGAATGATGATCCTCAAGGTGCTAGCTGGGCTCTAAAAAGGCATGGAAGATATTAGAGAAACCCTGTCTGGAGAAATAAAGGCCCTTTCTGGGGAAATAAAAGAACTAAAATCTAACGAAGTTGAAATAAAAAAAGCTATTAGTGAGGTGCAATCAAAATGGGGGCTCTTACTGCTAGGATAAATGAGGCAGAAGAGAGAATTGGTAATATAGAAAACCAAATGACAGAGAATAAGGAAGCTGAGTAAAAGGAGACAAACAACTACTGGACCATGAGGGGAGAATTTGAGAGATAAATGATACCATAAGATGAAACAATATTAGAATAACTGGGATTCCAAAAGAAGAAGAGAGAGGGGAGCAGAAGGTATATTGGAGAGAATTATTGGAGAGAATTTCCCTAATATGGCAAAAGAACAAGCATCAAAATCCAGGAGGCACAGAGAACCCCCCTCAAAATCAATAAGAATAGGTCCACACCCCGTCATCTAACAGTAAAATTTACAAGTCTTAGTGACAGAGAGAAAATCCTCAAAGCAGCCTGGGACAAGAAGTCTGTAACATATAATGGTAAAAATATTACATTGGCAGCAGACTTATCCACCAAGACCTGGGAGGACAGAAAGAACTGGCATGATATATTCAGAGTACAAAATGAGAAAAACATGCGGCCAAGAATACTATACCAGCTACACTATCATTAAAAATAGGAGGAGAGATAGAAACCTTCCAGGACAAACAAAAATTAAAAGAATTTGTAAACATCAAACCAATTCTACAGGAAATATTGAAAGGGGTCCTCTAAGCAAAGAGAGACCCTAAAAGTAGTAGATCAGAAAGGAACAGAGGCAATATATAGTAATAATCACCTTACGGGTAATACAATAGCACTAAATTTGTATCTCCCAATAGTTACCCTGAATGTAAATGGGTTAAATGCCCCAATCAAAAGACACAGGATTTCAGAATGGTTAAAAAAACAAAACCCATCAATATGCTGCCTACAAGAAACTCATTTTAGACCCAAAGACACCTCCAGATTTAAAATGAGGCAGTGGAAAACAATTTACCATGCTAATGGACATCAGAAGAAAGCAGGAGTGGCAATCTTTATATAAGATCAATTAGATTTTAAGACAAAGACTATAATAAGAGATGAGGAAGGACACTATATCATACTCAAAGGATCTGTCCAACAAGAAGATCTAACAATTTAAAATATCTATGCCCCTAACGTGGGAGCAGCCAACTATATAAACCAATTAATAACAAAATCAAAGAAACACATCAACAATGATACAATAATAGTAGGGGACTTTAACACTCCCCTCACTGAAATGGACAGATCATCCAAGCAAAAGATCAACAAGGAAATAAAGGCCTTAAATGATACACTGGACCAGATGGACATCACAGATATATTCAGAACATTTCATCCCAAAGCAACAGAATACACATTCTTCTCTAGTGCACATGGAACATTCTCCAGAATAGATCACATCCTCGGTCCTAAATCAGGTCTCAACTGGTATCAAAAGATTGGGAGCATTCCC